>NC_083698.1:47029687-47338125 GCF_033118175.1 Dama dama | reverse complement strand
TCTTTTAACTGCTTTCTTTCATTGTTTGACATTATAACTTCTTTTGAACTAAGGATTTTGGCATAGAAAGATTTTTGCTTTTGCTTGGCAAGGATAGAGACAATAAAGGATTAGTTAAGTCAAACTGATGATAATTATCAACAGGCACTTTAAATTCTGATTTTTAGGGGTGGAACAGTAGTGTGGCTGAGACAGCAGAGCGAAAGAAAGTCAATCTCTCATTCATCAAAAAAACATTTTTTGATGACCCACTCGAATGTACACTCCATGTTCTGTGGAAAAAGTCTGGCCACATGGAGCCTTGAATCTAGAGGGGGGAAAACAACAGTTATATCAGTCAATACAATAAAGTAAAATGTGTCTGATAAGCAAAGAAAAGTAAGCAATAAACAATAGGGGTAACTGCTGGATCTAAGTTTACCTCAAAGTCCGAGTAGTGATTATCCTGCTTAGGGAGTAAGAGAGAGGTGATTTCAGGTGGAGGTCCTGTGCAAAGGTCCTGCAGTCATGGAAAATATAATACATTTGGAGACCTGAACCCAATTCATCACAACCTGAATGTGGTATATGAAGGAGAAAAAATAATGACCCCAAGGGCTGTTTGGATGCTAGGTCCTGAAGGGCCTTACCAGCAGCTGTGTGATGGAGACTGGTTTCTCCCGGAGAGCAGGGGGCGGTCATTAAAGATGGGCAGCAGATGAGGAGGTGTTGGAGAGAGGGCTGCTGGGTTCTCTGAGTCTCTGCTACTTCATGGTAAGAGACAATAAGGCCATTGTGAAGACCCAGTGAGTCATTTCATGCAATACTCTTGGAATAGTGTTCCAGGAAGCATCAGCTTTTATATAATAACAGTCATATGGGCCAGGCTGGGGGAGCCCTATTACTGTCAAGTGCTGCATTGTAAACACCATGCGTTTCATTCCACCCATTTCCAGAGAACTCCTCAGAGGCAAATGCCATGGTGACACTTTGATCCTCGCCCCTGGAACATACACACATTTCCAATAGGTTTGTCCTATTCCACCTTGGTCAGAGAGCAAGGCTTTTCCTCATATCATCCTCAGACAAGATCTGCAAATCTCCAGGTCTGTGGAAGGCAGGCTGTCCAGGTTTTGCATCAGGGAGGGGCAGCAGGCAGAGTCCAGGGCCCTGGACACTCAACAGTGAACTGCAGGCCAATGGCCCTGGCAGGCCCACCCTCCTCACTTTGGGGCCCACCAAGGCTTATCTCGTTTGGGGGTTGCTTTGAGATGGTAGAGACTCACCCCAGAAGTATGCATCAGAATCTTTATGCCATACACCTCTTTGTCTTACAGCTTTGAAAAAACCTAGAAGCTTTGGTGAGGCCTATGTCTGTTAGTGCTTAAAAATAACACACCACTACATCACCATAGAAAAGTCCCAGGAGATTCAGTTCACTTGAGGACTTCACTCTCGTCTCCTTATATGCAGTTTTAGAGACTTACTCAAAATACGTGCTGGTATGAGTGATAGCTCTTCCAAACGTTCAGGCTGTGGGACATGAGAGTTAAGGTCATGTTCAGGTTATTCTTATTTCCTGACACCAGGCCTCTGAGGATGAGGACAGAAGCCCTAGATAACATGGCTACCAGAGAAAGCAGACTCTTTGTTCAGAGAGTTTCTTGTCATTAAAGACAGAACCTCATATATGCTGAGTATCCACCATGCTCAGGGACCTATTGTAGTTGTTGGCTCATACATGATCTTTTACTTTATTAAACTTAGGAAGTAATTATGATTCTCATTTTTACTGCTATGGAAGATACAGCCCAGAAAGGTCTATAGATCAGACCACATTTTCATATGCGCAGTTTCACTCAAAAGTCAACAGACTTCCTGTACCCTCTACCCCATTGCAGGAAGAGCCTGACATGTGTGAAGCCCAGCACTATCACTACCAGCTCTGTGACATCGGACAAACTGCTTAATCTTTCTGTGCTTCCAATTCCTTAACTATAAAATAGGTGATAAAAAATACTCGTCTAACAAGACTGCATTGAGTTAAATGAATTAGTATTTGTGAAATACTTAGGATGGTGCCTGATGATTAATTAGTGCTATAAACAAGTTAGCCATTACTATTATTATAACTGGAAAGAGAGAAAAATCTCAACATCATCATGAAACAGAGCAGGATTTTATGGTCCTTGCTGCCCACCCTATCCTCACCCCATGTCCTTTGCCTGCCTTTTGTCTGTGGAAAACTTTAGCCAAAGAATAAGTTTAATAAGAGAAATGAGAGATGCAGAAACAAAGGAAAACAGTTCAAATTTGTTTCTGACTGTTTGAAACAGTCAAAATTGTTTCAATTTATTATTTGAAATAAATAATAAATATATAGAGCAAATAATAATATGTAACTAAATAATATATAACCAAATAATAATAATGTAGTCATGAAGCATAGTCAAGGACATTTAGATCCTTCTCAAGAACTATAGATAATATTCTGAGCCATATCCTGTGAGCTGTCTTATAGCTACTGAAACCCCAGGTGGAAGAAGTTAACTACATGATAACCAGACTGTACCCACGACATGTGCTACCACATTTCTGAGAACTGGCCTCAAAGGAATGGGAACAAGTGGACCCTGGAACTGAAGATTAACTGTACCTAAAACAGCCAAGATGATGCTGGTCAGACCACCGATGACCAATTTGAAGATGACTGTCAGAGCTGACTGCTCTGTTTGTGCATTTAACCCCCACCTTCTGTCTGTAAAAGCTCTTGCCCCACTGGATGCCAATGCGGGGAGGGGGGGGGGAGTCAGCCTCTGGACAGATGTCTGCACTCCCCTGCAGTTGCTGGCATCTGAAACAAAGCAAACTTTCCTTTTCACCAACCTGGCCTGTTTATTGGTTTTTGAGCGGTGAGCAGCCGAACGTTGTACCTTTTGTTAATGATCAGAGCAAAATAGGATATTGCCCAAGACCTCTGGTCTGAAAGTGTATATATATATATATATATATATATATAAAGAACAAGACAAAGAACATTCAATACCCAACCTCAATATCTCATTCCAAGAAATCTTCCCTTAAAAGAAAAAAAAAAGAAACCTCCAAAGCAGATACATGAGAAGCGTTGGTTTTTAAAAATTGTTTTCCAGTAAGAGCTAATTCCTTTATTTGTGTCTCTCACACCCCCTGTCATTTTCCCCATAGCATAATTAAGGATCTGGATGAACTGGATAGTACCATTTTAGTCCTATGATTATCTGCCATTGTTATTGGCACCCTGAGGTAGAGTGCACCTAGAGAATTTTAAAGGAGTTTTACAGTCATTAAAATCTTCAGCCTCAAATTTTATTCAGCTTATCCTTAGCTATAACTGGGATAATGACAAGATAAGGATTTTGTGACATTCCTTAACAGGCTTACTCAGTAAACCCTAAATTGCTGCTGTGGGTAGGCACCCAGAACTTTCTATAGGCTCTTCTCAGGATTTGTTGTTCTATGAATTAAGTTCATTTAGCAAATCTATACTGATCATTTATCTGTGCAAATAACTATGGAGAATTAAAAAAAAAAGTTGAAGACCAGACTTGCTCTTGAGAAAAACAAAGTCTAGCTGTTAAACCATGAACTGATCTCACATTAAAAGTAGTATGTGACTGTCCAAGTCTGGCTGGGGTGTTAAGATGGCCTCAAAATAGCTCTCATACACTGGCTGAAATGTAATTGAAACTATCACATCATAATTTCACTTTTCAACTCAAATTTTTGCCAATCCCTCCCTCCAAAAAAAGAAAAAAAATCAAATGACTACTTGTCCTGCTTGCTTCTAGGCCAGTGGTTCTCCAAATATATTCTCCTGAATATGTGTGTTTTGGAGATAAGAGGACCCAACGATTGCATTGCCAACAAAGGGAAGACTCCAAGATTTTAATAGTCCATCAAGTTGAATTAACACCTTTGATAAAAGTTAGAAAACTGATACTAAGAAGATTGCCCCAACTCTCAAAGATGAATCAAGGGAGTACCAACGTTTTCTTTAAAAACTAACATGGAGCCTATGCCAAGAAATGATCAAATTATTCATTAAAACCTAAAAGTGTCACAGCTATACTATAAGAGTTTAGTTGGAAATTTTTTAAAAGTTGGTTGTGCTAAATGATCATCTTAATTTGGGGTGAGAATGGAGGGAGGGTGGCTTAAGAAACTTTGTAAGGCTCTCAACTTCATATCACAAAATGCTTTCTAGAAATTCACCAAAGTACAGGTCAGCTGCTGTGCATGAGTCCTTTTCAATCATCAGCCCTCAGACATCACTGGGAATTATAACCTTTTTAATATTTATCGATCAAAGAAGGTGAAAATGGTATTATATGGCTTAACTTGCACATCTTTGATTACTACTGAAGTTGGACATTTTAATATGTTTCTTAGACAGCTATCTTTCTTATGTATGAATTATCTACTTATGTCCTTTAGTTACTTTCTAATGAACAGTGAAGACTAATGATTAATAAAATGTCATATTTTGTAGGAAGTGTTGTAAATGTTTTATTCGATTTGTCATTTCCTTTTAATCTTCTTTATGTTATTATATTATGTATATATGTAATATTATAGTCTATTATATATAATATAGAGTATTATATATATTTTGTGTCAGTGTTTATATAGACAATTTTATATAGTCAATCTGTTTCTTTCTCTCTCTTCTTTGCTTAAATGCTGGAATCCAACATCAGGCTGTTTTCCTGTATTTTATTTTAGTATTCTTTTAGAAATCCTGGAGTCATTTTATACTTTTAATATCCATGTCTTTAATGCACTACAATTTATTTCAGTGCATGGTATGGGTAAAACTACAGCTATATTTTGTTTCTAAAAAAAAGAATTATTTTCCCAATACTTTTTTAGGAAGAAAACCCATCCTTCCCATGGGCTTATGATGCTTTATTTTGAAATGTTAAATTTGTGTGTCTCTTTCAAGACTATTGTGCCTAATGATTTATATGTGAATTTGACAGTCTGTCCAATGTTTTATCTAACACTTCATTTTATAACTAGCATTTCATAGGGAAAGTACACAACCGTGCTTCCTTTTCTTCTCTAGCCTTGATTTTTTATTTTTCCAAAGCAAAATTTAAAATTATTTTGTCAAACTGAAAAGGAAAGTATTTGGGGTTGGAATTAGATTTTTAACCCCTATTTTAAGTGGAAAATTTTATAGAGTGCTGAATTGGTAATTTCAGGAACTGATTAAAATTATTATATACTGCTGCACATTTATGAAGTTTATGTATCTTTTTTAGCATGTAATTTCCGCAGATTTCTTCTAAGGGTTATTTCCAGGAGTCTTTGTTTTCCTGATGCTAGTGACTTATAATTTTTGCTCCATTTTATTTCTGATTAAGTCTATTATTTTTTTAAACTATTGATTGAAAAAAAATTCACCTTCAAAATATCTTCTGTCTAAACAGCTGTTCAACTGAGAAATGACAGGCCAGTCTCCCTAAGAGGCAGAGCCCTTCAGTTTACAGGTGGTGTGCACAGGGGCCAGTGAGCCTCTGTTCAGGAGCTGTGCACCTGCTTTCCATGGTGCCAGCCTGGATCTGTCCTCACCAAGATGGATTTATTGCATATGGATGCTGGATCTTTTCGTAACAAGGTGCTTCTTGACATAGAGCTTCTAGTTAAAGTGCATTTCTTCAGAGAGGCCTTCCCTGACTATCTCCATCTAAAGTGGCTGTTTAGGGGGGAGGAGCCAAGATGGCGGAGGAGTAGGACGGGGAGACCACTTTCTCTCCTACAAATTCATCAAAAGAATAACTGAACGCAGAGCAAACTTCGCAAAACAACTTCTGATCGCTAGCTGAGGTCATCAGGCGCCCAGAAAAGCAGCCCATTGTCTTCGAAAGGAGGTAGGACAAAATATAAAAGATAAAAAGTGAGACAAAAGAGCTAAGGATGGAGATCCGTCCCGGGAGCTCTTAGGCGGCATTGCTTGGGGTAGGGTCCGGGCCTGAGTGCCCTGAGGACAATCGGAGGGAGCTTCTGTGAGTTGCCAACATGAACTGTGGGAGACCAAAAGAGAGAGAGTAAATTAACCGGCCCGAACACACTGCCGGCCGTTCGCAGAACAAAGAGACCGAGAGGGTCCAGAGAGGAGCTCGCAGGCTGCGGACCGGCCCAGCTCCGCCGGAGGCAGGAGGCAGGGGGGAGGGGAAGGTCGCGACGAGACACAGGGCGCAGGCACCCGACCGGCGCGGGCGGGGACTGGGGCTGGGGACGCGGAGGGCAGAAGGCGCGCGCACCCGACTGGCGCCAGCGGAAACTGAGACTGGGTCCGCAGAAGGGAGGGGGCGCGCCACACCTGGGGAGAGTGCGCCCACCAAGCCCCTGGCTGCCTGGACTGCTCTGACGGGGAAGGCACAGAGAGCAGGCGCAGCTTTTCCTTCTGCGCTTTTGTGGAACACCCGAGGGCTGGAACCTCGCGCAGCACGGGGCGCACTCCATATAGCACAGCCGGGAGCCTGAGCGGCGCAGACGGAGAGGGCAGCGTCGGCCCCTCCCGGCAGCGCCAGCCCGTCCCTGCGGCGCAAGCCCGTCCCCACAGCGCCAGCCTCTCCCTGCAGCGCAAGCCCCTCCCCGCGGAGCGACGGAACTAGCTACCTGAATAAGAGTACACCTCCGCCCGCCTGTGTCAGGGCGGAAATGAGGCTCTGAAGAGACCGGCAAACAGAAGCCAAATAAACAAAGGGAACCGTTTCAGAAGGGACTGGTGCAACAGATTAAAATCCCTCTAGGAAACATGGACTACACCGGAGGAGCCTGTAGATATCGAGAAGCGTAAGCTGGAACGAGGAGCTATCTGAAACTGAGCCGAACCCACACTGACCGCAACAGCTCCAGAGAAACTCCTAGATATATAATTTTACTTTTTTCTCTTTTTTTATTTTTTTTTATTTTTTCTTTTTTTTCTTTTTTCTTGTTTATTTTTTCTCTTTTATTTTCCCTTAAAATCCCCTATTACTCCCCCATTACTCCTTAACTTTCATTTCCATAGACTTTTACGATTTTGTAATTAGGGGGAAAAAATGTTTTTTTTTTTTCTTTTTATCTTTTTCTTTCTTTTTTTTTTCTTTTTTTTTCTTTCCTTTTTCTCTTCTATTTTCTATTTTTCTTTTTCTCTTATTTCTTTTAAAGTCCTCTAGTACTCCTCTACTACTCCTTATTTCAATACACTATAACCTTACAAAAAAAAGAAGAAGAAGAGAAGCCCTATTTTTAAACCGAAGATTATTCTCTCCCAATCTTGACTCTCTGTTTTCTACCTCAGAACACCTCTATTTCCTCCTTTCCCCTTCTCTTCCCAATCCAATTCTGTTAATCTTTGTAGGTGACTGGGCTATGGAGAACATTCTGGGAACAGACAGCTGCGTAGATCTGTCTCTCTCCTCTTGAGTCACCCTTTTTCTCCTCCTGTTCATCTCTATGTCCCTCCTCCCTCTCCTCTTCTTCATGTGACTCTGTGAACCTCTCTGGATGTCCCTAACGGGGGAGAATCTTTTAGCCATTAACCTAGAAGTTTTCTTATCAGGGCTGTATAGTTGCAGAAGTCCTGAGACTACAGGAAGAATAAAACTGAAATCCAGAGGCAGGAGAATTAAGCCCAAAACCTGAGAACACCAGAAAACTCCTGACTGCAAGGAACTTTAAGTAATAAGTGACTGTCCAAAAGCCTCCATACCTACACTGAAACCAACCACCACCCAAGAGCCAATAAGTTTTAGAGCAAGACATACCACGCAAATTCTCCAGCAACGCAGGAACATAGCCCTGAACATCAACATACAGGCTGCCCAAGGTCACACCTAACACATAGACCCATCTCAAAATTCATTACTGGGCACTCCATTGCTCTCCAAAGAGAAGAAATCAAGTTCCACGCACCAGAACACTGACACAAGCTTCCCTAACCAGGAAATCTCGACAAGCCAATCATCTAACCCCACCCACTGGGTTAATCCTCCACAACAAAAAGGAACCACAGACCTCCAGAATACAGAAAGCCCACTCCAGATACAGCAATCTAAACAAGATGAAAAGGCAAAGAAATACCCAACAGGTAAAGGAACATGAAAAATGCCCACCAAGTCAAACAAAAGAGGAGGAGATAGGGACTCTACCTGAAAAAGAATTTAGAATAATGATAATAAAAATGATCCAAAATCTTGAAAACAAAATGGAGTTACAGATAAATAGCCTGGAAACAAAGATTGAAAAGATTCAAGAACTGTTTAATAAAGACCTAGAAGAAATAAAAAAGAGTCAATTACAAATGAATAATGCAATGAATGAGATCAAAAACACTTTGGAGGGAACCAAGAGTAAAATAATGGAGGCAGAAGATAGGATAAGTGAGGTAGAAGATAAAATGGTGGAAATAAATGAAGCAGAGAGGAAAAAAGGATCAAAAGAAATGAGGACAAACTCAGGGACCTCTGGGACACTGTGAAACGCCCCAACATTCGAATCATAGGAGTTCCAGAAGAAGAAGACAAACAGAAAGGCCATGAGAAAATACTCGAGGAGATAATAGCTGAAAACTTCCCTAAAATGGGGAAGGAAATAGCCACCCAAGTCCAAGAAACCCAGAGAGTCCCAAACAGGATAAACCCAAGGCGAAACACCCCAAGACACATATTAATCAAATTAACAAAGATCAAACACAAAGAACAAATATTAAAAGCAGCAAGGGAAAAACAACAAATAACACACAAAGGGATTCCCATAAGGATAACAGCTGATCTATCAATAGAAACCCTCCAGGCCAGAAGGGAATGGCAGGACGTACTGAAAGTAATGAAAGAGAATAACCTACAACCTAGATTACTGTATCCAGCAAGGATCTCATTCAGATATGAAGGAGAATTCAAAAGCTTTACAGATAAGCAAAAGCTGAGAGAATTCAGCACCACCAAACCAGCTCTTCAACAAATGCTAAAGGATCTTCTCTAGACAGGAAATGCAGAAAGGTTGTATAAATGTGAACCCAAAACAACCAAGTAAATGGCAACGGGACCACACCTATCAATAATTACCCTAAATGTAAATGGGTTGAATGCCCCAACCAAAAGACAAAGATTGGCTGAATGGATACAAAAACAAGACCCCTATATATGCTGTCTACAAGAGACCCACCTCAAAACAAGGGACACATACAGACTAAAAGTGAAGGGCTGGAAAAAAATATTTCATGCAAACGGAGACCAAAAGGAAGCAGGAGTCGCAATACTCATATCAGATAAAATAGACTTTCAAATAAAGGAAGTGAAAAGAGACAAAGAAGGACACTACATAATGATCAAAGGATCAATCAAAAAAGAAGATATAACAATTATAAATATATATGCACCCAACATAGGAGCACCGCAATATGTACGGCAAACGCTAACGAGTATGAAAGAGGAAATTAATAGTAACACAATAATAGTGGGAGACTTTAATACCCCACTCACAACTATGGATAGATCAACTAAACAGAAAATTAACAAGGAAACACAAACCTTAAATGACACAATGGACCAGCTAGACCTAATTGATATCTATAGGACATTTCACCCCAAAACAATCAACTTCACCTTTTTCTCAAGTGCACATGGAACCTTCTCCAGAGTAGATCACATCCTGGGCCATAAGTCTGGTCTTGGAAAATTCAAAATAATTGAAATCATTCCAGTCATCTTTTCTGACCACAGTGCAGTAAGATTAGATCTCAATTACAGGAAAAAAATTGTTAAAACTTCAAACATATGGAGGCTAAATAACACGCTTCTGAATAACCAACAAATCATAGAAGAAATCAAAAAAGAAATCAAAATATGTATAGAAATGAATGAAAATGAAAACACAACAACCCAAAACCTATGGGATACTGTAAAAGCAGTGCTAAGGGGAAGGTTCATAGCATTACAGGCTTACATCAAGAAACAGGAAAAAAAACCAATTAAATAACCTAACTCTACACCTAAAGCAATTAGAGAAGGAAGAAATGAAGAACCCCAGAGTTAGCAGAAGGAAAGAAATCTTAAAAATCAGGGCAGAAATAAATGCAAAAGAAACTAAAGAGACCATAGCAAAAATCAACAAAGCTAAAAGCCGGTTTTTTGAAAAAATAAACAAAATTGACAAACCATTAGCAAGACTCATTAAGAAACAAAGAGAGAAGAACCAAATTAACAAAATTAGAAATGAAAATGGAGAGATCACAACAGACAACACTGAAATACAAAGGATCATAAGAGACTACTACCAGCAGCTCTATGCCAATAAAATGGACAACTTGGATGAAATGGACAAATTCTTAGAAAAGTATAACTTTCCAAAACTGAACCAGGAAGAAATAGAAGATCTTAACAGACCCATCACAAGCAAGGAAATCGAAACTGTCATCAAAAATCTTCCAGCAAACAAAAGCCCAGGACCAGATGGCTTCACAGCTGAATTCTACCAAAAATTTAGAGAAGAGCTAACACCTATCTTACTCAAACTCTTCCAGAAAATTGCAGATGAAGGTAAGCTTCCAAACTCATTCTATGATGCCACCATCACCCTAATTCCAAAACCAGACAAAGATGCCACAAAAAAAGAAAACTACAGGCCAATATCACTGATGAACATAGATGCAAAAATCCTTAACAAAATTCTAGCAAACAGAATCCAACAACATATTAAAAAAATCATATACCATGACCAAGTGGGCTTTATCCCAGGAATGCAAGGATTCTTTAATATCTGCAAATCAATCAATGTAATACACCACATTAACAAATTGAAAGATAAAAACCATATGATTATCTCAATAGATGCAGAGAAAGCCTTTGACAAAATTCAACACTCATTTATGATTAAAACTCTCCAAAAAGCAGGAATAGAAGGAACATACCTCAACATAATAAAAGCTATGTATGACAAACCCACAGCAAGCATCACCCTCAATGTTGAAAAATTGAAAGCATTTCCCCTGAAATCAGGAACAAGACAAGGGTGCCCACTCTCACCACTACTATTCAACATAGTGTTGGAAGTTCTGGCCACAGCAATCAGAGCAGAAAAAGAAGTAAAAGGAATCCAGATAGGAAAAGAAGAAGTAAAACTCTCACTGTTTGCAGATGACATGATCCTCTACATAGAAAACCCTAAAGACTCTACCAGAAAATTACTAGAGCTAATCAATGAATATAGTAAAGTTGCAGGATATAAAATTAACACACAGAAATCCCTTGCATTCCTATATACTAACAATGAAAAAACAGACAGAGAAATTAGGGAAACAATACCATTCACCATTGCAACAAAAAGAATAAAATACTTAGGAGTATATCTACCTAAAGAAACAAAAGACCTATTCATAGAAAACTATAAAACACTGATGAAAGAAATCAAAGAGGACACAAACAGATGGAGAAACATACCGTGTTCATGGATTGGAAGAATCAATATTGTCAAAATGGCTATTCTACCCAAAGCAGTCTATAGATTCAATGCAATCCCTATCAAGCTACCAACGGTATTTTTCACAGAACTAGACCAAAGAATTTCACAATTTGTATGGAAATACAAAAAACCTCGAATAGCCAAAGTAATCTTGAGAAAGAAGAATGGAGCTGGAGGAATCAACCTGCCTGACTTCAGACTCTACTACAAAGCCACAGTCATCAAGACAGTATGGTACTGGCACAAAGACAGAAATATAGATCAATGGAACAGAATAGAAAGCCCAGAGATAAATCCACGAACCTATGGACACCTTATCTTTGACAAAGGAGGCAAGGATATACAATGGAAAAAAGACAACCTCTTTAACAAGTGGTGCTGGGAAAACTGGTCACCCACTTGTAAAAGAATGAAACTAGAACACTTTCTAACACCATACACAAAAATAAACTCAAAATGGATTAAAGATCTAAATGTAAGACCAGAAACTATAAAACTCCTAGAGGAGAACATAGGCAAAACACTCTCCGACGTAAATCACAGCAAGATCCTCTATGACCCACCTCCCAGAATATTGGAAATAAAAGCAAAACTAAACAAATGGGACCTAATGAAACTTAAAAGCTTTTGCACTACAAAGGAAACTATAAGTAAGGTGAAAAGACAGCCCTCAGATTGGGAGAAAATAATAGCAAATGAAGAAACAGACAAAGGATTAATCTCAAAAATATACAAGCAACTCCTGAAGCTCAATTCCAGAAGAATAAATGACCCAATCAAAAAATGGGCCAAAGAACTAAACAGACATTTCTCCAAAGAAGACATACAGATGGCTAACAAACACATGAAAAGATGTTCAACATCACTCATTATTAGAGAAATGCAAATCAAAACCACAATGAGGTACCATTACACGCCAGTCAGGATGGCTGCTATCCAAAAGTCTACAAGCAATAAATGCTGGAGAGGGTGTGGAGAAAAGGGAACCCTCTTACACTGTTGGTGGGAAAGCAAACTAGTACAGCCGCTATGGAAAACAGTGTGGAGATTTCTTAAAAAACTGGAAATAGAACTGCCATATGACCCAGCAATCCCACTTCTGGGCATACACACTGAGGAAACCAGATGTGAAAGAGACACGTGCACCCCAATGTTCATTGCAGCACTGTTTATAATAGCCAGGACATGGAAGCAACCTAGATGCCCATCAGCAGACGAATGGATAAGGAAGCTGAGGTACATATACACCATGGAATATTACTCAGCCATTAAAAAGAATTCATTTGAACCAGTCCTAATGAGATGGATGAAGCTGGAGCCCATTATACAGAGTGAAGTAAGCCAGAAAGATAAAGAACATTACAGCATACTAACACATGTATATGGAATTTAGAAAGATGGTAACGATAACCCTGTATGCAGAACAGAAAAAGAGACACAGAAATACAGAACAGACTTTTGAACTCTTTGGGAGAATGTGAGGGTGGGATATTTCAAAAGAACAGCATGTATACTATCTATGGTGAAACAGATCACCAGCCCAGGTGGGATGCACGAGACAAGTGCTCGGGCCTGGTGCACTGGGAAGACCCAGAGGAATCGGGTGGAGAGGGAGGTGGGAGGGGGGATCGGGATTGGGAATACATGTAAATCCATGGCTGATTCATATCAATGTATGACAAAACCCACTGGAAAAAAAAATAATAATAATAATTAAAAAAATAAAATAAAAAAATAAAGTGGCTGTTTATTCTCTCTACTTCATCACTCTTTTTTCTCTGTATAGTTCTTTCCACTCTCTGACTTTTTCAATGGTCTGTCTGTTGCCTGCCTGCTCACCAACACCAGAATGGAAGCTCCTTGAGGACAGGACCTGGCCTGTCTTGTCCTTCACTGTATCCCAGTACCTAGAAGAAAGTCTTATGCATAGTTGCATCTCAGTAAAGCCTAATGATTAAATGAATTCCTGAGAATATGAACTGATGATGCTTCTTCAGTCTGAAAACCACAATCCCAGGACCCTTTTCTCTCTCTGGGGACTTCACATACTGTTAACAATGGCCCACTGTCTGTCCTATTTCACTCTTGGCTGCTGTTAAAAATAGTATTGTTATTGTTGTTAGCCACTCAGTCATGTCAGACTCTTTGTGACCCCATGGACTGTAGCCCACCAGATTTCTCTGTCCATGAATCCTCCAGGCAAGAATACTGGAGTGGGTAGCCATTCCCTTTTACAGGGGATCTTCCAGACCCAGGGACTAAACCCAAGTCTCCTGCGTTGCAGGCAGATTCTTTAGCATCTGAGGCACCAGGGAAGCCCCAGGAATAGTATTACCTGGGATTAATTCAGGAAAGTGATGTTATTGAGAAGTGGCATGAAAATAGAAGATGAAAGAATAACTTTGGCTACTCCAGAAATATTTCCCCACTGCGGAGATACCTGCTGGCTTTCTGACTGATCAGGACAGGCTTTTGGCAGAAGTAGTAATAGTGGGTGAAAACATTCTCTACCTTATTCCTGCCTGCCTGTTGCTTTTCAAAGCTTAGGGGCCGAAGAGTCTTGGCCATTGCTCAGCTAACCCCTCTTATAGCTAATTAGTGATCATTCTTGCAGATTGATAATCTGTTGATGGATTCTTCCTGTTTCTAGCACTATTGTAGCTTTATATCTTTGTTTGTTTGTTTAAATGGATATTTGACCATGAAGTCGGGGGAAAGATAAGAAGGTTCCACTACAACCCAGAAGTCCACAGGCAGTGCTGTCAATTAAACAGAGATGATGTTCATGGTTTTACATTCAGCTCATATTCAAAACTGAATGTAGAGAACTGTGTTTTAATGTAATCATTCAGTCTTTTTCTCATTTAATAAACATGACTTTTATAAGTAGTGTTCTAACAACATATACCTAGGAAGTCAAATAACAGTTAAAAATTGTTATCAGTTGTCCTCTTAAGCCAAGGACATTGATACGAACCTCAGTGTTCTCATTTATGAGATGGGAATAATAAGTTTCTAGCTCAAAGTTTGTTGCAGAGATTAAATGAAATAATCAGCATAAAATTCTGAATAGAGACATAAAAAAAATACTAGTTACTATTAAGATTGAGGTTGATACTCTTTTAGTTTTATGTATCCTTCATATATTCCGTGAAAAAATGGCAAGAACTACAAGAGCCACACTTATTAAGAGAAAGTCACTGTTATCTTTTAAAACTAAGCTTATATTATCCCTCATGGTACCTGAGTATGGCTAAGAGCGGGTACATTTCTGCCTATGGGTGTGAAGCAATGGAGAATAGACAAGAGGTATCCCAGTGGGCAGGCCAGCTAGTGGATCTATGAGCACATAGAAGGCACTGCCTTCATGGGTCACCTTAGGTAAGATCCTTAGAAGATTTATACAGTCATAAAGGGTTGATTTTGTTAGTCCATGAAGGGTTGGTCAGACTCTCAGGGGAAAGAAACCAAAAGTAGGAAGTATCTACCATTTTGAGGGCCTATTACCTACAAAGTCATTGACTACATACTTTATACTGTTTCATTCAATCCTAACAAAATTCTTTAGTAGACGTAGAGAAAATTTAGGCTCAAAGAAATTTCCAGTAACTTGTCCAAGGTGATAAGGGATCTAGTCGGCATTTGAACTCAAGTGTGTTTAATTTCAGGGCTTTCTCAGTGGCTCATCAGTAAAGAATCTGCCTGCAATCCAGGAGCTGTAGGAGATGTGAATTTGATCCCTGGGTCAGGAAGACCCCCTGGAGGAGGGAATGGCAACCCACTCCAGTATTCTTGCTTGGAAAATCCCATGAACAGAGGAGCCTGGTTAGCTACAGTCCATGGGATCTCAGAATCAGACATGACTCAAGCTACATAGCATGCATACTTGTATAATTTCAAGCCCGTTTCGTTTCTGTTATATTCCATAGTCTCTCTCAGAAAGTGACAAACACTAAGCAACTTAACTTTGTTGAGACAGGCATATAAGCTAGAATGATAATGCATTATTTTACAATGGTGCTTTGAATCTTTTCAGTGAGTAGAATACTTGCCTCTGATAACAAATTATTTGAGAAGTAAAATTTCTAATCAGAAGGGAATCCACCTAATCTGGAGGAGTAATTCTTCTTGGCCACAGAGTTTATTGAATTATGCCTGATTCATAGGCCTAGTTAAATATTTCTCTCCTTTTTGGGTGTTTCTGTTCATGCAGGTTGGCTATTGCTCTGAAGAGCCAAGGTCTAGGGTAGGTGGTCTTAGGCACCAAGATAAATGCTTTCCTCCTGTGTTCTTGCTCCCTTCCTCGGCTGCCAGAGGGTCTGATGTGTTGCCCTTTGGCTGACCCAGGATGATAAGATCTACTTGAGTTGGGATTGGTAGTAGAGTAGACACACCTAGTAATTTACCCTGCTCTGGTTTGTGGCTTCCTTGGCCTCTACTTCCTCTGCTTGATCTCGCCTAATTCCCCAGAGTCCGACAGAAGTACTTAGGGACCAGAGTCCCAGTTAAATAATGGTGATGGTTCACTTGGCTGTCTTCTGAGCATGCTCCTCTATGGATCCTTGACAGGGGAGGGAAGTAAAATCTGGATATTCATGGATTTTGCCCAAAGTAACAACACATGACTTTAATCTCAAAATTGTCCCAGTGTTCTCCAGATATCTGCCAGATTCCATAGTTTTCTCTCCTGCATGCAAACAGCGCCAAATCCTTGGTCTTAGATTCCCTAACTAAATTCCACAGAAACCAGCCTCCTTCTGCTAAACCACTTTGTCTTCAGACAAAATGAGAGCATGCTAGTGTTCTTTCATATCAGCCCAGTTTCCACAGCATCTTAATGAAATAGCATTCCAATGGCAATCTTGCTTTAATAGGACTTCATGATTTCTCCAGTTTTTCAGCCCTGAATATGCAGACCTTCTCTTTCCATGGCTTAAATCTCTAAATAACTCTTTTATCCATTCATTATGTATTTATTGGTCCTATGTTTTCAATCACAGTGCTTAACCTTATTTCTGAGTTTGGGAGCAATTAAGTTTAGCCTATTTGTATCTGACTTCATTAAGTAAATTTGCTACTAACATTCTTCTAGAGACATATGGATCTATCTAAATAGAAAAATTATTAAGTAGTTTATTTTTGAACAAATTGGTCATACCAAATAGTTATATAGGGCAAGAACCTGGGGAAATTTTTATCTGCATTCTAGGAGCACCCATTGCAAATACTTTTTTTTCTTTAATCTGTCATTCTTATATTATTGGAACTAACTGAATCATCTAAAGACTTGTTTCCCATTCTTTCTAACCTTAATCCAGGAAATGCAAAGTTCTTGTGACAGAACTAGAAAGATAAGGAGTTTAGAAAGAGTAAAATAGACTCATGAGTTTTTAGAATTTATGATAATCCATTTTTAAATAAGAACTATCTACATAATAATATAATTTCCACACAATGTTAAACTACGAGGTGTCCTCCAAGGTTCAATTGCTACACACTTGAACACACCAGAATACTGAACTTTAGTTGTTCTGACAAAATAAAAGTCATTTTGAATTTTTTGAACTGAAAAAGCAGAGACAGTACCCCCCAAACTAGTAGACTCTCTCATTCAGGCTGTTTTCCTTTATCATTAAATGACAATGTCTACTATGAGATGCACACATCCACAGACATGGAAATAATTCTAAATTTCTGACAGAAGAGACCAATGGTTAGTGGCTTAGGAAAGAACATTCAGTTTGGAAATGCTGTATATTAGGATGACTTAATAGAGAGACATTTGAAATGAAATCTCTAAGGTGCTGCTCCAGTATGGCTTGAACTGGTCTCATGTTTATCTATCTATCTATCTATGTATATATATCTATATATGTGTATATTTGTATATACATATATATATATGTATATATATATCAGTAACTTTGGATTGAGAATTTATGATGATATATCAAATGGCTTCTCCTCCCCCTTTCCTCCTTCTCCTCCTATTCTTTTATTCTTACCCTTATTCTTACTCTTCAATTATCTTTGCTGTTTGGGACATAGATTGAATGAGCTAGAATTTATTGGATTGCTATGATCATGATATTTTTTATATTAGACACATAAAGATCTAAGCAATACCTTTAATGTCAAGCTACCAGAAGTACTGGGGTCCATCTAAAATCTTTGAAGTGCTATTGTTTCTTTAATATAGTGTGAGTTATGGCAATAAGAACGCATGTGGTTGCTGATCTGATTAAAACTGTTAAGTGAGAGAAATTTAACCAATAAGACATGTCATGAAAGTGTACACCTGTGTTGGGTTTGAAACACCACTTTATTCACTCCTGTGATGCTAATGTGCTGCTGCTGCTGCTGCTAAGTCGCTTTAGTTGTGTCCGACTCTGTACCCCATAGGTGATTAAAATTTCCTAAGGTCTTGCAAGACAGATCAGTTTATGTTTTCACTTTTTTATCCCCGAGCCCTTGGAGCAGCCAAAGCTACTAAGGAAAGGCCACTTAATACTTTAGAATCAAATTGTTTTGCAAAAGCAAAGGAGCCTGATAATAAGATACTAAATTGCAGCTGTTGATCACGGGTACCCATCAACTAATGTGATCACAGAATGTTTCAGAAATAACTTTTATCTTAGTCTTTTTCTCATCAAAAGTTTTCAATTTAGCTTTTACACAACTTTGTTTTTCCTGGAATTTAACTGTGTTAAATTTTGCAGTAGAATTTAATGGAAAACTTGACTTTGCTAAGGGAACTTGTTCCATAAGATAGGACAGCTGTACCATGATTCCACAACAAAGGTACCACTTCTGCCACAAAAATGAAGCAAAATCAAGAGACCCTAAATATCTGTTTCTTATAACCCATGCCCCCCCCCCATCCCAAGACTATATTGTTAATCAAACAAGTTTGTGTATTTAGTTAACTTGGAATTTTCCAATAGTTTAGGTTGGTGCCTTCTGGTTGGGAAACTAATACCAATGTTTTCTCAACCTTTCTCCAGGCTGAGAAAACTAATTAACTAGGCTGAGAAGTTATTAAATAATATACTGTAGATTTGAAAAACCATTTCACAAGAAAACCTTTGACTTATTGTGGCTTTCTTTAGTTTTCTTTATTGAAGTTCAAGTGAGATTATAATGATAGCAGTCTTATTTTAATAAGAAGAGTACTTGTTTTATCATCAAAAAGTACCCTGATGAAGGAAAAGAACACTTAGCTATCCAATTTGAGCAAATTGTATGTTAAAATAAATATACAACATACCACTGGGAATGTTATAGCTGCAACCGAAGTGTAGCACACACAGACACATATACTCAGATCACCCAAATACCAAGAATTCTGTGTGTGTGCATTCAGTTGTGTCCAACTCTTCATGACCCCATGGACTATAGTCCACCAGGCTCCTCTCTCCATGGGATTTCTCAGGCAAGAATACTGGAACAGGTTGCCATTCCCTACTCCAGGGGATCTTCCCGACCCAGGGATTGAACTCGCATCTCCTGCATTGTAGGCAGATTCTTTACCATCCTAGCCACCAGGGAAGATGTATCCACTGCCAATTATATCCCACTTCTTGAAAATACATTACACTTCTCATCTTTAAATAGGAAATAAATAGGGTAGCTGTGTTAATATTTGCCCTAATGAAAGCAATATGAATTTTAAAATAGCAATATAAAAGTGTCATTCTCCCCGAATAAAATATACCACAAATTATAGCCCAGTGTTTTTTCTGCACATGTTCCTGAACTAATAATTCTGCTTTAAAACAAATAAAAGTATATTTCAGTTGTTATCATCCTAGCATAGTTCTCAAATTTTATTGAGGTCATTCCCTGGCAGTCTAGTGGTTAGGACTTTGTGCTTTCACTGCTGTGGCCTGAGTTCAATCCTAGATCAGGAAACTAAGATCCTGCAAACCACGCAGCACAACCCCCCCCCCAAAAAAAGAAAGATTGTTGATACTAGGATATCCATATATAAAGTTAAAGTTAACTTTATTCTTTTAAAGAGCTTTCCACTCACAAGGCCTTTAAATCTCACAAATTACTCACAAGACTTTGGCTGAGGAGGCTCATAATCTCATCCAACTGAAGTCATTTTTCATCAATAAGAAAGGCAAGGATGCCCTTCCTGCATCTAAGGTGCCTTCAGTAGATGGACAGAAACACAATCTACACACTTCAAAAAACTGAAAGATACAATCGTGTGACACAGGTGACTATACCAGCAAAGCGATTTAAAAGAACTGAGGGAACACTGAGAGGATGGAGTTAGTAAGGAAAATCCAGCAAGGAGTGAGTATTGAGTTTTCAAATGGTGTGGAATTTAGCTTGATGGGAAACTCAGTACATCATAGGAAATCTCAGAGATCTAAACTTTCTGCCCTTTTAAAATATTTAAATAATTTTATATTTTGAATACTGGGTTCCAGTCGTAGGAAATGCAGCATCATCTCAATTTGCAAAGCCTCTGGCAAGAAAGTCACCCGGATAATCAGAGCACTTGGGGGCAGAAAGGCCAGGCCCCCTTGACTTCGCACGAGCCAGTAGGAGACGGAGGGATGGCTCTGTCCCCAAGCAGGGCCTTCAGAGTTGAAGGCCAAGGGTAGAGAAGACCCCTGCACTTGCATGGATCCTGGCAGTTTGCCTTGGGAGGGGTGGAAGGAAGTTGCTGTGACGTAATATAAAGGGTCAGAGACACAAGACAGAGGGTCCACAAAGTGAAACCCAACCCTAATCCTGGTCCATGTCAGGACTATCTGCAGATAATTGAGGCACTGGATGCTCCTCTCTGTAAATAGGAAACAGTCCCTGCCCTATTCAAGAGTCCTTTTATTTTTTTACTATTTTGGCCACTGGAGAATTTTATACAAGATTGGTGACTGATAAAACCCCGTGCACCCAGAAGTAACCCAGGTTTCTTTTTCTTTCTTTTTTTTTTTTTTTCATTTTTTTTTTTTTTAATTTTAGTTGGAGGCTAATTACTTCACAACATTTCAGTGGGTTTTGTCATACATTGATATGAATCAGCCATAGATTTACCCGTATTCCCCATCCCGATCCCCCCTCCCACCTCCCTCTCCACCCGATTCCTCTGGGTCTTCCCAGTGCACCAGGCCCGAGCACTTGTCTCATGCATCCCACCTGGGCTGGTGATCTGTTTCACCATAGATAGTATACATGCTGTTCTTTTGAAATATCCCACCCTCACATTCTCCCACAGGGTTCATAAGTCTGTTCTGTATTTCTGTGTCTCTTTTTCTGTTTTGCATATAGGGTTATCGTTACCATCTTTCTAAATTCCATATATATGTGTTAGTATGCTGTAATGTTCTTTATCTTTCTGGCTTACTTCACTCTGTATAATGGGCTCCAGCTTCATCCATCTCATTAGGACTGTTTCAAATGAATTCTTTTTAATGGCTGAGTAATATTCCATGGTGTATATGTACCACAGCTTCCTCATCCATTCATCTGCTGATGGGCATCTAGGTTGCTTCCATGTCCTGGCTATTATAAACAGTGCTGCAATGAACATTGGGGTGCACGTGTCTCTTTCACATCTGGCTTCCTCAGTGTGTATGCCCAGAAGTGGGATTGCTGGGTCATATGGCAGTTCTATTTCCAGTTTTTTAAGAAATCTCCACACTGTTTTCCATAGTGGCTGTACTAGTTTGCATTCCCACCAACAGTGTAAGAGGGTTCCCTTTTCTCCACACCCTCTCCAGCATTTATTGCTTGTAGACTTTTGGATAGCAGCCATCCTGACTGGCATGTAATGGTACCTCATTGTGGTTTTGATTTGCATTTCTCTAATAATGAGTGATGTTGAACATCTTTTCATGTGTTTGTTAGCCATCTGTATGTCTTCTTTGGAGAAATGGCTGTTTAGTTCTTTGGCCCATTTTTTGATTGGGTCATTTATTTTTCTGGAATTGAGCTTCAGGAGTTGGTTGTATATTTTTGAGATTAATCCTTTGTCTGTTTCTTCATTTGCTGAAAACTTCCCTAAAATGGGGAAGGAAATAGCCACCCAAGTCCAAGAAACCCAGAGAGTCCCAAACAGGATAAACCCAAGGCGAAACACCCTAAGACACATATTAATCAAATTAACAAAGAACAAATATTAAAAGCAGCAAGGGAGAAACAACAAATAACACACAAAGGGATTCCCATAAGGATAACAGCTGATCTATCAGTAGAAACCCTCCAGGCCAGAAGGGAATGGCAGGACGTACTGAAAGTAATGAAAGAGAATAACCTACAACCTAGATTACTGTATCCAGCAAGGATCTCATTCAGATATGAAGGAGAATTCAAAAGCTTTACAGATAAGCAAAAGCTGAGAGAATTCAGCACCACCAAACCAGCTCTTCAACAAATGCTAAAGGATCTTCTCTAGACAGGAAATGCAGAAAAGTTGTATAAACGTGAACCCAAAACAACCAAGTAAATGGCAACGGGACCAGACCTATCAATAATTACCTTAAATGTAAATGGGTTGAATGCCCCAACCAGAAGACAAAGACTGGCTGAATGGATACAAAAACAAGACCCCTATATATGCTGTCTACAAGAGACCCACCTCAAAACAAGAGACACATACAGACTAAAAGTGAAGGGCTGGAAAAAAATATTTCATGCAAACGGAGAGCAAAAGGAAGCAGGAGTCGCAATACTCCTATCAGATAAAATAGACTTTCAAATAAAGGATGTGAAAAGAGACAAAGAAGGACACTACATAATGATCAAAGGATCAATCCAAGAAGAAGATATAACAATTATAAATATATATGCACCCAACATAGGAGCACCGCAATATGTACGGCAAACACTGACGAGTATGAAAGAGGAAATTAATAGTAACACAATAATAGTGGGAGACTTTAATACCCCACTCACAACTATGGATAGATCAACTAAACAGAAAATTAACAAGGAAACACAAACCTTAAATGACACAATGGACCAGCTAGACCTAATTGATATCTATAGGACATTTCACCCCAAAACAATCAACTTCACCTTTTTCTCAAGTGCACATGGAACCTTCTCCAGAGTAGATCACATTCTGGGCCATAAGTCTGGTCTTGGAAAATTCAAAAAAATTGAAATCATTCCAGTCATCTTTTCTGACCACAGTGCAGTAAGATTAGATCTCAATTACAGGAAAAAAATTGTTAAAACTTCAAACATATGGAGGCTAAATAACACGCTTCTGAATAACCAACAAATCATAGAAGAAATCAAAAAGAAATCAAAATATGTATAGAAATGAATGAAAATGAAAACACAACAACCCAAAACCTATGGGATACTGTAAAAGCAGTGCTAAGGGGAAGGTTCATAGCATTACAGGCTTACATCAAGAAACAGGAAAAAAAACCAATTAAATAACCTAACTCTACACCTAAAGCAGTTAGAGAAGGAAGAAATGAAGAACCCCAGAGTTAGCAGAAGGAAAGAAATCTTAAAAATCAGGGCAGAAATAAATGCAAAAGAAACTAAAGAGACCATAGCAAAAATCAACAAAGCTAAAAGCTGGTTTTTTGAAAAAATAAACAAAATTGACAAACCATTAGCAAGACTCATTAAGAAACAAAGAGAGAAGAACCAAATTAACAAAATTAGAAATGAAAATGGAGAGATCACAACAGACAACACTGAAATACAAAGGATCATAAGAGACTACTACCAGCAGCTCTATGCCAATAAAATGGACAACTTGGATGAAATGGACAAATTCTTAGAAAAGTATAACTTTCCAAAACTGAACCAGGAAGAAATAGAAGATCTTAACAGACCCATCACAAGCAAGGAAATCGAAACTGTCATCAAAAATCTTCCAGCAAACAAAAGCCCAGGACCAGATGGCTTCACAGCTGAATTCTACCAAAAATTTAGAGAAGAGCTAACACCTATCTTACTCAAACTCTTCCAGAAAATTGCAGATGAAGGTAAGCTTCCAAACTCATTCTATGCCACCATCACCCTAATTCCAAAACCAGACAAAGATGCCACAAAAAAAGAAAACTACAGGCCAATATCACTGATGAACATAGATGCAAAAATCCTTAACAAAATTCTAGCAAACAGAATCCAACAACATATTAAAAAAATCATACACCATGACCAAGTGGGCTTTATCCCAGGAATGCAAGGATTCTTTAATATCTGCAAATCAATCAATGTAATACACCACATTAACAAATTGAAAGATAAAAACCATATGATTATCTCAATAGATGCAGAGAAAGCCTTTGACAAAATTCAACACTCATTTATGATTAAAACTCTCCAAAAAGCAGGAATAGAAGGAACATACCTCAACATAATAAAAGCTATATATGACAAACCCACAGCAAGCATCACCCTCAATGGTGAAAAATTGAAAGCATTTCCCCTGAAATCAGGAACAAGACAAGGGTGCCCACTCTCACCACTACTATTCAACATAGTGTTGGAAGTTCTGGCCACAGCAATCAGAGCAGAAAAAGAAGTAAAAGGAATCCAGATAGGAAAAGAAGAAGTGAAACTCTCGCTGTTTGCAGATGACATGATCCTCTACATAGAAAACCCTAAAGACTCTACCAGAAAGTTACTAGAGCTAATCAATGAATATAGTAAAGTTGCAGGATATAAAATTAACACACAGAAATCCCTTGCATTCCTATATACTAACAATGAAAAAACAGACAGAGAAATTAGGGAAACAATACCATTCACCATTGCAACAAAAAGAATAAAATACTTAGGAGTATATCTACCTAAAGAAACAAAAGACCTATTCATAGAAAACTATAAAACACTGATGAAAGAAATCAAAGAGGACACAAACAGATGGAGAAACATACCGTGTTCATGGATTGGAAGAATCAATATTGTCAAAATGGCTATTCTACCCAAAGCAGTCTATAGATTCAATGCAATCCCTATCAAGCTACCAACGGTATTTTTCACAGAACTAGACCAAAGAATTTCACAATTTGTATGGAAATACAAAAAACCTCGAATAGCCAAAGTAATCTTGAGAAAGAAGAATGGAACTGGAGGAATCAACCTGCCTGACTTCAGACTCTACTACAAAGCCACAGTCATCAAGACAGTATGGTACTGGCACAAAGACAGAAATATAGATCAATGGAACAGAATAGAAAGCCCAGAGATAAATCCACGAACCTATGGACACCTTATCTTTGACAAAGGAGGCAAGGATATACAATGGAAAAAAGACAACCTCTTTAACAAGTGGTGCTGGGAAAACTGGTCACCCACTTGTAAAAGAATGAAACTAGAACACTTTCTAACACCATACACAAAAATAAACTCAAAATGGATTAAAGATCTAAATGTAAGACCAGAAACTATAAAACTCCTAGAAGAGAACATAGGCAAAACACTCTCCGACGTAGATCACAGCAAGATCCTCTATGACCCACCTCCCAGAATATTGGAAATAAAAGCAAAACTAAACAAATGGGACCTAATGAAACTTAAAAGCTTTTGCACTACAAAGGAAACTATAAGTAAGGTGAAAAGACAGCCCTCAGATTGGGAGAAAATAACCCAGGTTTCATTTCTCAGGCTCTAGTGGCCATTTGAAAAGAGAGACCAGTGCCAAGATCTGAAGCTGGAGAGGGAGTCAAGGCCTAATTAAAAGGGCCTTGCGCACCAGGCTGTGGAGCCTCCACTTTTCCTGGAGGCAGTGGAGAACCCCTGGACACAAAATCCTTCTGCAAGGAAGATTTAGCTTAACTGGGAAATGGCTTAACTCCCAAAGTGGACAAACTGAAAAATGAAGGGTGCCAACTTCACATGTCCCGAATAAAATAAGAGGAGTTCCTTTCCTTTCTCGTTCGCGTGGTGGTGTAGATTGAGGTGGGTGAAGGCAAAATTGCAGAGGTCAGGGAAATAGAGCAGGGTTATCCTGTGGGTGGAGAGAAAAGACGTGGGTAAAACACTCACTAAGGCTTTATCAAGCTGGACCACCTCGAAGGCAGCTGTGAAAGTCTCCCCCATCTGTGTAGTCCAGATACTGGCCTTGGTCAGGGTGCACTCTTCTCTGTGACTCTAGGAACCAGCATAGGCAATGGAGATAGCAGGGGTTCAGGATTGGCTTATGAATGAATGAATGAACAGAGGATTGTTTCTAGAACAAGGAAAAGGACAGAGGGTATAGAGATCTTGCAAAGGTCAGCAATGCTAAGAGCTGGGATATGGGTGTGTCTGAGGGGATGGACAAGAGTCTGTACCCTTAAGAACTATTTTGGTGAAACTGAGGACACTGAGTGCTTATGAAGATTGAAAGAGAAAATATGGGTCAAGAATGACTCTGAGGCTTCTGACCCAGGAAACTGGGACTTTAAAGAGGAAAAGCAAGCTTTTGAGAAAAGATAATGAATTTGGTGTAGATCTTAGGAAGCACTTTATTCATTAGAGGAGTGTTTTGACTGCCTTATAGCCATATATAAGCCATATAAGGCTCATGCCTTATAGCCATGAGCACCAAAGAATTGATGCTTTTGAACTGTGGTGTTGGAGAAGACTCTTCAAAGTCCCTTGGACTGCAAGGAGATCCAACCAATCAATCCTAAAGGAAATCAGTCCTTAATATTCATTGGAAGGACTGATGCTGAAGCTGAAACTGCAGTACTTTGGCTACCTGATGCAAAGAACTGACTCATTTGAAAAGACCCTGATGCTGGGAAACATTGAAGGTGGAAGGAGAAGGGGACAACAGAGGATTAGATGGTTGGATGGCATCACTGACTCGATGGACATGAATTTGAGTAAGCTCCAAGAGTTGGTGATGGACAGGGAAGCCTGGTGTGCTGCAGTCCATGGGGTCATAAAGAGTCAGACACGACTGAGTGACTGAACTGAACTGATAGCCATATTTATTATAAGATAATACATATTTTGAACTGTGGTGTTGGAGAAGACTCTTGAGAGTACCTTGGACTGCAAGGTGATCCAACCAGCCATCCTAAAGGAAATCAGTCCTGAATATTCATTGGAAGGACTGATGCTGAAGCTGAAAATCCAATACTTTGGCCACCTGATGCAAAGAACTGACTCATTTGAAAAGACCCTAATTCTGGGAAAGATTGAAGGTGGGAGAAGAAGGAGACCACAAAGTATGAGGTGGTTGGATGGCATCACCAACTCAATGGACATGAGTTTGAGTAAACTCAGGGAGTTGGTGATAGACAGGGAAGCCTGGTGTGCTGCAGTCCATGGGGTCGCAAAGAGTCGGACATGACTGAGCGACTGAACTGAACTGAATACATATTTATCACAAAAACAAATATATCAAAGAACACTGAGAAGTGCAATTAAATCTGTTTATTGAAACAGTATAGATAAACTGTGAGTGATACAGATTGTTTTCAGCATAACATAGGTGTCACACATTTCTCCTGGCAATAGATGATGGATAGATAGATGGCCAGATAAAACACAATATTAGAAAGAATCTAAAATGATAAATTTTATTACTAGATGTCTCCCTAGAAATCAGCAAACCCAATCCCATTTAGCAAATGAGGAAATAAGGACCAGAGAGGCTAGCATTCTCTATTCTCCAAACTATAGGGCACCAACCATGTGCCAGGCATTTAGTGCTGGGCATATAAAAGTATACAGAACATGGTAGCCATACTCATGGCACTCATAGTCAGGCTAGTGAGTCAGAATGTCCAGGAAGCAGGAAATTTTGACACAGCCTAGTGAGCATTATCAGAATAACTTGTTCAAGCTACGAGGTGCAGCCAGTCCAGACTTGGGAGCAGCCTCTGAAAGCCATGCATGAGCTGACCTGGGAAGGATGAGCAGAAGTCAGACCAACAAAGAGGTTATGAAATGCTGCCCCAGGGATGTTAGAGGAAGCACAGTCTATCTAGCTAATCAAAGGAGCTCCAGTACAAGGGAATTCTCATCCTGGATTTCAGAAACAACAGTCTCCTGAATCCCAGTTCGGTGCTATTTTTAGAATGCTACCTGTCTCTTTAGGTCTCTTGACAAGTTGATTCAGCACACATATCAATACTCTTGCATAGAAAAAAGGAAGAATACATGGCTCATGCTTACCCAGAAATAGACATTAAGATTTTCCAAACCCTCCTATGTAAAAATATATCTTTAGAGGAATCATTTCTTTGTACTATAGCCTTTTATTTCCTCCCCAAGTATTTACATTGATTGGGTCATGCCATAAAGCTCTTAAGGCCAGAAGGGATTTTCAGAGATCACTGTGTCAGAGACCAAGGGAGCACAGGGTGTGGGAAAAAGAGGAGGTGCTGGAGGGATGGAGCAGTGGAAGCAATCCCTATCCTGGCATAGGCAATAAGGGGGCCAGTGTGTATAGAGAGCTTAAAATTTAATATTAACACTGACCACAGTCAATCTGCTCTTTTTTATCACGATGTGCCAGCAATCCAGCAAGTCCCAGTAATGTCAGTAATAACACATTCACCCCTGATGACCCTCCCCTCATCCTGTGTATGCCACCACATCACCTATACACCTGCATACACAGAAAGCGCAGGGTCCAGACAGGCTCTGGAAATACCTGAGGACCCTGTATTTGCCATCTCTTTATATGTTACTACATATTCTCCATTCCATTCCTTTTTTAAACCTAGCCCAAGTAGTCAAAAACCATACATACAAAAAAAACATATCAAAGAATTATGATATTTATCTCCAACGAAGACTCTCATTTCTCAAGTCTCAAATATGGCTGGAGGTGGGGCCACTTGTATCTGATGTCCGATGCTGTCCCTTCGGTGTTTGTAGGCTTACCAGGAGCAGTCCTCACTCATCCTCTTTGGTTGGGCTGTCTGGCATGTGCTTGGCGGGGTGAACACTGATGGGTCTTTAATGCCCAGCTGTATGTCGAAAAACCGTGTGGACAATATCACACTGTAATTTTTGGTGAAGGTTTCTTGGACAGGATAACAATCCTTGACGGTATAAATGCCAATCCAAGTTTCATCTATAACGAGGAAGGCAGATTGAGTCTTTAATGTAGAAGACAGGCAAAATACAGTATGTTTTAATAGTGGTAAAATGTAGCATTTTAACCACTTTTAAGTACAGTTCTATGGCACTAAATACAGTCACATTGTTATGAAAGCACTGCCATCATCCATTTTCAGAGATTTTCCATCTCCCCCAGCTGAAACTCTGTGCCCGCTAAACACTAATGCCCCATTCCCCTCTCCCCCAGCCCCTGGCAACCACCATTCTAGTTACTGTCTCTTTGAGTCTGACTAGTCTACGTAACTCATTTAAGTGAAATTATACAGTATCTGCCCTTTAGTGACTGGCTTATTTCACTTAGCATAATGTCCTCAAGGTTCATCCATGTTGTCACGTGTAGCAGAATTTCCTTCCTTTTTAAAGTTCAGTAATATTCCACTGTATGTATACACCACCTTTGTCTACTCATGTGTCTGCTGATGGAAACTTGGGTTGTTTCTACCTCTGGCTATTATGAATAGTGCTGCTGTGAATATGGATGTACAAATATCTCTTTAAGTCCTTGCTTTCAGTTCTTTGGGGTATATGCCAAAAAAGTAGAATTACTAAGTCATATGATAATTCTGTGTTTAATTTCAGAGGGAACCATCATACTGTTTTCCACAGCAATAAAGGCCTGTGTTTATGAAACACTCTTGGGGAAGGTGTGTGGGCAGCATTGCAGAGAAGAGCTTCACATCTCTGCACAAAAGACACATAATGGCGGTCGATCTGGTCACTACAACTTTAGTTAGTGTTTTGGGGAAGGAAAAGTAGGTGCCCAATTCTCACATGTGCCTTAGACAAACATGTCACAGGCCTTGGGGGCATCCCTTAACAGTCAAAGTGGAGAAAGTTACAGTGGGGCCTTAGAAGGCTGAGGGGTTTCAAATGCGATGCTGAAATCCCTGCACTACACAACTAACAGAGTACACATGAGCACTTCAGTGGAGTTAAACAATTTGATTAAGCTTCTAAATTTCCTTGTTAATGACTACCTTCCTTAATGAGCTTAAATGTTTTTTCCCTTCCTGCCTCTTGAGATGCAATACTTGAATACTTTGTTGAACCCTTACATGATCTGGCTGACTTTCTGTCCGACCACTCCTGGACAGTGATCTGCTCCCGGGGCCCCCCTATGGAGTATTGGTCCTCAAAGGTGGAGTTCTGAGGAATGTCCAGAGGGTCCCAGGGCTCTGTCAGGATGATCTTGGAGCACTGTTTGGTGGCTTGTTCGATCTGAAACATCACTCCATCCTTATAGAGCAAAATATATTCAAATAATCTGGAAGACAGATTAAGAGAGAACATTCAGGACTTTATGTTTCAATCACCATGTCTTTTATCAGCATAAAAGTCAAAGGCCTTTGATACAAATTACTGTTAAAATAGAAAAAAAAGTAGTTTTGCTTGTGAGGCAATTATTTACTTATTTATAAACACTAGGCACCCGAACAACTTGAATACAAAATAAAGTTCAGAGGTCAAAACTGAATATTCCTGAGACAATTACCTATCAATTACCTATTAACTTATCAAGTACCTATTGTATGACAGACTCTCTGCTTGGGATACAAGCATGAGGAGGTGAGGAGGCCTTGAGTTAGCAGCTGGTTTGTGACAATTTAGCCTTAGAGACACAGGAGGATTTGACTCTTGACCTTAGTTGAGTCCTTGCAGCAATGAGTCAGGGACTAGAGGGATATGCTCTAGACAGGACGACAAGAGTTGAGGATGTACCAGGCAACTGGGCCCCACTGTCTCAACTGTCATCACAGGGACGGGCTTCAGTGAGGAACAGCCGCGCTGGGAATGAGCTGAGACAGGCAAGGACAAAAGCTGAGGGACCCCAGTCAAAGGGCGTCGCTGGATGGAGTCTGTCTGCATGCTCTCAGCCTCATCCCGCACGCCCAGTGCACACACTTTGTGCAGAGCAAGCCGGCAGTATTCCCAGGCTGTGCTGAGCTCACAGACCACCCGCCATCACCTTGCATGCTGTGTGGTCATCAGCCTTGTATCTTTCTTAAAACTAAGCCATCTTGATGTTGGATGAAGCTCGCTGAGCTTCCATGCCTACAGCTGTCAGTCTAAAACTTGGGGCACTTTTGCTGACCCAGTGTGAGGTTGCAATCCTGACTTCAAAAGTGAAATTCAAAACATCCGAAAGCAGAAGAGCCCAGAGAAATAGCTTTCCATGAGAAAATAACAATAGTCAACAGCTCATCCGTGGTACATAAGGCTCACTCCACCCCACAGACCCCCGGAGGATGCCTGTTTTCCATCTCAAGTCAGGGGTTGAAATTTATCTTCTTCAAAACAATATTGTAAATGATAACTTTCTAATGGTCAAATAGTACCATTATTAGTATTATACTTCCATTTTCTATGAGCTAGCATAAAAATTTGAATATAACCTCATTTTATGTATTTAGAAATATTGACCCTGCTTATTCCAGTAAATGTTTGACATGTCTTATGAGAATAAAACCCAAGCACAGACTTTGAGAAGTGTGAGGGACTGGAGGAAGAAATGGAAGTGTTCATTTTATGCACTATTGCTCAAAAATGGAGCAAATCTCTCATATAGAAGCAGGGTTCACATCAAACTATAGGTCCTTTGGAGGAGTTTGGAGTTGGACTGTGGCACATCAGAGTCTAAACATTCATGGAAGGAATACAGAAATATTAGCATCAACTTTAGAGCACAGTCCAGTCATCATAGGGGGATTCCTTGTTCATACACAAATCCTGCTCCATGACCCTTTCAGTGAGAGCAGCACCTATGCTGTACGGCCTGAGGAGTGGTTGTCTCCATCCTCCTTCTCTCACCATCAGCTTCATCTTATTGTGCTTCCCCAAGTTTAATGTGTTTAGGCTAGACAGTCATTCCTAAGCTTTGGTTGATACTCTAGCTGTATGCAACTGAAAGATATGCAGCCAGGTGCAGGAAAGAGGGGCTTCCTTCTTGAAACTCAGCCTGAGAATCCACATGAGCACAAAAGTGGAAGCCTAGCAGCCATGTTTATGTGTGTGAGCTGGTCACCCTCCACAGAGCTTCATAGACCACAGGGGGACATCTGACCTGGGGAGGGGTGGGGAGGTGGAGGAACAACCAGATTGTCTCTCATTCAGACGTGTGGAATTGATACCAAACGTCTGCTAGTCAGTCACTTCTCATGGCTTTCGTGTCATACGTAAACTCAGAAGTCATGGGAGGCTAATTTGCAATAGGTGAACTAAAAGTAAAGAAGGAACAGAGAAGCAGCAACAAGCTGGGATTCCAACAGCTATTCATTGTCTGAATGTATTTCCTCTCTGAGGCCCAGTGCCTACAGATCCATCTGCAGAATTATGATCTTTCCTTTGTTGTAATAACTTTCCTTTTTATGCTTGGAACTTTTTGTGTGACTCATAACCAGGACTCATTTCTAATACAGTTGAGGATTCCACTGTTCCATCGAGAGCCCCGGGAACAGCTGCCAGCACAGCTGTTCTAAGAGAGGCACCACACAGACCGCAGCAGAGCCGAGGGCACGGATGGACGCCTGTCAGTCACCTGTGGGGCAGGAGGGGAGGGCAGCAGAAAAGGAACTCTGCCAACTCACTGTTTGCCCGAGGCCAGCTCTGTCCATACACAGAAGTAAAATTTAATTTAAAAATGAGAATTCTAGACTTGAAACAATCACTGCAAAAGGTTAACATTTGTTATTTCTGGGTGGTCTGAACACAGGTGTTTTGTTATGATGTTCTCTGTACTTTTCCAAGTTTTCAAAATATTTAATTTGAAAAAAAAGAGGGCATAGTCTGATACTGATGTTATGTTGACAGTGCCTTAAGTAAAACAGAAAATATTAATTGAATGGGAAGCAAAATAGAACTGTATAATCATCTTTTCAAAATTCCATATGGATATTAATGCTAGCACTGCCCCATTCAAAGTTTTGGAAAAGAAGATGTTCATGGCTTGTATGTTTATATGAACATATTCACAGTCAAGATGTGGGTTCTCTACCACAACCAGGATAAAGGGGCCTGGAGCCCAATTAAGCCAGAAGGTCACAATGCAGAGATCAGCCAGGGTTGAAATGAATCATCTGTCTGGGATGCTGTGCGGGTAATAACCCGTGGATCTGAAAGAGTAACAGACTTCAACAGAAACTGGATCCTGGGAGGTGAGATCAAAGCCTGGCTCTGAAGAGAAGGAAGTTGTGAGGACAGGAGTCACAAACCACACCCCTGGGTTGCAGTCAAGCAAGGTGGGGGGCTGGAATGGGTGTGAAGGACGAGGCAGGCAGGCCAGCCCTGGGTTGAAAACAGCCTGCAAACTCAGCCTCCTCGCTGGCCAGACACCAAGCCAAGCACTGTTCCCAGGAGGCCCGACGCCGGGATCTCAGGCTCTCCAGGCCCAGCAGAAGGGTCGGCAGGCCAAGCTTTCCACAGCAGCCCGACTGCATAGGAGTAGTGCCCAGGCACCATTTTGCCTCTCACCTTGTGGGACAAAGGATTTTTGTGGCTTCTGATAAAATTCTCAGACTGCATGGACAATTTCTGTTGTTTCCTGAAAAATCCATTTCCCTAAAAACTGAAACTCTAATTTACAGAAATAACAACTCTGTGCATGTGTGTCTTCTGATTTCTCAATTTTAATTTTAATTGTAAAATACACATAACACGAAATCTAACACCTTAACCATTTTTAAGTGTACAGTTCAGTGGTGTTAAGTACTTTCACATTGTTGTGCAACCAATTTCCATAACTCTTTTCATCTTGCAAAACTGGAATGCCATACCCATTAAACAACTCCACATTTCTTCCTTCCCCAGCTCCTGGCAAGCACCATTCTATTTTCTGTCCCTATGAACTTGACTACTCTGAGTACTTCACATAAGTGGAATCATACCTTTTTGTGACTGGGCTATTTCATTTTGCACAATGTCCTCAAGATTCATCCATAGTGTTGCATGAGTCAGAATTTCCTTCCTTTATAAGCCTAACTAATATTCCACTGAATGTATAGATCACATATTTTTTATTAATTCATTCGAGGATGAACACTTGGGTTGTTTCCATCTTTTGGGATTGTAAATAGTGCTGCTATGAACATAAGTGTGCAAATACATTAATTTTTAGTGTATGAACCACATTTTACAAAAATAGTTATATATACATTTTCTAACCTGTATTTTAAGTTCAACAGTTTGTCCTTGGTAGTGGGCTTTCCTGGAGTCTCAGTGGTAAAGAATCTGCCTGCCAATGCAGGAGACATGGGTTCCATCCCTGGGTCAGGAAGATCCCCTGAAGAAGGAAATGGCAACCCACTCCAGTATTCTTGCCAGGGAAATCCCATGGACAGAGGAGTCTGGTGGGCTATATAGTCCATGGGGTCACAAAAGTGTTGGACATGACTTAGCAACTAAACAACAACAAAAACAACATTCTTCCAAGTATGTCCAAAAAATACAGATGTCAAATCATTTTTCCTAATTTACTATGAAATATTTTAAAAATGCAGGAATTGAAGGGACTAGTACAATGATCACCCTTATATCTGCCATTTTGAATTCAACAATTTTTACATTTCATCATATTTGCTCTATTTTCCAAATATCTCTTACAAATAAGACTCTGTACTTCATGTCCTATCACATCAGAAGACAGGTGATGTCGCATTCCACTATTAATGCTACCAACTTTGATCACCAAGTCATGTAATTACTCCAAATGTCTCCATCATAAAGGCATTTCTTTTTGCAATTGCCAAAGTGTGTGCATGCTCAGTTGCTAAGTTGTGTCTGTCTCTTTGTGACTCCCATGGACTATAGCCTGCCTGGCTCCTCTGTCTATAGAATTTTCCAGGCAGGAATACTGAAGTGGGTTGCTATTTCCTCCTCCAGGGGATCTTCCTGACTCAGGGATATAACCTGTGTCTCTTGTGTCTCCTACATTGGTAGGCAGATTCATTACCACTGAGCCTCCTGGGAAGCCCCAACTGCCAAGTAATTGGTGGGTAATACCTTGTGATGCTGAAAATATCTGTCACCCAATCATTTTAGGTAAAACCATTTCCTGAATCAATTATTTCACTGGTGGCTGATACAATGTTACCAGTGGTATAGCAAATGAATCTAGTTATCCATGGATCTAGTATCATTCTGCACTCTTGGGTTTTTATTTAACATACAACAAATGATTAAAGTCATTATTCCATCTGATGCTCAAATTATCCCAATTTTGTCAGTAGGAGCTCCTTCTACCTGATATTTGTGACTTATAACATGACTCCATTAGTCTTTGAGTGACACAGGGCCTTCTGTGACACAAGTGTCCCAGACTCATCTTAGACTTTTCTTACACCAAATCTAAAATCAGTCATTTCTCTAAAGATCCCTGAACCTAACTAGGAAATAACTTGGAAACCAACATCAGGGCCCTAGATGTGCTCATTGTCATTGGGATGTCTTTGTTTTGAGAATATTTTAGTGGTTGGGGCCTTGTACATTAAAAAAAAAAATCGTGAATTCATACAGGTATTTCCAATCTAAATTTAATGTTATAGGTTATTCTTTATCATTTTTTTATGTTTGTATATATTTTCACTTAAAATAATCTAAAAACATAGCAAATTTATTTCCTTAATCCTACAATAGCTTTGAAATACTTTCAACAGTGTTATCAAAGAATAAAACTGCCCAGTGAAGTTTAAAATTTCATTGTAGTTCTTTTCATGCTTAGAATACAACTCAATGCTGCAGTAAAAATTCTCTTGGATTAAGCCTATTCCCTGAGTGGGTACATTTCCAGGTTGAGATGCCATTAGGTTCATTTGTTTGTTGTCAATTCAAGGACTTCACATTTTTCCTCTTTGATTTAATTTTATTATTTAAACATGTAAAAATTATCACGTTTCAGAACTCAGACAAATATTAAAAAACACATGCAGAGATGTCTCCCATCTCAACCCCTGCCCCATCCCTTGATCTCCCGATAAACGGCACTTTTCATTGGCTTCCCTGTTATTTTCCTTTATTTCCTTTCAAAAATATAAGCAAACACATGTATGTACTCTTACTGCTCTCTCTTCTTTATAAAAAGTGTAGAATACTATATATACTTTTGGCACCTTGCTTGTTCTAGTCTCTATTAATACACTGAGGTTATCATAATTCTTTCTTATGGTCATATCAGTAGTTTATTGTGTGTAAGTAGCATTGGTTATTTAGTCAGTCTCCTACTGGTGAGCACTGGCTTGTTTCCATTCTTATTATATTGCCCCAAACACCACAGCAAATTATCTTGTGCCATTTTGGAGGTATATATTTTGAATAAATCACTGATATGAAACTACAAGGACAACGGCATTTTGTTAAATATTATCAAATTTCTTTTTACAGAGTTGTACAATTTTGCACTTCTGTCAGTAATAAATGAGAGCACCTGTTTCCTTTGTAGTCTTGCCAACAGATCATGCTGTTAAACTTGGATGTGTGCCAATCTGATAAGTAAGAAATGTCAGGATTTTTAAAAAAACAACACATTTTCCTTTTTGGGTTAGCATAATGAACATATAGTAGACTGCATAAATCTAAAGTGTAGAGCATGATAAAATTTACAAACTGAAGAACTGGGATCCCCCATCCATATCCAGTTGTGGCACCTCTGAAGTCTTCTCTGGCCCCTCCCAGTCACTTCCCTTCCACAACGACTAGAATAGTGCTCAGTTGCTCAGTCGTGTCCGACTCTCGGCAGCCCCATGGACTGTAGCCCATCAGGCTCCTCTCTCCATGGCATTCTCCAGGCAAGAATACTGGAGTGGGTTGCCATTTCCTACTCCAAGGAAGAATGGATACCTGTATGATATTGTTATCCTATTTCCCCGCAAACAAAAAAAAAGTCCTTGTTGTTATTCAGTTGCTAAGTTGTGTCTGACTCTGCAGCCCCACGTACTGCAGCACAACCAGGCTCCTCTGTCTTCCATAATCTGCCAGTTTGCTCAGATTCATGTCCATTGAGTCAGTGATGCTATCTAACCATCTAATCCTCTGCCACCCCCTTCTCTTCTTGCCTTCGATCTTTGCCAGCATCAGAGTCTTTTCCAATGAGTCTGCTCTTCACATCAGGTGGCCTAAGTATTGGAGTTTCAGCTTCAGCAACAGTCCTTCCAATGAATATGCAGGGTTGATTTCTTTTAGGATTGACTGGTTTGATCTCCTTGCAGTCCAAGAGTTTTTTCTAGCACCACAATTTGAAAAATCTTCAGCACTCAGCCTTCTTTATGGTCCAACTCTCACATCCATACAAGACTACTGGAAAAACCATAGCTTTAACTATACAAACCTTTGGAATCAAAGTGATGTCTCTGCTTTTTAATATGCTAATAGGTTTGTCACAGTTTTCCTTCCAGGGAGCAAGCGTCTTTTAATTACATGGCTGTAGTCACTGTAGTCACAGTAATTTTGGAGCCCAAGAAAATAAAATCTTTCTATTTAAAAAAATAATTTCCAAGAAAAAATTTCCACTTTTTTCCCTTTTATTTGCCATGAAGTGATGGGACTGGATGCCATGATCTTAGTTTTTTGAATGTTGAGTTTCAAACCAGATTTTTTGCTCTCCTCTTTCACCCTCATCAGAGGCTCTTTAATTCCCCTTCACTTTCTCCCTTTAGAGTGGTATCATCTGCATATCTGAGATTGTTGATATTTCTCCTGGCAATCTTTATTCCAGCTTGTGCTTCATCCATTCTGGCATTTCACATGGTGTACTCTGCATAGAAGTTAAACAGGGTGACAATATACAACCTTGCCATACTCCCTTCCCAATTTTGAACCAGTCAGTTGTTCCATGTCCAGTTCTGTTACTTCGTGACCCACATACAGATTTCTCAGGAGACAGGTAAAGTGCTCTGGTACTTTCATCTCTTTAAGAATTTTTCCAGTTTGTTGTGATGCACACAGTCAAAGACTTTAGTATAGTCAATAAAGCAGAAGTAGATGTTTTTCTGGAACTTGTAGCTCAATTGGTAAACAATCCACCTGCAATGCAGGTTCTCCTGGGCTGGGAAGATCCCCTAGAGAAGGGATAGGCTCCCCACTCCAGTGTTCTTGGACTTCCCTTGTGGCTCAGCTGGTAAAGAATCCGCCTGCAATGCAGGAGACCTGGGTTCGATCCCTGGGTTGGGAAGATCCCCTGGAGAAGGGAAAGGCTAGCCACTCCAGTATTCTGGCCTGGAGAATTCCGTGGACTGTATAGTCCATGGGGTCACAAAGAGTCAGACACGACTGAGCAACGTTCACTTTCACTTGCTTTCTCCATGATCCAATAAATGTTGGCAATTTGATCTCTGGTTCCTCTGCCTCTTCAAAACTCAGCTTGTTCACCTGGAAGTTCTCAGTTCTTGTACTGCTGAAATCTAGCTTGAAGGTTTCTGAGCATAACCTTGCTAGCATGTGAAATGAGTGCAGTTGTATGGTAGTTTGAACGTGCTTTGGCATTGCATTTCTTTGGGATTGGAATGAAAATTGACATTTTCCAGTCTTATGGCCATTGTTGAGTTTTCCAAATTTTCCGGCATACTGAGTGCAACACTTTAACAGCATCATCTTTTAGGATTTAAAATAGCTCAGCTGGAATTCCATAACCTCCACTAGCTTTGTTCATAGTAATGCTTCCTGAGGCCCACTTGACTTCACACTCCAGGATGTCCAGCTGTAGGTGAGTGACCACACCATCATGGCTATCTGGGTTATTAAGACCTTTTTTTTATAGTTCTATGTATTCTTGCCACCTCTCCTTAATCTCTTCTGCTTCTATTAGGTCCTTACCATTTCTTTACTTTATTGTGCCCATCCTTACATGTCTTTACATATTTTCAAATCTTGTTTTGTCATTTTGTATATATCAGCAGTTTTTGAAATTTTTCTTATACAGATTTTTCACATTTTCTTTAAATTTATTCATAAGTAGTTAGTCTTTTGTTGTTTTTGATGTTGCTGTTTTAAATGAGACCTCCCATTGTTATTTGCTATTTCTAGATTATTGTTTGTATATATTAAGGCTATTGATTTTTCAGGCTAATTTTATATACAATTACCTTACTGGATTATCTTACTGTTTGAATTAGTTTTATTCTTTAGACCTTTTGTGTTTTGCAGTATACTACATCCATATCATTAGCAGAGATCATTTTTATCTCTTCTTTTCTAATTCTCATGTCCCTAAATATTCTATCTCTGATTATATTGGCGAATGAATCAAACACAGTATTAAATAAAATGGAGCTAATGGACATTCTTGTTTTCTTCCTGAGTTTAGTGGAAAAGGGGCTATGGTTTCAACATTAAGCACATTAAGAATGATACAGATTTCATCATATTAAGGAAGCATCAATTTGTTCTTATTGAATGTTTTGTATCAAGATTGTTAATTGAGTTTTATCATCCATCTTTCACAGATGTTTATAGATTCCTTAAAACTGGATCATCCTTACATTCCTGGAATAAACCTCAATCATAATGTATTCTTTTTTTCATGTGCTATTGGGTTCAGTCTACTATTTAGGAATTTGTAATCAATGATTCCATCAATTTTCCTACATGACAATGCTTTACAATACTTATTAGATGCACATTTCTCTTGTATGTATGTATATATACACACACACCATAATTTGCTTCAGTAGTTCCCTACTCATGACTACTTAGATTATTTTCACAGTTTGTTAGTAAAAACAATACTAAATAAAAGTTGGAGACAAGCCCTTTTGCTTTCTGTTTTTATATTCCTATTTAAAATTTAAGAACTGGGATTGTTGGATCAAAAGGAAATTCCCATTTTATATTATATGAGGTACTGCTGCTAAGTCACTTCAGTGGTGTCCGACTCTGTGCGACCCCATAGACGGCAGCCCATTGGACTCCCCCGTCCCTGGGATTCTCCAGGGACCTCTCTGATATGAGGTACTACTATTTCCCAAAACGGTACCTCCAGTACCTCCAGTACCTCCAGTACCTCTCTGATATGAGGTACTACTATTTCCCAAAATGGAACAGTGGAATTTTTAACTGCGTGTAGAGTATCATTAATTTCCTCCCATTAGAAAAGGTATTAAAAGTGTATGCTACTATGAGAAAATGGGAGAAAACCTTTCTGTCTAATTTTCCTACCTCAGGATAATGTTTACAGACTTTACAGTGTTAAAAGCACTGTCAAGAAGCTTTGGTCAAGGAATTAAGGATCACAGTCTACCAATGGTGAACTATATCATCATAATTTTAAACTCTATATTTTCCATATGTAAAGAGAGACCAAAATTTTAAATCTCACAGCATTATTATGAAGACAATTTTAGATAATGAATGTGAAATTATTGCATAAATGCAAGGATTTATAGCTTTATAGGAAAGTCTGATTACAGTTGTATTTGCCATAATCAGTTAATGTTTAACAAGTAAACTCTTCACTTAACATGTACACATTAAGATGCAATCTACTATGTAGCAAAAGGTTAATTCATTCAGATGAAATGGAGAGATAGAGATAGCACTTCTGAGGCATAATAAGGCCTTTTGTGGAAGACATAGCAGGCATTCTCACCCATTCTTCCTGACCTGCCTCTCAATATAGAGGCTGAGAAAGTATACTCATATACTCATTTTCTTAGTCTTCTTTGAAGCTAGGAGTATTATCAGTTCTGGTCTTGAAGACCTAAAAATAAGTCTATGGGGAAAGGGAATCCTTTGGAAATTTCTTTCCTCTCATAAAAAAGAGAGGAGAATCTCTGTTCCACTTCCTTCATTTTCTTTGAACATAGTTGAGTAAGAACATAAGACTTGGAGTCAAGGCAGCCATCTTGAAGCCATGAGGCAACATGTCAGCATACCCTCTTGCAACTATGAGTCAGCATACTGAGAGTGGCAGAGTGGATGGATGGAGAAGAACCAGGACCCCTGATGAAACTGCTGAGTCAAACCTACAAACACATATCACCAGAATTCTGAAGTAAACAACAAACATCCTTTTAATTTAAGCCAATGACAGTCAAATTTTCTGCAGCCAAAAGAAGAAATAAGTAAAAAGGAATACTTCATAGATATTACCTATTGGATACCTTATAACAACAAGTCTATGAGAGCCTTCCAGAAGGAGCAGCGTGCAAGGATTTGGTTAATCCTAGGACTCGAAATACCAGAGCCTGGCCCGGGCATAAATGAACCCAAAAGCTACTGCCTTCACAGCCAAAAGGCAAAAGTTTTTCTGCCTTGAATTGGGGTAGTCAGAGAAAAAAAAAAAAAAAAACAGTATAGGGCAGAAGTTACAAACTGGCAAATTCAGCTGGCTGACATTATTAGCTTTTTTCATTTAAAAAAAATGGATGAGAAAATATGAGGCTCGGAGCATAATTTAGTAGTAAATAATGATGCCATGATCAAACCCAAATTGTGATCTCCAATCAGACTCTCTCTAATTCACTAACAGCACACTCTTTGTGTCCTTCCACAGGGGAAAGGAATGATTTTTCCCATTCACGTAGAAGTACTTGGCCATCCAAGATATACTAAATTACAGAAAAGGGAGTGGACAAATATTATTTTGTGATTACAAAAGTACTTTGGCTTTTATGGAAGAAATTGGACAAATTTTGGATTTGTTTAATATGCAGTATAATAGATTAGTAATGCATGCCGGCTCTCTGACTCTCAGCAGGAAGAACTGAGCTGCGGCCACTTGACATTCTGGCGTATACCAAGATCGAGTTACACCCTACAGTAATCATGAGACATAAAAGAAAAACGTTATTTCAACATTGTCGTGTTAGACACCAACTCATCATGCAGGCTGATGCCAACCGCATATAACAAAAGGAAAATTCAATTACTTGAGAATGCAGCCCTAGGAAAAGTCAAATCAAAGAATAATTATGTGTGCAATTTAAGAAGCTGTAAGGTGATGGGCCTCCACTACTTGGATTCTAGTTCAAAAGAAGAAAAGGATGCTCAAGAAACTAAAGAGATTTTTTTCCCCAAAAAAAATGTATCTGGATGAATACTGGCAATGTGTAGGCATATATTCTTTCATCTGATGAAAGATAATAATAAAAAATTTCTCATGAGGCAATAATTCAAGGAGGGGTTTTTTCCTACCACCACTAAAAGAAAACACCTCATTAGTACTGAGATACCCATGTTGTCATGGTACATGGTGATTTCTAAAACTTCATGTCAGGAGTATTAAAGAGGTTGGGAGGATACAAGCATAGTCAGGGTCTTATAGTCAGCACTCTGCTTTTCAGCAGAAAGTAATAGTTCCCAGGTGGCGCTAGTGGTAAAGAACCTGTCTGCCAATGCAGGAGACATAAGAAACGGATTCAATGTCTGGGTCGGGAAGATCCCCTAGAGGAGGGCAAGGCAACCCACTCCAGTACTCTTGCCTGGAGATCCCATGGACAGAAGAGCCTGGCGGGCTACCGTCCGTGGGGTCGCAGAGAGTTGAGCACGATGAAGCGACTCAGCACACGGCACACACTACGCTGTGACACACCCGCCGCCTCCCAGCCGACGGTCAGCAGCACAGACACAAGGCTTATTTTCCACTGTCACTGGGGTTTGGGACTTTGCATTTAAGAAGAAAAGGAATAATGTATGACCACAAGAATAGCTTTCCAATGAAAACATGATTATCAAGATAGAAAGTGCAGTGAAAGTAGTATGAAGCAGACTGGCTATGGGAACCAACAAAAACAAAAAGCAGAAGCAGTGAGTTAAAAGGTGCTATTCCAGAGCTCAAGTGAAAGAAGCATAAAAAGTGATGAAAGGCTAATGAAAAGATAAAAAATGTGTGTGGGGGGGTGCAGGTGTTAAGAATCAGTACATGATAAGTAGAGGGAGATTTTACAAGGAACAAATAGAGAAGAAAAAATATCAAGCCTCCAGAAATTTCCCTAGAACTGCACATTAACCAAGAGATGTTAATAAAATTCAAAGATTAACATATATACCCAACTATCTACAAAATAGATAAACATCAAGGACCTATTATATAGCACAGGGAACTCTATTGAATATGTTATAATAACTTATAATGGAAAAGAATCTGAAAAAATATATATACATATATATATGTATACATATATAACTGAACCTCTTTTCTGTATACCTAAACCATTGTAAATCAACTATACTTCAATAAAAATTTTTAATTTAAAAAGGTTCAAGGTTAACAAAATACAGTCTACAAAGACTTGGGCAGAAAAAAAATGTTAAAACTAAACCAAAATTACTTTGGTATCAAACTTCTAGAATTCTAAATGCCATAAAAAATTTAAGCAAAAATACTATTATTACCCAATGAATTATATGCACCCCCAAATTATCATTATGTGAAAAAACAATAAGAAATTCTCCGACATTCAAAATCTCTGAAATTACACCACCACAGCAATACCGTATCTGAAAAAAATTAATTGAATATATTCTCTAGCTGACCAAAACATGAAACAAATCTAGAAGTTAGGTGAATGTGAATATAAATATAAAAGAAACTGCAGTGAATAATAAAAGTAGTAAAATAATTCATGTTTCTCATTTAACAGAGGACACTGTGGCAAAGCTACTTAGCAGTTTATACAAACACACACTATAAAAATTCCTCTGTGTTTTACAAGCGAAGAAGTTGACCTTTTAGAGGCTTGACAGCGTGGTGAAAGAAGGAAAGACGAGAAGCCATCCAAACACTTTAAATTCTTTTCCACATACCAAGTGGGACCTAAATAAATACTTGTCTTTTACAAAAGAAACTGTGTTCTGGCACCAGAAAAGCAGATCCCAAAGAGGACTAAGCCTTCAGGAGGGTGGCTCCTTGGGGTCTCAGGGGTAAGCCAGACAATAACCAACACTGGCTGCAAGGGGAATCACTGTCCAAAATAGAATCTGTTACAAAGAGCGCGACTGAAAGGGAGGACTCCCACATCCAGAGGAAACATGTAAACCACGCCAGAACACAGCACGCAACGTGGCATCTCAGAGGGTATTAAATATGAGGTGGATTCTCTCCCCAGCATCCTTTGCTCCCAAGAGCATAGGCTATAGAATTTCCACTGGTCCACTGCCTGTTTCTCCTGAAATGAGAATTTCTATCCCCCTGGGCTTTCTCTACCTTTACTGCCTCTACCTCCCCACTTCCACCAGGGCCTCTCTGCCAAGAGCTGTCCTGGAGATTCTGAAGCAGGTGCTGTTTCCACTTGACTTCAGCCAGCTCAAATAGCTCCATGGTGGTCGGGCATCTTCCTCAGATGAATGTCTGCCTCTTCCAGCTTGGATCCTGGGTCACTGGCTTCTCAGTGAGACACTCTGGGCAGCAGGCCTTATGATTTCAAAGGATACAAGAAGTGTCCCATTAAGGGACTTGGGGCCAATGTTTTAGTAGCTTTGGCATCAGTGCTGATGGTCCTGCTCACCACAGTCTTCCCTGCAAGTATTTTCAAGCAACCTTGAAGCCCTTGCATTCATTATGGCTGTTCCTGGATGCCACACCAACTAGGCTGGTGGTTCACGATACCTCCTATAGTCCTCATAAGTTATATCTCACCTATAGCTGACAAGATTACATCAGACCCAGGAACCCGCGAGCCCCTTGGCCCTGTGCCACTATCTTCCCATTGGCCAGCATCTTCCTTGACGACTTCTGAGATGCTCAAGAGCAGATTCTCTGGGTCCTATGACCTGAATTTTTTCTCCCCCAAAGTTATGTTGAAAACCTAAAGCCCAAGATGAGTATTTAGGAGTGAGGTCTTTGAAAGGTGATTTGGCCAAGAGCCTTCACGAATGGGATTATCCTCCAATTAAAAAAAAAAAATTCACATAGTAGCTCTCAGAGGCAGAAGTAAGGCCCTGCTGGGGCTGGGTTCAGGGCCTGCCTGCCATGGATGTTGAATGTTACCAAATGATCTTTCTATATTTCTTCAGATGACTGTATAATTTTTCTTTTTATTCTATAAATATAGTGAGTTATATTGACTGAATTTTTAACATTAAATCAAACTTGCATAATCACCACTAGGTCAATGATCCATTATATATATATATATATAAATATATATATATATATAAAATTACATACTGTTGGATTTAAAGCTTCCCACGTGGCTCAGTGGGTAAAGAATCTGCCTACAGCGCAGAAGACGTAGGAGACGCAGGTTCAATTCCTGGGTCAGAAGAGTCCCTGGAGGAGGGCATGGTAACGTGCTCCACTATTCTTGCCTAGAGACTCTCATGGACAGAGGAGTCAGGCAGGCAATAGTCCATAGGGTCACAAAGAGTCGGACATGACTTAAGCGACTGAGCACACACAAATACACTATTGGATTTAATATGCTAATAGTTTATTAAGAATGTTTACACAATATTGTAAAGTAATTAGCCTTCAATTAAAATGAATAAATTTATTTAAAAAAGAATGTTTACATCTATACTCATGAAAAAATTTGTGATTTTCTTACAATGTATTGCTTGATTTTGTTATCATATAATCCTGGTATGAAAAAATACTTGGAATAAGTTCTGGCCTTCCTTTTTAATAATAACTTTGGTAGGATTGATATGTCTCCCTCAAATTTTATAAAATTTATGAATGGATAAAAAAAAGAGAGAAATGTCAAAGAGCTAGCTGACCATGCCCACCATGTGAAGATACAGTGAAAACTCAAACCCAGACAAGGGTCCTCACTCACTGGCAGAATTCACACTCTGGACCTCTCCCAGTAGACCTAACTTTAACAACAAAACAACCTGCCATGAAAGGACAGGGGTCATCCAAGGACCTGCAGCCTTTTTGTCCAGGGGCAGCTGCTGCTTCTGTTGGGGAGCCATTTGTCCCAAGAGTTCCTCCCTTCTTTGGAAAGTCTGAGGGCAATGCAGTCACCCTGCTAGGGGTCTGATTCTTCAGTACCTCTCGGTTCAAGAGGTACTGCTTCAGAAGGAAACCATTGATCGTGGGGGAACGTCCAATGCCCGTATTAGGGAAAATTTTCCAAACCAGAGAGAGTGAGAAGCAGGAGAAGCACTGTAAACAGTGTTTGATGAGAGAAGAGCTGTGAGTAGCTCATGGATGAAAGGAATCTGGGGGATGTACTGGTCATGGCATGCCCTTCTACCTGCAGTGGACTGTGTGCTCCACTATAACCCTGCTTCAAAACTTTTCAAAATATGGGTAGACACAGAAATTTAATTCACAAAAATTATTCTTAACAAAGAAGATATTGGATGTAAAACACAAATGAATAATAAACCATAAAACCATCACACAAATCCATTAGCATATTGTTAAAATGTAATTTAGAGGAAAAAAAAGAAAATTTAAATATTGGGAAGAAAAGGGGATATTGATAGATAAGGTGAAGTTTTTTTGAGAGTTAAGAGAATACCATGCACAAACTTGTTATGATGATAAATACAATGTTGATTAAGTAAAAGATTTTCTAGGAAAATATAAACAACCAAAACTGACTCAGACTTAAGCAGAAAGGTAAGCTGGTCAAAAACTAGAGGAAAAATCCTTATAAAAGCCTAGTGAGATCTTAGAACTTTGATCTTAAAAAGAGATCAAAGAATTACTTCTTCAAAAAGAGATGGGTCCACATGGTTTCATGAATCAGTTTTTTCCAACCTCAAGGCTATAGAGCATACAGAAATACAGAAAGATTGCCAGTTCTTTTACAAAACTATTAAACTCTAACATTAAAATATAGAAAACACAAAAATATAAACTATAGATCAAATTAAATTATGGCTATGGATTAAAAACAAATATTAAATGTTAGCAAATCAATCAGACTATTAAAAATAATACATAATGATATAATTTATTTCAGGGATGCAAAGATGGTTAAATATTAGGCAATCTATTAGTATAAATCACTAAGCTGGGGAAGTTTAAGACTCATCCTGATCAGAATAAATTCTTTATAAAATAGGTCAGAGAAATATTTACTGAACATGATAGTGTGTCTTTGTTAAACCAGCAGCCTGTAGGAGACTTAACTTACAAATTAGAGGCATTCGCTTTAGAGTGAGACTCATGACAAGGGAGTGTGACATCACTGCAGTGTGTCATTTTGCCTTTCAGTTTCTTGTTTATCATATTTGAAATTGCTAAAAATTAACGAGGCTCCTTGTAGGTGTGAGTGGGGTAAATAAGAACATTCATATTTTGCCAGTTGAAATATCAGCTGGAACAACCTTCCTGAAAAGTAAAGTGGTCAAAATTTTATAAATGTGTAATCCCTTTTCAACCATTTTCTTATCCAGGAATCTGTGCAAAATATTTTTAAAGTAAACTGCACACAAATATAAGGTTATACATGTAGTTATTTATAGTAGTGAAACATAAAGGAGAAAGAAATCTAACTGTCCCCTATTAGGGATTGCTTATAGAAACTGTGTTCCATCCATTAGCCAGAATACCGTGCAGTCATTAAAAATGGTTTGTTAAAGATTTCATAGTGGCATGAAAATATGCAATGTTTTGTTAAATTTTTAAAACTCACATAGCATGTTTATAATTGAATTTTAGAATTGTATATACAGAAATGGAAATTGAAAAATCTAGAAGCACGTATATAAGGGTTGTTAATTCTGGACAACATGATTCTCTTTACTCTATTTTGCTATTCCTGGTTACCTAGATTTTCCACCATGAACATGTATGATACTAGTAATTCAAAAGTCATAAAAATGGTATTTATTCATTCAATAAACATTATTGAGATATACTATGTCCCAAGCACTTCTAGGTGCTGGACTTTCAGTTCTATACCAGACTGATCAATTTCTCCTCTCACTCCCCGGAAGAGAGACTCAAGACAATGTCACTCAGTGATAGTGTCCTGAGTAAAACAGAATGAGATGTGATGGAGAGTGGGTAGTGGGGAGGGCTTTATTGGACAGTCACATAAGGCCCCTCTGGGCTAAGACCTGAATGGAGAAAAGCCAGGAGTTCAAAGATGATACAAGAAGACTAGTCAGTATGGATGAGCTTGCACAATATTGTTAAATGAAAAACAGCCTATTACCAAACAGTGTGTGCTACAGTATGTAAATTGTGCTTCTGAAAGTCTCCAAGGATATTTAGAAGATGTTACCAGTAGTCATATTGGCTTGGTAGTTATGGATAATTTTTACTCTTTGCATATCTATATTTTAGATATCCTTTTACAATGAATATATGTTATCATTGTCATTCATTCCCTCATTCAAAAAAATTTAGTCAGGGCTATTCTATGGTGCTGGAAATACAGCAACAACCAGGGAAAAATCCTGGACCTAATGGAGCTTTACTTTGGGTGGCAGAGGAAATGAGGGAACAGACTTTAAAATTTAAATTAAATTAAATAGCATATTAATAAAATATTAAAATAGTATGTTAGTAAAATTATGAGATAGTAGGTAAATATCTTTAAGATAAAAGGCAGCAAGGTGGAGTATATGTTGTGGAGAGAAAGGACAGTCTAATTTGCGAGTGGGTCATACAGCTTTTCAGGGAAAAGGCTTTCCAGGCAGAGGAATCAACCACCCAAGTGCCAAAGGAGTGAGCATGCTGAGGCTGTGGGCTGAGTGAGTGAGCTGGAGATGAGGTGATAATGGATGGATGATACAGTGAAGAGGTCAAGACAAGGTGTGGAGGGGCTGGGGGAGCAGATACCACAGGACGGTCAAGTCCTTGCAAAACCTTTACTCTGAGACATAGAAACACACGGGAGGGTTTTGAGCAGACAAGCAACATGATACAACAATCTTAGCAAATCACTCAGGCTGCGATGTTGAGAATAGACCAAAGGGAGAAGGGCAGAAGTAGGGACCTATTAGGTGGCTGTTGCAAAAAACCCAAGCAAGAATGATGAAGGTTTGGACCAGCCTGACAGTAAAGATGTGTGACAGTAAAGAGAAAGAGAAAGTAAGAAAATGAGGTAAGAGGAGGGGGACTAGAAGAGTGTAATGTCCTGAAAACCACAGAAGAAAATACATCAAGATGGAGGAAATGACCAACAGTAAAAATGAAGACAGATAAAAGATCACTTGATTAGTAATGTGGAGCATACTGTCCTTGACCAGAGCCATTGCAGTAGAGCTGTGATGGAGAAAGTTTGCTTGGAGAGGGTCCAAGAGAACATGGGAGGACAAAAATGGGAATTAGCATGAGATTTGCTTTAAATAGATGGAGAGAATGCAGTTTCAGTTAGTAAGAAGATCAAGAGAAGATTTTTTTTTTCTTGAAAGCTGGGTAAAATAAATTATAAAGGGGGAAAATAGAAGATTTTTACTGGAATTGGGGAAATATAAGCCTATCACATTTATTCCAGGAAAAACAAACCACTAATTGGTGGAATATTTTCAGATCTTTGGGCACTTTGCCCTTGACCACCATCTTTGAGGTCAGAATCGGGAAGAAACAGTTCAAAGTTAATGGAGAGAAATAAAGATATTTTCAAAGCAGTATGGCGACCACCTCTGGCTTCTATTTATAAATTACTCTCCTATTCCACCAGTGCCTTTAATCTCCTAGGCTTATCTTCCTTGGAATTTCTTTTTCCTCATCCCTGCATCCCACTTTTTCCACATCCCAGCATCAATCCTCTGAAATTCAGGGTCAATAGACCCACAGAATTAAGATTCTTAAAGCAAACTTTACGTGCTTCCAAGAAAATCTCTTTCGTGAAGAAAAACTCACTATTACAAATCAACATGGTTTATTTTTCGAGGATCAAAATGCCACAAGCAGTCAGACTTCCTGAGCTAATAAAAGAAAATACTGGCTGCAGCCGTCAGAGATCAAGGAGGAGGGAGTAAGGGCAAAAGAGTAATTATCCTGAAAGTCTGAAAGGAGTTCCTCAAATGAAAGCCCAACCCGTGCAAAACAGGGCTCAGGATCAAATAAATTTGTTGAATATTTCATACTAATTTACTTCCCCCAGCACACAGACACATTCTGAGGATTTACAACGATGTTAGCCCCAAGAAATCCCAAAGAAAAACATACGAAAAAATGTAACCTGACCTTCCCCTCCCCTCATTAAACAATTTAGTCTAGAGCCATTAGGCAGGGTCAAGCAAGGTAGGTCTCTGCATGGCCTGACCTGGAGTGCAGAGCCCAACAGGAAGACATCCGAGTAGGGAGCGCGTAGCATAGCTATGCCTGATACCAGCTGCAATTGAGTAAAGGGAGCCAGCTGTCTCATGGTCTGAAAAGGGAGTTGCAAAGAAATGAACAGGAGAAATCCAGAATGATCCATGTGGTAGTGGATCAGAATTAGAGATACTGGTATAAATATCTCTACGTATTAGAATCAGAAGCTTAGAAATAAATGTGGATGTAAATATGTGTGAACAAGTGAGTGAGTGAGTATGTGTGTGTGTGTATGTATTCAAACCTATATCTTTTTGCTTTGTCTAGTGAGGGTGCCTGGAAAGTGCCACCCAATAACCATGAGCACAACTAAAGCAGGGACCTTGGCTTCCAAATATTATTCTCCAGTAAAAGTAACCAGAGCTTCCTGAGAAATGACTTATCTCAATACCCCAGCAAGGAAAACACAGATGAGCTTGGAATATCTTGGCAGAAATCGAGGATATGTTCAAAGAAGAGAGACATGTCAAAAGAACATAGAAGTCAACTTGAAGGGCTTCCCACTGGCCAAATCTGAACATCCTAAATAGCGAAAGCAGACGGAATTCAATGAGCATCCTTATATTCATGCTGGTAAAAACAAAAGGATAACTTGAAACTGTAATGAAGAACGGAATATGTACATGGTCTTAAAATATCTCCCTATAAAATACTTATGGATTACAAAATAGAAAAGTGTCATTTCACACTTAAGAAATATTGCAGACATCAGTCATCAAGTTATCAAAGTAAACATCCAGATGTGCCGTTTCTACCCTAGGTGAATAACTTGAATCTAATTATGAGGAAGCATCAGACAAACCCAAATCAAGGAACATTCTACTAAATAATTGGCGTATCATCTTCAAAAGTACTGAAGTGCAAAAAAGGCTTAGGAACTGTTACTGACAAAAAGAGACTAAAAAGACCCACCTAAATTCAATGCTTAAATATGAACTGGGTCCTTCTGCTGTAAGAACATCAAAAGCGCAAGTGACAAAATTTGAGTAAGACCTGAATTTCAGATGGTAGCAAGGAACACATGCTAATTTCCTGATTTGCATGGTTGTATCCCAAGACAATGTCCCCGTTTGTAGGAAATACACACTGAAATATGGGGGGGGTCATGGGGACATCAAGCTGGCAACTCACTCTCAAGTGACTCAGGGGAAAAAATGGCTACGGACTATAATTGCAACTTTTTCTGTAAGTGTGAAGTAGTTTCAAAATAAAATTGTGCCTTTGGAGAAAAAAACCCGTATCCTGATTCTCAAACACATATAGTTGTTGAAGCTGCCCCACGTGATAACTTCTCTTGGAATGAATCTTCCACAGCAGATCCTTGGAGGGACACTCCTGTAAGCAGTCCCATTCAATCCCACCGTATACAGGAGGCTCCACGGAGAGGACAGCCTTCTGAGTTTGGAGCCAAAGCATAGGAAGGCAGCCCATCTCATCTCTACCCATGAACACAAGCTTTGGTGGAAAGGTGAAAGAAGAAAGAGATGTATCTGAATTTATCTACACAAAGGGACAAGTTGAAGAATAAATTTAGAATCTATGTCAAGTTCACTGCATCTTGCAAGAAAAAAGAATCAGCCTAATGTAATAAAAGTACAAGTAGTGCTCTCATGGTATCGTATAATTTTATTTGTGCCTAGCTTTTAAGAAGCCCTAAATATTGTTTCGTATAAATACTGTAGATATCATTAAAATCAAATTAAAAGATGAAAAGCACTGATATTCCGAGAAGCAAAGGAACTGTGGGGGTGAAGCCAGGATTAGAAGCCATGTTTGGCATCCCACGACTGTCTGAATGGATGTCCACATGCTCTCCACTACTCTAGGTGGTTTTCTCTAAGAATAGAGAAGAGAAACGATATTCTGTTCTCCAAGAAGTAGAATGCTCTGGAAAATCTGAGACAGAGGTGAACTAATCAGAATTTGTATAAGATAAAGTGGATACTTGTCACTCCATTTAAGACATACTTTTCTTTTCATCCTTCAGCAAAAAAAATAACAAAAAAAAAACAACAACAACAAAGAAATCCTCAAACATGTGGGATTGGTAGCTGAATAGCCGTCTAAGATACATTTCTAACTTACCAGTGCATATCCTCTCAGTGCCACTCTGCTCCCTTTGCATCAATAGCTTCATTAATTCCAACTCCCAATCTACCATTTTATAAATAGGAACAGTAAGTTACTGGTAGTCTTACAAAATTCATTCAGTATCTACACTGCTTCTCCCATAAAGTTCACTATGTTACTGAAATACAAAATAATCTTGCCTTTCCTTCAGTCTTCCAAATGTAACACTTGTGAGTTTACCGGAAAAAACAGTTGGAAACAGAAAACAAAATAGTATCAATTACTAATATTTCCCATTCTCTGCTAAGCCTTGTCTTATCTGAAGCTTGTAAAGTTATTTAATCTTTTCCATCATCTGAGGGAGAAGAAAGCCTGGAAAATCCTAGTCATTCCACAGTAACTATCAGTGGGATTTTCCATAACTATCTGGATGCAAAATAAAAATCTTAAGAAGTTGATCCAATTCTAAAACTTACTTCCCAACTTACTAATAAATATGAAGAGACAACCCATCCATATTTTCTTCAAATCGTATCTGGTTTCTTGGCCAGACTGCTAGTACCTGAAAAAGTTTCAGAGTTTGTTCCAACAAATCTACATTTAAAAGCTTAAAAATGAATCTGTGCACTAACCATTCTTTTCTGCATCTGACTTAGGGCCAGAGATGGGACTGTAAGATAGAACCTTGCCAAGAAATTGGGAAGAAAAGGAATAAAATTTCCTTCTAAAAGCTGAACTGTGAGATTAACACTTGACGGATCAGGGCAAGTGTAAAGAAGTGAGAAATCACCACATAGACACAGGGAACAATAGTCGATATCTGGTAATAAACCATAATGGGAGAGAATGTGAAAAGGACACGAATATATATGTAAAACTGAATCACCTTTCTGTACCCAGAAACCCACACATTGTAAATCAACTATACTTCAATTTAAAAAGTAAAGAGAGAAAGAAATCACCACATGGGGACAAAAAAGCTTCCAGGCCAGCAAGATTTGGCTGTGACCTCAGTGAGGCTATAATATACACATCTGAAGACTCTATTAATTGATCATGGAGTCACAGAAGAAGAAAGGTTGCTAAAACAACCTGAGCAATTCCCGCCCAGGCTCTGTGCAGAGTGAAGGGGATCTGGACCAGCAGTGTTGGGGTAGCACAGGATCAGGGACCTCTATGCTTCTAATTTCTCTAGTGAAAATGATGCATTGATTAATCTTAGCCTGAATCCGCTGGGCTGGCCTCTTATGCACGATGGAAAGCTCAACGTTGAGCACACAGCCCAGCCTAAAGCAGGCAATCATTAGACTCTATGAATTGGCTCCAACTCTTTGCTCACAGCCTCCTGATTAGAATTTGGCTCTCTACATAGTTCTGCCTACAGGGAGAGAATGACCTAGTCAGATTTGAGAATTCTGGCCCCCATGCCAGCTACAGCACTCACTGAGATATACAGTGCCGCACTTGAGCTTGTTTATTCTCAGTCAGCTCCCAAAGAAAGGGCCCTGGAGGGTGCCACAAGGTCAAGTTTCTGAGCTCATGGGGCTGGCATCGAGTCTCTGGGCAATGGTAAATTTACCAGGATGGCAAAGATGGTGGTGGCCAGAGGGACAATTGCAGCCACATCTTCTACACTGCACTATGTGCTGTACATAGTTGAACTCATTTCATCCCCACAGCAAAGCAATACATTAGGCATTAGTAGCATTCCCATCTAGTAACCCAAAGACCTGCATTAGAAATTGGAATTCAGAGGCAGATTTACCTGACTCTAAAGCCTAATCCCTTAAATCATGAAAATCCTACTTCTGGGAGGTTGGGGGATGAACCCTATCCTTTCCTTCTCCTGGCCTCACTCTGCTGTGTCAGCGGTGTGCTTTGGGCCATCCTGTTACCGATCAGGGTTCTTGGCCTCTTTAATCAATAGAAACTGATCAGAGGCCAGACAAGAAATTCAGGCAAGGCTTTATAGGGGCCTCTGCTGCAGTGGAGGGGGCGAGGGGAACAAGAACAAACAGATCCCCAAGGGGAGCAAGCTTGTTCCTTACACAGGATGAGGGTAGGGGTGTATCCAGGGGTCAGGCTGGAGGGGGATGGCTTAGGTGGTTTGCCCATCCCTTAATCAGTGGTGTTTTGTGCAGGGGAATGCACGTAGTAGGCTGCTTTTGCTCCAGGCTCTTTCAAATGTGGCAATTGGGTTTTTTGGGTCTCTTTATATCCTTTGTCCAGAATTCACCCTAATTGTGCATGCACACAGTTATTTTTAGTCCCATATAGTTTCTTTGTATTTTGTTGCTGGAGAAGAAGTATGCCATGTGGGAGCACTGCAGCATAGGGTCCCAGGTCCCAGGTCTGTCTCAATCCTAGTCCATCTTTGACATGACTCCTCATCCATAAGCCACCACTCTACAAGGCTTCAGGACGATGCACAGAAAGAGCAGTACTTGACCCTTCTTCAGAAGTGCAGAAGCCAAATCCCATCTCAGCAAACAGCATCAGCATCTCCTCGATGCCGTCAGCACCATTAGCTTTCACAAGCCAAATCTGACTCCCCCCACCACCCTGCAGCATACCATCTAATCATCTGCACCTCCTTCAATAAGCCTCTTCAGTATCCTTAATATCTCTCAAAAGTGTCTACTTCTCACCATCATGCCACACCCCGTCTTCCACCTGGATCTCTCTACAAACATCTCCTAGGTCATGTTTTGGCTTCTTCTCTTGTTCTTTTTTATTCTCAACCATTCATCCAATGCTCTTTTAAAAACCCAGCCATGGCATTCCACTGTTTAAATATCCTTCCCTGGATCCCCAACCTCCTGCCATACTCCATGCTTCAGTCTAACAGTGATTGGCCTGAAGTTCTTGGAATATTCTCAGCCTTGCCTGTGGCAGGATGTCCCGGAATACACCTGGATGGATCCTTCTGGATCAGTCTTCCCTCCACACCCACTTCCCCCTAATGGTCAGCCCTTCCAGGGATTTTGGGACTCATTCCTGTTCCACCTCCTCCAGGAAGCACCTCCACGTTAGGTGCTTGTCTAGGGTGCTCTCAAGTCCAACTCACCCCTTACCCCACTCTATGGGAATTCTTCCTCATATCATTCCACCCCCAGACCATGACCTCCCTGAAACCCAGGACCCACTCTGATTATACAAAATGACTGACACACAAAAAAAATGCAGATTGAATGAATAAGCAAATGAACAAGAGCCCAGTATATCATAGATGTCAGAATCCACTCGGCGTCCTCAAGTCCTAGCTCTTGATCTGAGAAAGTTATCTAATCTCCCTTGACCCCAGATTTCTCTGCTTGTAAATGGAGATCATAAAAGCTGCATTGTCCAGTGGTTGTGATTTTTAAACTAAATAATACAGTATGTGGAACATCTTCAGGACCATGCCTGGTACATAGCAAGTACTCAGATGCTGGATTTTGCTATTATTATTACAAAGTTATTCGAGACTTAATAGAAAACATTCATTTTCTTGAAAGAGAAAAGATACTCCCAATACCCCATGATGACTCAGCTACTCCAGGCCTCCTGAGCACTCACGGTTTACAATCATGTACTATTTTGCCTTCTCAAATATATTGCTTTGAACAATTCTTGCATTTGCATACTATCTTCAAGATGCCTAATACTTCAACAAACACTTTTAGGTGAAATGATATCAAATTTTCCCCACATTTTACTGCCCACTGGAGCCTTAAACTGTGGACATTCACATGGCACCTCCTAATTATGCCAACTCCATATGAGAGGCCCGCATAACCCTTGGAGTAACACACACAGAGAAACAGGATTAAGGCAGAAAGAACTGACAGGTGGCGATCCCAAAATAGAAATCAGGTTTTAATGGGGTCAGAACAAACTGCAGTCTCAGGAAAGAGGGTGTTCTTTGTCATAACAGATGCAGAAAGGTGAATAATCACACCAGTGGTTAGAAAGCATTGTAGCATAACCTCTCTGTGGAATATTGTGCAGCCATTAAAAATAGGTAGGGGCCAACTATTAAAATGGAAAATAATAACAGGTAAGAGATCATGTTCTATAAAACAGATACAGACATACAGGATTTTTGATCACCGAATGTAAAACTTGCTTAAAAGAAATTTTAAGGGAGTAGACTAAAATTTCAACTGTTGTGACAGTTCTTTAACTGATCCCTCACACTTTTGGTAGAGTTGTCATATTCCTTTAAAATGAAAAAGAAAGAAAAAAAATAACCTCGTATAAAATATGTATTCAGCGTGTCTCCCTCACATTTGGCTCCTGAAAGAGCTGAGATAGTGCAGAAGACACGCCCTAGGCTGAAGGGGGCACCAGGAGTCAGGAGGCTGACTCAGCAGCCTCTGAATGTGGGCGAACCAGGGCCTGGGGGCGCCACCTTTCTTCACCGGCCACCGCCCTGCGAGGTCTCACGGAGCGCGCGCCAGCAGGCCGCCCCCAGTGGACCAGCCCGACACCCAGCCCCCAACTCTGCTGTCCCCAAAAGATCCTCTCCGCGAAGTTTGTCTTTGACTGGAGGAAGGCGACGCGAGCTGCTGGAAACCCCGCGCTCCGACGCAGCTCCCTCGGCCTCGCCCTCCCCGGGCCGCCCCGGCCTCGCTTCCCGCGCCCCGCGTACCTCTTGCAAGGGATCAGCGCCTTCCTCTCGTCCAGCACCCGCACGCGCTGGTTGAGCCCGTCGTAAGAGAGCAGGGCGCGACTGTAGCGCCCGGTGCTCTGCCGGTACAGCACCTGGCGTCCCTCCCACTGCTGCGGCACCTGGCAAGGGCGCTGAGCCCCCAGGGAGCCCCCGGCCCCCGGCGCCGCGGTCCCCACGCCGCAGAGGCCGCCCAGTGCGCAGACCCACAGGCTGCCCAGCAGCCAAGCGCGCAGGGACCCTCGGGCCACGCGGAGGGGAGCGCGCCCAGGCATCGCCTTCTGCCGCGGCCGCAGTCCCCAAAGAGCCAGCCCGCGCCCAAGGGGGCGCTGAGCAGCCCGGGCACTCAGCGGGGCTTTCTCCAACTGTGCCCGAGGGCGGTCTTGGCCAAGTTGCTGCAGGTCTAGGCGGCGGCCTTTCCAGCTGTTGGGATCAGGACGCGCAAGGCCTGGGAACCGGGATCGGCCACGGGAAAGCTTCCGTGAATCGTGTGGGAGCTGTTTCTGCCTGGGCCGCTGCCCGCTGCCGCTACTGTTTTCACTTGCTCTCTGCTGCCAACAGGAAATGCGGTGGCAGTGGTGCCACTAGCATCCTGAAGGGTATCCGCGTTTTAAGGGGGATGGGGTGGTGGGGTGAGAAGGAAAGTGTTTTTCTGCTAAGTTGAGTATTCAGCAGATAACCAGCACTGGAGGACAAACTCAAAGTCAGGATCAAGAAAGCTGGATCGCTGCACTCGCTGTGCCCCACATAACCTTGTCCCTTTATCAAATTGTTTTTGTTGCTGTTCAGTCGCTAAGTCATGTCCAACTCTTTGCAACCCCATGGACTGCAGCACATCAGGCTTCCCTGTCTTTCACTGGAGTTTGCTCAAATATATGTCCATTGAGTCAGTGATGCCATCCAACCATCTCATCGTCTGTAGCCCCTTTCTCCTCTTGCCCTCAATCTCTCCCAGACAGGGTATCTTCCAAAAAATTCGGCTCTTCACATCAGGTGCCCAAAGTATTGAAGCTTCAGCTTCACAGCATCAATCCCTCCAATGAATATTTAGGGTTGATTTTCTTTAGGATTGACTGGTTTGATCTCCTTGCAGTCCAAGGGACTCTCAAGAGTCTTCTCCAATTCCTTAAAAAACTGGAAATAGAACTGCCATATGACCCAGCAATCCCACTCCTGGGCATACACACCAAGGAAACCAGATCTGAAAGAGACACGTGTACCCCAATGTTCATCGCAGCACTGTTTATAATAGCCAGAACATGGAAGCAACCTAGATGCCCATCAGCAGATGAATGGATAAGGAAGCTGTGGTACATATACACCATGGAATATTACTCAGCCATTAAAAAGAATTCATTTGAATCGGTTCTAATGAGATGGATGAAACTGGAGCCCATTATACAGAGTGAAGTAAGCCAGAAAGATAAAGACCAATACAGTATACTAACGCATATATATGGAATTTAAAAAGATGGTAACAATAACCCTATATGCAAAACAGAAAAAGAGACACAGATGTACAGAACAGACTTTTGGACTCTGTGGGAGAAGGCGAGGGTGGAATGTTCAGAGAGAACTGAGCACTGAAACAAGTATACTATCAAGGGTGAAACAGATCACCAGCCCAGGTTGGATGCATGAGACAAATGCTCAGGGCTGGTACACTGGGAAGACCCAGAGGGATGAGATGGAGAGGGAGGCAGGAGGGGGGATCGGGATGGGGAACACATGTAAATCCATGGCTGATTCATGTCAATGTATGGCAAAAACCACTACAATATTAAAAAAAATAAAAATAAATAAAAATTTGTAATAGCAAAAAAATAAATTTTTTTAAATGGAAAAAAAAAAGAGTCTTCTCCAACACCACAGTTCAAAAGCATCAATTTGTCAGTCCTCAGCGGTCTTTATCGTCTCTCATATCTCACAAACACGACTACTGGAAAAACTATAGCTTTGACTATATGGACCTTTGTTGGCAAAGTGATGTCTCTGCTTTTAAATATGCTACTAGGTTTGTCATAGCTTTTCTTCCAAGGAGCAAGCATCTTTTAATTTCACGGCTGCAGTCATTGTCCACAGAGATTTTGGAGCCCAAGAAAACAAAATCTGTCACTATTTCCACTTTTGCCTCATCTATTTGCCATGAAGTGATGGGCCCAGATGCCATGATTTTAGTTTTTTGAATGCTGAGTTTTAAGCTAGCTTTTTCACTCTCCTCTTTCACCTTCAACAAGAGGCTCTTTAGTTCCTCATCTGCCCATTTGAGGTTATTGATATTTCTTCTAGCAATCTTGATTCCAGCTTGTGATTCATCCAGTCCCACATTTCACATGATGTACTCTACATATAAGTTAAATAAACAGGGTGACAGTATATAGCCTTAACATACTCCTTTCCCAATTTTGAACAAGCCCATTGTTCCATGTCCAGTTCTAACTGTTGCTTCTTGATCTGCATACAGGCTTCTCAGGAGACAGGTACAGTGGTCTGATATTCCCATCTCTTTAAGAATTTTCCACAGTTTGCTGTGATCCACACAGTCAACGTTTTAGCATAGTCAATGAAGCAGAAGTAGATGTTTTTCTGGAGTTGTCTTGCTTTTTCTATGATCCAATTTGATCTCTGGTTCCTCTGTCTTTTCTAAATCCAGCTTGTACATCTGGAAGTTCTGGGTTCACTTACTACTGAAGCCTAGCTTGAAGGATTTTGAGCATGATCTTGCTAACATGTGAAATGAGTGCAATTGTTCAGTAAGTAGTTTCAACATTCTTTGACATTGCCTTTCTTTGGAAGGGGAATGAAAACTGACCTTTTCCAGTCCTGTGGCCATGGCTGAGCATATCAAAATTACCACCTGCTAACTCCAAATTAAAAGTGTAACAAAGGGTCCCTTCCTGAAAAAATGACACCAGTCATTCATTATGGCCGTTTGGCAGGCAGTAGAGAGCCTGTGGGACTAGACACTATGGGGACTAGTCTAGACCCTAGACACTGTGAGACTAGACACAATGCCTTTGCTCTTGGGCTGAGGACTCAGGAACACGCCTGGTGGCCACATCTGCAGTGAGACCCTTCACCTCACCCATCACCTGACAATACCACAGGCCTACACGTCTGTGTGTCTGGAAGTTTAGGGTCGCTAAGAACAACATTAATTGGGTTTATGGTTTATGTCTGTGTAAGGTTAGAATATGTAGTATGGAATCAAGATAAAAAGCAAACTGTTTAAAAAACAAAAGGTGAGGGTGGGATGATTTGAGAGAATAGTATTGAAACATGTATATTATCTTATGTGAAACAGATCGCCAGTCCAGGTTTGATGCATGAGACAGGGTGCTCAGGGCTGGTGCACTGGGATGACCCTGAGGGATGGGATGGGGAGCGAGGTGAGAGGGAGTTCAGGATGGGAAACATATGTACACCCATGGCTGATTCATGTCAATGTATGGCAACAACCATTACAATATTGTAAAGTAATTAGCCTCCAGTCAAAATAAATAAATAAATTAAAAAAAAAAGACACCTTGTTTTCAAAGTTTATATAGTCTTTTCACCTGATCTGCTTTTCAAGGATGAGGAAGAGTGAGGCAGGTGAATGTGGGAGAGAGCATTCCTGGATGAGAGACAGATGCGGGGCAAGAGGAAATGAGTGTGATTTGGGGGTTCAAGTATGAGGTAGATGGTAATCTGAGGCCAGATCACTCGGGGCCTGGAAAATCCTTTTAAGGATTTATTATTAATTCCGAAGTTTTGGAACCAAGCCTAAATGTAAAGCTAGGGAGAGTCTCATCAGGTAGAAGTCTTAGGAAGCTCCCCCAGGTCAGTGTGGAGAATGGCAGGGCAAGGCAGAGGGCAGGGGGAAGAGGAAGATGCTGTCACAATCTAGACAAGAGCTACTGTTTGAGTTAACACCTTGGTAGTAGCAATGCAGAGGATGGAAGAGTTGCGGACTAGAGAAAAGGATAGACTTGGAGGAAGACCACTTCCTCTGAGTGGTTTGGATCACTGGAAGTTCAGTCCTGAGTGAAAGAAGATAAATTCAGTTTAGGATTGGCTGATTTTGTGATGACTATGGGACATACAGATGGAAATACCCGAGGGACAATTGGATAAACATTTGCAGAGACCAGCAGGCTTGCATGCATGCCTGCTAAGATGCTTCAGGCATGTCCGACTCTATGCGACCCTATGGACTACAGCCTGCCAGGCTCCTCTGTCCATGGGATTCTCCAGGCAAGAATACTGGAGTGGGTTGTGATTTCCTACTCCAGAGGACCTTCCTGTCCCAGGGATCAAACCCAAGTCTCTTATGTCTCCTGCAGGCAGGCAGGTTCTTTACTACTAGGGCCATCTGGGAAGTCCAGCAGGCCTAGGGGTCTGGATTTGGAAGCCATTGGCATTTAGGTGGTCACTGAACCCAGAAAGGACAGTAGAAGAGTGGTTTTCCACTCATGGTGATTTTGTCTACTAGGGGACAGTGGCAATATCTAGAGACATTTTTTATTATTACAATGGGATAGGGGGGCAAGCTGCCTCTGGCATCTAGTGGGAGGAGACCAAAGACACTACTAAATTACCCACAATGTGCAGGACAACCCTCCCCACCCCAGCTCCCATGGCTCACTCAAAAAAGAATTATCCAGCGCTTTTGTCACTAGTGCTGAGATTGAAACAACCTGGAGCAGTGGGGAGTGTAGAGAGTGAGAAGAGGGCTGAGGATGGAGCCCTAGAGAACTCCCGACATTGAAAGGGTGGGCAGAGAAGCAGGCCCTGGAGGAGACTGAAGAGGAGTCACCAGAGAGAAGCCACTGACCAGGGGAATTTCCCCAGTTACATGAGATTTTGGCAAATCAATGTCAAGTATGGGGTAATGGACTGAGTGCTAAAAGCCAGGCAGGAAGAGGGAGGCTGGTTGTCACATTCTCCAGATGAATTCCTCAATGCTGCCACCCTCTCCTAGGAACCCTAAAGCCAAACTACCAACAGACCTAATCGGGTAAGCAAGGAGCTTTATGGAGAAGGGTTCTCAGCTTTTCCCCTCCCTTTCTTAAAGGACATTCCATCTGTGAACATCAAGGAAATACCTGAAATGTCGTGATATGGTACTTGCAGAGCTAAACTAATGCAGCAGGTTCAAACTGGCTGTAGAAGTTTGGGTCCTCCCCAAGTTTGCCCTCAGCTGATTCCTTGGAAAAGGGCAGGGAGCTCAGTTCATTCTCAAAACTGTATCTTCTTCCCTGCTAGGAACTTGGGCTGAAACTCATTTTCACTAAACCACGGTTTAGACCTACTAGAATATAATACTGAAAACAGCTTGAGATCTCATCTGGGCTATCCTGTTTGCTTGATATTTCACTAGCCTACACTGGCATCTGAAGCTTGGTTTTCCACAGAAAAAAGATATCTCTCTAGACGGGCCCTGCTGTATTTGGTTACCCTGGGCTTCCCATAAATAAAACTGGACTCCTTAGGTGAATCCTGAAATGTGTTTGTCTCATTTACCTTTTCAACTAACCATGTTTGATTCATGTACCCAGAAAAAATAAATAAGGTAATGCATTTACACATCAAGCGCATTGCACATGCTCAGTAAACATCAGCTGTGCGTTTCCTTTATTGGGCTATTTTAATCCTCAGTACTAATCAGAGTCAAAACTAAACTAATTCTGTGATCTAAGCTTTGGAGAGAAAAACAATGTCTGCCTTAAGTTCAGATTTCCAACTAAACCATGATGATTACCATTCAGATAACATGCTTTCATATTCTAATGCCCTAAGAAAATATCATATACCCAAAATCTTACTGCTTGCAAATCAGTGTATACTTGGAACAATAAAGCCTCCCTTTTCTGGGGATAGCTGAGCCAGCAGTGGATTCTACTACCTGTTCCGAATAAAAATAATATAAAAGACAGAACAAAACATACATCATTGATCTCCATGGTACACAGCTTCTTACTTCATTTAAATAACAGTTTCCAAGTAAATCAAGATGTTAGACAGCTGGATTGGAAATCACTTGGCATAAAGGAAGAAAAAAATCTTTCAGATTGTGATATCAAAGTCGTCTTGGCTTTCTGCTTTCGTTCAAGTTGAAGAGAGGCACAGGAATAGGAGAAAGAGGGAGAAATGTTAGATGGAAGACATTTCTCAAACTGGAAGATGCTGTGACATCTTCGGTCAGTTCTTTTCCTGGAGCAGGTACAGATCAAAGGCCATTCTGGAAAAAAACTGAGCCCAAAGTAATGTCTACTAGCCACGACAGTAATAACAAAAACAAATTCCATACAACTCAGGGCCGGGAGGGGGCGGTTTGCTTATATAATGTGTCCATCCTGTTCCAACTGCACTCTCCTGGTCCCACATTTCTCACCTCTCGGCGCTTCTCATGCCCCCTACTGGAGAAAGCAAGTACGTTTAAGAGGTAAAGAGCAGCAGAAGTTCCCATTTTCCTCCAACTTCACAGTTGGGGAACCCAAAAGGCAGAGGGCGCAAAGTTCAGCTTTGATTCGAAAGACGGTCCTTCCCTCTCTTGAAATCGTATCTTGCACCTTCTTGGATCCGGTGTCCAAAACGACTGCCAGAGCCTCTTTTTCTTGGTCTGAAGAAAAAGGACTGGCCAGACTAAAAAGGAGGGACTTTGGGGGAATGCAGGATTCAAGCCCTGGGTTGCGGCCCGGAGGAGATGATGTCACCGCTTCTGCAAGAGAGGCCTGGGGGGTGGGGCGGCCGAGGGGGAGCCCGCGCCGGGCCTGCAGCTGCCAAGGGAGCGTTCCGATCCCACGTCAGGGGAGGTGTCGGGATAAATAGGTCCGGCAATGGCCGGGGTTGGCTGCGCTCGGAGCTGCCGGACCGGGGACTGGAATTGTCTGGGCGGGTTCGCGCCGGGGAGGCTGAGGGCTGGCGCTGCTCGTGCCTCGCGCGCCGGACTGCGGATACCCCGGGCCGGCCCCCGAGGCCGCGCACTGCTGCCCACGGGAGTTTGGGGAGAGCACATCCCCTGTGCCCTAAAGGACCTCTTCCTTCGGGAAGGGAGAGAGAAAGACTCAAGGGGGGGGGGGGATCCATTCTGTCTGCTGGGGTGGCGGCGCGGGAGGGCAGTACCATGTTCCTCTCCATCCTGACCGCCCTGTGCCTGTGGCTGCGCCTGGCGCTGGGCGTGCGCGGCGCGCCCTGCGAGGCGGTGCGCATCCCCATGTGCCGGCACATGCCCTGGAACATCACGCGGATGCCCAATCACCTGCACCACAGCACGCAGGAGAACGCCATCCTGGCCATCGAGCAGTACGAGGAGCTGGTGGACGTGAACTGCAGCGCGGTGCTGCGCTTCTTCCTCTGTGCCATGTACGCGCCCATCTGCACCCTGGAGTTCCTGCACGACCCCATTAAGCCATGCAAGTCGGTGTGCCAGCGCGCGCGTGACGACTGCGAGCCCCTCATGAAGATGTACAACCACAGCTGGCCCGAGAGCCTGGCCTGCGATGAGCTGCCTGTCTACGACCGGGGCGTGTGCATCTCGCCGGAGGCCATCGTCACTGACCTCCCTGACGGTGAGACTCGGGGAAGAACCGAGGTGGGCGGGGGTGGGGTGGGGGTGAGGAGGAGGCACTCTGGACTGTCACTGCCACGTGAGAACCCGACAGACACACCGACAGCTGCCGGTGGGTGGTCGGGCAGCCCCCCATTCTACTTGGGCGAATTGGAGGAGGTGGGAAGTGCTGGTGACTTGACTTCTGGAAAAGTCTGCTTTCTCCACAGGAATTTCGGGAGCTAAAGAACACCATGTCCCCATAAAGAGGGATGGGAGATTTTGCTTAGATAGGTGACACTAGACTTTTTTCTTTGTAGTAATAAAATAGTAATAGCAGTGACAATTGGGTCTGAACCAACTTTTAGCACTTTTTATATATCGTTTAGTAAATAAAACACTCCCACCAGGATTCTCCATTTAACGTTAGCTCTTGAAAGAAAGCTCTTTCTGAAAAAACAGTACTAGTTGTCACTTCCCACCAGGAGTACAGTTTATAAATTTAGTTGCCCTGGAAAACTGTGATGTCTGTTTCATGGTCTTTGACCCAATGCCAGCGTCTGTGGCATCTTAGTTAACTCGAACTCAACCACCGCTTCCTTCTTTTCTCTTTAGTCTTTTTGCTGCTTTTCTAGGAAGAAGAGGCAGGTTTAAACCCACTTCTTGAAATAAAACCTGAGAATATTTTTGCCTCCTTTTATCCCTAAACTCAAACTTGAGTTTAAATGCTACACATTTAAAGAAATTATGGTGTTGCTTTAGTGTAGTTTCTGAAGTTATACCTCAGAGCCTTGCCCAAAACGTGGAGGAGGAGAAGTGAAGTGAAGGGGGGAAATTGAAGCTCCTCTCTAATTCAGTTTTAGAAAAAAAAAAAAAAAAACATTTATTGCTTTAATTATAGAAATGATACAGGGTTATGCTTCTTTGGGGGGTAGCTCTGGACTGTTTCTGCAAAATGTGAGGTGGGAATTGAGGACTATTTTGGTTATTTTGATTAGTGTAAACTGTCAACTTGGAAAATCAACATTTAAAATAGATTTAGGAGGGAATGATGTAATTTATCCAGGTTGGATAAATGTTGGATAAATCCAGGTAGGCTGTATGTATCAACCAATTTAAATGGATGTGCCTTCACTTCAGTTTGTTCTGGATAAGCAGTCTCAGCCATAAGTCTTCTTTCCTAAGCCCAAAGAGTCTATATGGAAGAAGTAGTTGACGATCACATATAATTTTTGCTATTTAGGATTTGTGTGTGTGTGTGTGTGTGTGTGTGTGTGTGTGCTGCTGTGTTAGTGTCTCCAGATGATTCCTTTCTCCAGCTGGGTGAACAGGCCAAATCACTGACCACACCCATGTGTCCCTGTGTGTTTTTCAGACGTTAAGTGGATAGACATCACTCCAGACATGATGGTACAGGAAAGGCCTCTTGACATTGACTGTAAACGCCTAAGCCCGGGTAAGTTCGTTTAGCCTCACGGCTCCATCTCTTTCTTCTCCAGAGTGACTTCTGAGCCATTTTTCAACATTCTGTCTTTGTTTTGTCTTCTTTAGACCGGTGCAAGTGCAAAAAGGTGAAGCCAACCCTGGCGACGTATCTGAGCAAAAACTACAGTTACGGTAAATCATCTGCTGAATCCATTGGCTTGGGGACTTGGCACATGACACTGCCAGGTCTGCTAGTCATGAAGTGAAAAAGCGGTTGGTGATTTCTCTCAGTCATGTGGGTCCTAGATGGCATAATATAACTGTGAATATATCTTGCTTTTCTGGGTAAATCAAGTAAAAACCAAGTAAATTACCTGAGTGGGGGCAGTGCTGTGAATCAGATTACAAATGTTACATCCTGATCCTAATTGTCCTATTTGTCCAGAAGTTCTGTCAGCCAGGACATCACCTCACTTCTCTCATGGTTTTACCACAGGGCCTTAGGGCAGTGGTGGGAGGGGACGGGAAAAAAAGTTTCACTGCTATGGAAAGGATGGGTAAGTGATCTGTGGATTTGACCTGAGGCCCAGAGACCAAAGAATTAAGATGTGCACACATATCTTTTTACTTATAAAAACACTTTTTAAAAAATTGTGGGATTATGTTAATCCCAAGACCTATGGCTGTAAGTATTAGCATAGTTTAAATGTTCTCTTATTTGAAACACCCAGTCGGCACTTTCTTCAGAGAATAAGTCACTCATGCTATCTTGAATGTTTCAGTGAATTTAATTCTAGTATCATTTGAAAGTAAATTTAATTAAAAATGTGTTCCTTTAAAATATCTTTTTGGGCTATTTTATGGTTTTTTTGTGTGTGTTTCTTAAATTATTTCTGTTGAAATAGTGGAAACTATTTGGGTAAAAATGTTTGTTTTATTTGGTAACTTAGTTTTCCATATTTCAAACTGAAATTTTATATCATAAGAACCTTTGTATTATACAACCCACATAAAAGCAGGAAGATCATGGCACTATAAAAGTCTGAAAAAATAACCTCTTATTTAGGTTGTCATATTTGAGAACCACACATAGCCAAAATGGGTAATTTAACCAAAAAAAAAAAAAAAGGAAAACACTATCTTTTCTAGTAGCTTCTCCTTACTGTTTTTTAAACCTGTTATATGTAGATATCATCTTAATCTGATCCACTTAGTCCCTTGTGTGGCACCGTCCAGCCTTAGTTTCTTAGTTGTCCAGTCTGAGTTTCACTGTCGTACTATTCTTGAGGCATCGTTGCTTTGTAACCACATTGATGATGAAACTATTTTCTTTTTTTTTTTAATTTATTTTTTATTTTTATTTTTTTAATTAGTTGGAGGCTGATTACTTCACAACATTTCAGTGGGTTTTGTCATACATTGACATGAATCAGCCGATGAAACTATTTTCTATTTAAATTATTTAGCTTCTTCGTAAACCAGCTTCCTAGCATGGAATCCAAGACAGATCCATCCTAGGCTGATTACAACTCCATGGCAGGTGGTAATAGCAAGGGACCAAGGAGGTCAGAACTGCAAGCATGATCAGACGTAGCAACATTACCAGTCATCTGTAATAACAGTTCCACCTCTGCCCACCACGGACCCTGCTTTGGCAGTTTGGGAAATTAAAGAATTGAGAACAGTCATCTTCAGAGACTCCTTCCTGCATGAGAATGTTAGGGCTGTAACAGCTTTCTCTGGAACAGTTCAAGCAGCAGATGGGTGATTGAACCACACAAATTTTCAAGCGCCTTCTGAATCTGAGAATATATGATTCTCACTTCAAATCATTACAGGACAGACTAGAAAGACAAGACAGTATTATTTCTACAAAATTTAGTCAACCTTCTATGTAATTAAATTTCCTGATGTCCCCCCAACAAAAAAAAGCCTCATCATAGAATTTTTGGGCTGAAAGGATCCATGGGATTCTGTATTGAAACTCTTATCTGTAGCCCAGTGTGGACCAGTCACTGACCCAGAGACGGATTCCAGAGTAAGCCGCTTGTGAATTTCCTTTTCCATCTTGCAGCATGGTTCAGAACTTTTAAGACACTGTTGACGATATGGGAGGCCTTACATTTAGCATATGATTGTGTGGGATTTTTTGCCTGCATTCGGGCAGCTTGGACATGACCATAATTATAGGAGTGATTCTTTAAGAGAGGGTCAGAGTTGGCAGGAATACACCATCCATATTTCTCTCCAAAGCTTCGGCAACACTTAAATCGATTTTTCAATTGCAGTCATTCATGCGAAAATAAAAGCCGTGCAGAGGAGTGGCTGTAATGAAGTAACGACAGTGGTGGACGTGAAAGAGATCTTCAAGTCCTCATCACCCATCCCTCGGACTCAAGTCCCTCTTATTACGAATTCTTCCTGCCAGTGTCCACACATCCTGCCTCATCAAGACGTTCTCATCATGTGTTACGAGTGGCGCTCACGGTAGGCACAGCAGGGCAGAAAAAAACTGCACACAGCTTAGGAAAACCATGAATCCCACTTAGAAGTCCTAGTTTGTTTGTTTAAAAAAGAACAGCACTAGCCTTTTTTTAAAAAATCAGTTTTAATAGATGGTTTGATTGGGATATCATATATCCTAAACATCAGTTAATTCTTCATAGAATTAAGGAAAAATGAAAAATATGAGTATTTCAGTGAACTCATTAAAAATCAATTTCAGAATTTATTACCTGACTTCAGAAACTTATAAGCAAATAAACTGAGTAAAACTAGTTGTTTTCAAATCAATCTTATTGTAGCAAATACTGAATTTTTAAGACCTTTTTAATAAATTACTAATCAAGAAAAGATGGCCATTTGAAACACAGTTCCACACTTAGTTTACATTTGTTTACTAGAGTACTATATAAACACATATACACACTCACACACATGTATTGTACATCTATCCAGCTGGGAGTGTATCTCCTCAGTTATCTTACCATAACATCTTTTTATATATATCCTTACAACATAAGAAGTCCTTAAAATATAAAGATCAAACACTTCAGCACAGGTTCCAGAAAGAGCCCCATAACTTCCTTCACTTCATTTCTCCAGCAGAACTGCTCATTTTTATTTAAAAAGTCTTCCTTTTGATTCTCTCCCATTAATAATGTTCCTGTTCCTTCTGGATACAGCTCAAGATTCTATGTCTCCAAAGAAACACTTTCTGATACTGACTTCACTTGAATACTTTCTTATTCTTCAGTCTATCAGTACTTAGTACCCTCTTCACACTTCCTTGTGCTCTTGGCTTTAAAGCTGCTTTACTGCTTATACCTTGTCTTTCTAAAGACATTGATTGAATGAACTTTGAATGACTGTTTCTGGGCTCGTCTCTGCTGTGATGCTTATATATATGCTCCAGTACTAGAAGCAGATCTGAGGATGTGCCGGATTGCCGAACAGGTGAATAGATAATACGTGAGTTAAATAACAGCCTTTGTGTCATTTTCCCCACAGATTATAGATAGTTTAATTCTGATAAAAAAAATCCTAGTCAACATCTTTTGGATGATTGAGATTTATGTCTTCACAAGTAATACTAATGATCATTTGAAAGAATAAAGTGGTAAGGACATGTAAAGGAGATTTTGAAAATCGAAGGATGAGAGAAAATGTGCCTTTATGTCATGAGCAAAGCTAGTATAAAGCTACACTTGTTCAAGTCATGTGGTGCAACAGTAGACATGTAGATAAATAAAGCAGAGAAGAAAATCTTGTAACAGATTATAATGCATGCAAGAACTTCTATTATGAAAGAGATGTGGCAAATCAATAGAAATTAAACTGTTGTTTAGTAAATGTTGCGAATAGCTTTACTTGGGAAAATAGTATGTATTTTCACTTTGTACTTGATCAATTTCAAATGGGGTAAAAAAGTAAATATTTTAAAAACTTAATCAAAAAGGATAAAGTTTAGTAAATAAATGTGTATTATCTGAAAAATAAAGTAGTCTGTAAACATAAAAGTAGTATAAGAAATTATGAGGAAAAATGTCAGTGCACATATCTGATGACAATATTGTGCATATTAAAATAAAAAATAAAAAGAGAAAGACATGGACTTCCCTAAAGGTCCAGTGGTTAAGACTCCAGACTTCCACTACAAGAGGCATGGGTTCAATCCCTGGTCTGGAAACTAGGATCCTGTGTGCCAGGCAGCCAAAAAAAATAATTTGTTTTAGAATGAGAAAGACAAAAAAAAATTATTGCAATGGATATAACAAAAGATAGTGATCTTACTCTGTAAAAAGTAAGTCTATAAATTTACATATAAGTCAATTATTTAAAACATTGACTACAATATAGAAATGCATGTACAAAGTCTATACAAAGTTCTAAAAGAAGTACAAATAGTAAATAAACATTAAAATATTTACCTCCTTAATTTTCCAACCCAAATAAAAGCAAGATTAAGACTTATATAGTCTTAATGTTGGTGAATTAAATGACAGTTCAACCATTTTGAAAATAATTTAGCACTATGCATTGAAAACCTTAAGAAAAAAATACATAGTCTTCAACCCCAGATTTCCACTTTCAGAAATCTGTCTTAAGGAAATAATTAGCCAGTGCACACTAGTGATATTCAGTTCAATGCTGATGATAATAGCTAAGCAAAAGGGAGGTTCAACCATAGAGAAATAGTTAAATATATTATGGATATCCATTGTTAAATTTATATAGTTAGGAAAGTTATATTTTTTAATTTTTCAGGTCTATAAGAAAATGCATACAATGCTGAAAGGAAATATACAGTATGATCTAAATGTACAGTGTGATCTAATAAAATATGAAATATTAGTAAAATAAATACACTGAAAGAAAATATTAGTAAAATATAAATGGGGACTTGTGGGGCTAATGGTTATTGAAGAATTTTGGTTTTTACAATTTTTTGTATTTTTTATTTTTGAAATTTTTACTTTCATAATTAGCATTGCTTATTAAGATAAATTACTTTTTTCAGGATGATGCTTCTTGAAAATTGTTTAGTTGAAAAATGGAGAGACCAACTCAGTAAAAGATCCATAGTAAGTATAATTAGGAATTCATAAATGTGGATTTAAATGCATATATTTGGGAATTCTTCACATTCTTTCATCTCTAGGTTATCATGTGCTATGCTTAGTTGCTCAGTTGTGTCCGACTCGGCAACCCCATGGACCGTAGGCCGTCAGGCTTCTCTGTTCATGGGGATTCTCCAGGCAAGACTACTGGAGTGGGTTGCCATACCCAGCTCCAGCTAGGCTATCATAGGAGCCAGCAACAGTAGCAGTATTTGTCTTTTGAATAAGTAATTAAGAGAATAACTTTTCTCATTTGGAGTTTTTATCATAAATTTCTCTTCAATTTCAAAGGTGATCTGGTTGCATTCAATACTGATCTACTGGTTTTTAACATTTCCAGATTAAATTTATTTATTGCTTGCTTTATTGTATTATATTTAGTTTGTTTAGCAGACAGTCAAGTGCTTGAACAGAATTAATATCCAGTAGTATCAATACAGACATATATGGGTGTGAATGTCTGCTTTTTGAAATTCACACTGTCACTGTACAGAGAAGATTCTTTCCCTGTATTTAAGATAATTTCAAGACTTTTGTCAAAATAAATCATATACAAAAAGTAATACTTTTGTGGTCAAATCCATAATTTAATGGTAACATCATAGAAAAATTGGTCATTTAGTTAGAGGAGTTAGAATAATTTTCTGCTCAGAGATGTGAAATCATTCCAGAACTAAAGAAATCAGGTTATTGGTTTGGATTTTAAAAGCATCCCTTTTCCTTAAAATATGTTTAGATGTATGCAAGAGAGTTTGTATTACCTGGTTCAGAAAAGATACTGCGACTGCCTGTGTTCTCTTAGTTTGTAGGAATGAAAATTCTTGAGCAAGGGGAGAATGTGTATTAATACTCATTTATGGAGACGGTTGGCTTCCCAGGTAGCTCAGTGGTAGAGAATCTGCCTGCCAATGCAGGAGCTGCAGGAGACATGGGATCAATCCCTGGGTTGGGAAGATCCCCTAAAGGAGTAAATGGCAACCACCTCCAGTATTCTCGTCTGAAGAATCCCATGGACAGAGGAACCTGGCAGGCTACAGTCCATGGGGTCACAAAAGAGTTGGACATGACTGAGCAACTGAGCATGCTTGCATGCATGGAGAAGGTAGTTTCAACACAACCTCTCCTACTGAGTCCTTTTCTAAATAACAGGCCCAAACACTGCTGCTGCATCTAAGCTAAACACTCATGAGCTTCTCAGGAGCACACTTTGTCTTGCTGAACAGAAAAATCTAGCAGAGTTTGTTATCTGGTTTCCAAGACTGCAGTAGATTAGAAGAATCAGTCTAGAAGGTAAGTCCACCTTGAAAACTGAGATTGTTGAGAGGAAAGAAAGCTTTCAAAAATCATAACTGGGTCATTCACTTTGGCAGCAAATACTCAAATACAATATTAAGAGTATGAAAATATCACCATGGTATAACAATGTACAGTAATAAGTTTATTATTTTAGGACTAGAGTTGTGCCCTAGGAGGGTGGAGACTGTGTTTTTCATTTCATTGTATTTTTACTGCCTGACCTATGGTTGTGGTCTAATTTTTATATTCTAACATAAAGTAGGGACATATGTGTTATAATGAAAAGCAACGTCTATTCAAATAGACTCTTTTTCATTTTTTTTCTTAGACATTTTCATATTTAAAGAGTAAATTCTTTTTCTATCATGGAATCTTGACTGTCTAGAATGGCATTTCTCATCAGCTCTGGGTAGCTAACACTTGAGGGGATTACTAAATGTGGGTGGGGCTTCCATCTTCCTTCAGATGTAAGAGAGTTAGGTGAACCTATAAGTGTGGTAAAAAATCCCAGCTTCCAAATGAGGCTGGATCCATTTCTGCTTTTAGCCTTGGCAAAGCCTTTTAAGAATGACTGGCTGTATAGGAAAGTTGCATTAGAGGGCCTATAGGAAAAATTGCATACATTAGGGCCTTCGCAGGAGGAGAAGGGGATGACAGAGGATGAGATGGTTGGATGGCATCACCAACTCAGTGGACATGAGTTTGAGCAAACTCCAGAAAACAGTGAAGGACAGAGAAACCTGGCATGCTGTAGCCCATGTAGCATGGAGTCACAGAGTTGGACATGACCGAGCAACCGAACAACAAGAAAGGGCCTTCGGCTGTGGAGTCAGACTGGTAAATTTGAATCCCCAGTTCTGACTTTGTTGGCTCTGCAAATAATATCAGTATGCTTGTTTCCTGGTCATGACACTGGTGTCTACCCAGAAGGGCTGTTGTTTCAATGAAATCAATGCATGTCAAGACATCACCATATATATCCAGTGCTTTCCAAAGCACCTGTTCCAGGATACATGCTCAGCATCACAGGGTAGAGTAGCTATGGAAATCATGAATGCCTTGATGAGTATATTACAGTGAAAATATGCATTATTTTGGATATTAGTTTAATAGCATGAAGAGGTGAGACATATTTGATGGTCACATGTACACATTGCCTCCCAGCAGTGGGAAGAGAGGCTGCAGGAACAGCAGAGGACAGCCCAGGACAAGAAGCGAACAGCAGGGCGCACCAGTCGCAGTAACGCCCCGAAGCCCAAGGGGAAGCCACCTGCTCCCAAACCAGCCAGCCCCAAGAAGAACATCAAAGCTAGGAGTGCTCCGAAGAGCACAAACCCAAAACGAGCGTGAGCTAACTGCTTTCCGAAATGGGGACTTCCTCTCAGAGTGAGGCCGGGCATCACCCAGCCAGCCTGTAGAAGGCCACACACCCCTCGCCTTACCAACCACAGTCCTCTTCATAGACACATCTTGCAGCATTTTTCTTAATGATATGCTTCAATTTTTCTTTTTAAGTCACTACAAACCATAGTGGTAGTATGTCCTTTGGTATGGAAGGTATAAGAAAGCTGGTCAAATAAGCTTATCGTATTGAGAGTAAACTGTATGCAGACTCTGTGAGAGCTCCACTAGGGCAAAGATGCTTTTGTTCTTACAATTTGACCTAATATGTGCATTGAAAAATAAATGCCATATTACAAACAAAACACCCAATTTTTTTTTTTTTTTAACAATGCGTTTTATTTCAGTTGGTGGTTAGGATGTGAGCAGTCTTTCAAAATGTGACTGAAAATATAATGCTTCTAAAGAGGAAAGCAAGAGGAATGAATGTTTCAAAGATCTTTACTGTTTGCAGAATTTTTGTGATCAAAGGGGATTTTTGAACAATCTAGAAAAGTAGGATATGGAAAATCAGAATGAGTCTGGTTTTATGGTTTTTGTTTTTACAAAGAAGGCTTTCTTCTCTGTTTTCAGCTAGAAACCCTAAAAACTAAAACAATAGTATTGCTAAATGAATAAAAGGGAAAGGCAGACAGACAAGTCTGGAGCCTTGTTTTCTGGTTACCATGCCATAGTGGAGATGCCCTTGTTTTATATGCACAATGTTTCTTACCAGCCCCTTTAAGCAGCACTGGAAACACTTTGTTTCTTCTCTATGATTCAGGTACCAGTTAGTCATCCCCAAGCATCTTGCACCTGTGGGTGTGATGCTCATCTCACTTCCCAGGACATCCCAGGTATCTCGATGCCCAGCCTCTCTGCTGATTGCTGGTGCCCCCAAGGATGCCTTGGGCCTGAGGTAGGAGGGTGGATCCAAAGCCCCTGGTCTTCAGCCTGCTGTGGCCCCCTTGCCACACACCAGCTCTGCACTTGGAAAAGACAGTTGCAGTCACTTGTCCATCCACCACTCAAGGATATAGAAGAACAAACTGCAAGCTTAAGAGTAAAATCTCCTTTAGATGTACCATTGTTGCTGCTTCTCAGAGAAGGGGTAAGTTACATGTTGCATTCACACATGATGATTAAACAGATAATTTAATTTTATCTCTGTAGGCTTTGGGACACAGAGGTGAGGTATGTGGGTAAACCAGGGCAGAGTGAAGAAATAGGGTTAATGAGAGTGCTGGCACGGACACCCATCTCTTCCTGAAAATGTAATTTCACCTGCATCCTGCTACCCCGCAGCAACAGAGCTAAAGGAATCCAACACAAACACCCACACAGAGGTATCCATAAAGCACTCCATGTGTGTTTCTGTCTAAAAACCAAACCACTCTGGCCCTTAAGGAAAACCAGACAGGTATTTAGGATCGCATCTAAAGAAATCTAGGAAAGTCCATGAAAAGGCATTGACACTGTAGATTACCTCCTTAGCATAGTAGGAATTTGGAGGGTGGGGAGGGGAGTTAGAACTCAGTGGAAATGAAAAAACTTCCTGCAAAACTTTTTTTAAGTGCAAAACAATGTAATGCGAGTTTGGAAATGACTTGACAAATTTAAACACTGTTTCCTTTGAATATTTAACTGAAATCATATACTGCATATCACAACTTAATTAGGTACATTAATTACTTTGATTAATTGATAATCACTGTTTATTTGTTATAAAAAAGTTGAAAATGAACATCAGCCCACATTGAGAGTAATATAACAAGTGTGGAAGTGGCTTTTGTGTGAGAGCCACAAATTTTTCTCCCTTAAAATATTTTTTCCACCTAAATGCTTATGAGAGATAAATCACTCGCCAGCAGGGATGGAGTTTCATTATATAACGGTGCACCCTTCCTGCCATCTTGTTGGGTTTTTCTCTTTGGATGTAGAATATCATTTTTGGTAGGCTCCAGTCTTTGTTATTGATGATTGTTTGGTAGTTAGTTGCAGTTTGGGTGTGCTCATGAGAAGAGGCAAGCCCAGGGTCCCTCGACTCCACCACCTTGTCCCCTTGATGAAGCTACTTCCTTCAGAAAACTCCCAATTCCTTCCGAATCCATCAGTTTGGTTACCAAATCCTTTTCCGTAGCTTCTGCAGATTGCCAGCAGTCCTGAGCATTCCTTGGCTTGAGGCAGGATAACTCCTATCTGTGCCTTGGTAGTCACACAATGTTCCTATGGGTAGGTCTGTGTCCAAATTTCCACTTCCTGACAGTCACTCTTCTCACAGTTTGCAGTCTCCCTCTATGCATTTATATGATAAAAACCAAAACCTATTATACAGATTATACTGTTTCATAACTTGCCTTCTTCACTCAGCCCTTTATTTGAATTAGCTCTCACATCACTAAAACCCAGGCCAGCTTTTTTATAATGGCCATGAGGTATTCCATGGTGAGCATCACTTAGACCTTCATGTTATTAGAGATTTAAGTTGACTCTTAACTGAATGTACTGAATAACTCAAACAGCTTGATAGCTAATATCTGTGCACATCCTTAATTAGTCCTGGGGGATAAGTTCATTTAAGGGGCATTGCTGGGCCGAGGAGTATGCCCAGCCAGGAAAGTTCTTGATCCTATTGTCAGTTATCCTGCAGAATGTTTGGCCCATAGGGGTATTAAAGTGATTTTCCAGCTCCTCACTAAGATTGTCTTCACCTTCTTATAACGTAAATTTGAGCTGCAAACTCAATGTCTCTTTTCATCTATGAGCCCTCAACTGACAACATTCTCCACACTCCAGGCAGCTGGGCAATGAATGACTAGTTTATTTTGTCAATAACTTGTGAGAATTGACTTCTGAATGTGGGTCCCCAGGCATGAGGGGAGGACAGATTTTCATGACACAAATAATTTTCTGCTGTTAATGAGTTCTCACAACTAGGAAAAAAAATGTGGCACAGAAGAGTACAAGCCATAAATGCTTTCTTGTACTCTGTCTAATGAACATGTGTTGCTTTTATAATTAGAAAATACTGTAAGCATATTAGGCCTTCCCAGGTAGCTCTAGTGAGAAAGAACCTACCTGCCAATGCAGGAGACAGACAAGATGCAGGTTCCATCCCTGGGTTGGGAAGATCCCCTGGAGGAGAGCATAGCAACCCACTCCAGTAGTCTTGCCTGGAGAATCTCATGGACAGAGGAGACTGGCAGGCTACAGTCCATAGGGTCACACAGAGTTGTACATGATTCAAGTGACTTAGCATGCATGCACAAACATATTATCAGAGCGAGAAAGAGAAAGAGGGTGATGAAATATAGTATGGATTTAAGCCGGGTAGACATGAAAACTTTTATTCATTACATGTGTGTTAGTCTGGGTACTCAGAGAAGCAGGCACCAAAATGGAATCCAGTCAAATATGGATCCTATTAGAGGAAACACCTGTGGAAAAAGAGTGAGGCAGGAGTTGAATAGGGCTGAGAGAGCTGAGACAGAAGGAAGATGAACAGAAAGTTGGGGGAGAAACTCTCCAGGCTGCTTCAGTGTCTAAGGAAGGCTTGTCAAGACTACTGGGACCAAGCCAGCCATCAGGGACTCCCTTGTCTCCCAGGGACAGTTCTGCCTTCATATCCTATGTATCTTACATTATTTACTTTTCTACCTAAGAGAGGTCTGTTTCTACTAGCATGTAAGGAAACCTTTCTTGAAATAAATGGCAGCAAGAATCTCTATGGTGTGTAATTTTGCCTTTACAACTTCAGGCAGTATAGGCATAAGTCTAACATATCTAGTTGCAATATTTGTATGAGAGTAGTTTTATAACTAGATAATTCTAACATGCAGATGTAATATCTAGATGAGAACCATTTTGCAATGGCAAATTTAAATCACATAAGTGATACATTTTAGAGGGAAAAGGAGCATACTTGATTAGCAACTACATTTAGATAAGAGAGAAGACTCATAGCCAGAGGGCTGATCCCAAATCTCACAAAATTGTAATAACATGAATAACAGTATGAGGTTCAGAACACTGAGGTTAAGCAAAACATGGTATTATGAATAAAGTTTCATCATGGTATCAAGGGATCTCTCAAGTGCTGTTGTTGAATCAAGCAGATGGATTTTTAAAATTCATTAACCATTTAGTCATCTAATAATTTCAAGTATTTATTATGTCATTGAAATATTTCAGCAGCTGAAAATCACATAAATCATTGCTTAATAAACTTTCTTCTTTCTTAAAAGCATTGAAAAAAGAACTGGCTTTGGAGGTCTCCCAGAGTAACTTCCAAGGGGTGGGCAAGTTCGAACACTGTACAGGCAAGCATCATTAGCAGCGGATCAACTCTTGGTGTCTCAGGGCACCAACAGACTCCAGGGAGAGGGCCACAGAATAGAGCAGAGCACATTTTAGGAAACTGGTCCATTTTCTGCAAAGCATTTGCTTACAAGGAACTGGATCCACGGAGGGGATCCTAGAAGGTGTTAGCCTCTAATCAGCAATGCTTCAGGTCTCTTATGTTGGAAGCGGGTTACAAGGGCTAAGTAGGGCAATGAAGGAAACTCTGGCTTCAGGGTCAAGGTGTATGACTGATCCAGTGCCAGAGGCTGGAGGTTATTCTGTACTGTATAGTTCATGAAGACGAGACTCATCCCTGGCTCTGTCTGGCTGTCAGGTTAGAGGTGCTTCCTTCCCTCACAGACACACCATTGTCTGCCATCTGAGCTCGTCCCTGTATTTGGACCCATGGCCCCACCATCATGCGCTTCTCATCTTGTTTACATATCTCAGCCCACTGCTTCAAGGTATATGCACTCAGGTACACACACATATGCACAAGGTATATGCACCTCAGCCACAATGGCCAATGACAGGCATCTGCTGCCTAAGGTCCAGCTAAGATTCAAGATTCAAGATCCAGTGAGCTGGAGCCCTGACAATTTTCTAGTCTTTTCTAACCTTTCTTCCTCTGGGGTAAGAATATGTTCCCAGATACCACCAACCCCAGTCCCCAGATGCCTGCCTCATGCTGCTGCATACCACTTTACTAAGTTCAAACCCCTCAAGACCAACACCAACATAAACTAAAGTTTAATGGAATATATCTCTTTGGACATTGATTATTAGATTTCTGACTACTTAAACCTAATTCTACAATCTGAAAAAAATAGCCTGTCCCTATGTCTTGCTTTTAAAATCTTTGAACAACTGTGTACAACTGAGTCAAGCATGCCATCTGCTGGTTATTAAGAGTTTTGGCTTTAATGCTGCTGAAGTCCTGGACCACCCCGAGGCAATAACTGTGTGTCATTTAAGTCTAATTGGACTATAGTATTGCTGAAGTCCTCCATTTCCTTGCTGATCTTCTGTCTTGTTCTATCCATTATTATTATGAAAGAGTTCCATTGAAGTCTCCAACTATTACTGTGGAACTTGTTTCTTTCTTCAATTCTGTCAAAGTTTGCTTTATGTATTTTGGAATTCTTTTGTTATTGTGCATATGTTTATAATTGTAATCTATTGATAAATTGAATCTTTTTCAGTATCTAATGTCCTTTACTGTCTTTTGCATAAACTTCTTTGATGTAAAATACAATTTTCTGATTATAATATAGGCACTTTAGCTTTATTTTAGTTACTATTAGCATAGAATATTCTATTCCATCTTTTTAATTTCAAGTTTTTTGTGTCTTTGGATTGAAAGCGAGTCTCTTGATGATAACATATTAATGGATCACATGATTTAATCCATTCTGTTATTCTCCACCTTTAAATTGGAGAACTCCTGCATTTAAATTGGGAGAAGTTACTCCATGCTTCCCTAGTGGCTCAGCTGGTAAAGAATCCGCCTGCAATGCAGGAAACCTGGGTTCGATCCCTATGTTGAGAAGATCCCCTGGAGAAGGGAAAGGCTACTCACTCCAGTATTCTGGCCTGGGGAATTCCATGGACTAAGTCCATGGGGTCACAAAGAGTCAGACACGACTGAGCAACTTTCACTTTCATTTTACTTCCCTAGTGACTCAAATGGTAAAGAATCTGCTTGCAATGCAGGAGACCAATGTTCGATCCCTGGGTCAGGACGACCCCCTGGAGAAGGAATGGCAACCCAATCCAATATTCTTGCCTGGAGAATCCCATGGACAGAGGAGCCTGGTGGGCTACAGTCCCTGGGGTCACAAAGTTGAACATGATTGAGCAAGTAATACTTCCATTTTCACTCATATGCATTGAAGGTCGTTACTGATTAGGAAGGACTTAGGTCTGCCATTTAATTATCTGTTTTCTATATGTCCTGTGTGCTTTTGTTCCTCAGTTCTTCCATACTGCCTCTTTTTGAATTGGTTGATTTTTATGTTTAGCACACCATTTTGCTTCCCTCTTTTTTCTAGTAGTTTATAAAACTTCTCAGTGGTTCCTCAGAAATTGCAATTAACATTCTAAAACTTATAATGAAAGCAAAACAAAATAAAAAACAACATATAACAACCTACTGTGAAGAATACCAATTTCAATAGTGTATAATGGATATACCACTAGTATTTTAATAGTATACACGTTTCTCCTAAACTTTTCTGTCTCTCCCCTTTTGTACTATTATTGGCACATACTGCATATTTGTACACTGTGTGCCCATTCATATATACGTTTTTAATCATTATTGTATCATCTTTTTTATATGTTGATACCATGGGGGGGGGGGAGCAAAAAGAGTTAGAAACCAAAAGTACAGTAGTACTGGCTTTTACACTTTTACCAGTGTTCTTTATTTCTTCATGTGGCTTTGAGTTACTGTCTAGTGACCTTTCATTTCAGTTTGAAGTACCCTCTCTAGCATTTCTTGTGGAGCAGATTTAGTAGTAATAAATTCCTTTCATTTTTTTTTTTTTTTTTTAACTAGGAATGTCTTAGTTTCATCTGCAGTCTTAAAGGATAGCTAGGTATAGGCTTCTTGGTTGATTGTTTTTTTTTTTTTTCTTTCAGTACTTTAAGTGTGTTACCCTATTGCCTTCTGGCCTCCATGATTTCTGATGAGAATCAGCTATTATTGTGGATTCCATGTACATAACAAGTGCTTGTCTCTTATTGCTCTCTAGTGTCAATCTTTATTTTTGGCTTTTGACAATTCAACTGTAATGTGATAGAATTGTAGCCAATTATCAAGTCTTGTGGGCACAATGAAGCTTTCTAAAAATTCTCTGATTATTTCACTTATCACTAACTCACATTTCCACATTATTGTGGGTTGCTGTCAATTTCCACTTTGATTATTGCAGTGCCTTCTTTCTGGATAACTTCAATCTCTGTTTCCCTCTCTGTCACATATATGCATCTGCTCACTCTGTGCTTACCTCTAAGAATCGTAGAACACAAATTAATTTTCTATCTCCAGCCTTTAGAGCCTTAAGCTCCTTTAGGACAAGCACTGTGTATATACAGCCCTGCAACAGTGTCCAACAAGAGCCAAACAAATGATTCTTGAATGTCTGAAACATACCCACAATACTAGCCCCCTGAGAGTTATGATATAGTGATAGCATAAGACAGAAACCAGCAAAATGTGAATATATGTGTGTAGTGGTGGCTGTAGTTTAATCACTAAGCCATCCAACTCTTGTGAGTCCATGGACTGCAGCCCACCAGGCTCCTCTGTCCATGGGATTTCCCAGGCAAGAATACCAGAGTGGATTGCCATTTCCTTCTCCAGGGGATTTTCCCAACCCAGGGATTAAACCCAGGTCTCCTGCATTGCAGGTGGATTCTTTACCAATTGAACCACCAAGGAAGCCCATGTGTGTGTATGTGTATGTGTGTGTGTGTGTGTGTATAAAACTCTTTTCATCTAACACACACCTATCAATTCAGCACTGAAATATACACTAATTAAAAATCCCCTATATTATTCATAATGTTTCCCTCATCACAAAAGGGGGGAAGTATGTTGACATTATATCTACACTATATTTCTAATAGACACTATAAACAGAATGTAATTCTACTCACCACCTGCTCCACAGGCACTCATCACTGACATGCTTAATAATGTACAGATGGTAGTCATAATCAGACACTGTTTCTGTGATTTTGTCTCCTCATCATACTTGTATTTCCCTGAAGGTAACCTTAATTATTATTTTTTAACCAATCACCCACAGTTTTGTATTAACTAAGAACCCACAGTTCAAGCAGATATACAATACATGTTTTCCCAACATAAGTGGTCAAGGGTTGTACCATCATGCTTTGGTCTATAACTGAGCTGGACTACTGGAATGAGCTGCACTATGCCAGAATTTACCTTTATTTCTATGCATAATCTATTAATACAACATTCTTATATCTAGGGAAATCATAGCTTATCAATAATATTAGGAATCAATGTGCCTGCTCATCTCTCCCTGAGGAACCGGTTGGGTGTGAAGGGATTGCTCCATTTCACATTGCTTCTTCATTATGCTCTGGAGGTTGATTCTCAGTTTGGCTTGTCCAGGTGGGGACTATACTCCACATTCAAGTCAGCAACCAGAGCCACATGAGTATACATTTGTGAGCCTGCTCTTTGAAACTGAAGAAAGAAAGTAGCTTTTATGGGGAAAATTATCTGTCTTACACTCTTATCTCCCACTTTGTCCAAGATGGAAAAGCTTTCAATCGACAACTAAGCAAGACTCAATTCACATACATTTTATGTAGCTGCCTCTCCCCAATAAGCACCTCTTTGCCAAAGAATAGAACTGATTGCCTTTTATTCTATACTTTCTAATATTCTATTCTATTCTATGGTCATATAGTACCCACAGGTAGTTAATAGGCTCCAAGTTTCCAGACACTTAAAGGATAGAGTTGAAGCTTCTGAATGAGACTTTGACCACTCAGAGTGAAGAAGTGGAGGAGAAGAAAGAAGAGAGATTGGTGAGACTGAGTCACAGCAGATGGCACAGACACAGCTGGAGACCAGGGCTTGCAAACCCATAGGTTTAAAACCAAGGCTGGCAAATCCACAGGTATCTCACTTGCCCTACCGTCTCTCAGGTCCCTGGCATCTACAAGGCTCCCAGGCTGCTAGAGACCGGCACAGTGTGTCTGGCAGGAAATAAAGTTGATTCAGGAATATGGGGAGAACTCTGGTCTTTATAGACCAGCCTTGTCCTAGGTCCAGTCACTGTAATAAGGAGATATAATAATAATTCAAGAGGTACTATACTTTAGTTTTCCTCAAGGTTCTCAGGAACGAAGTCTTCAAACATTTTACCAATCGTCTCCATTGCCTCCTCCATAGTAGATGCTCCATGGACAGCATTTTGCAAAATATTTTTTCCAAATTGGGCTCGAATAGAATCTGGGGACAGTAGTCTTGCTTCCTCTGGGTCTGTGGAACCCATCAATCGTCTCCAGTCTAAAACAGCATTCCACTTGGTCAGAATCATGACCAAAGATGTACCCCTGCAAACAAGAATGCTTTCAGAAGACTTGGACTATTGGTAACTATAGAGACTGAATACACAGCTAAAGACAGAATGCCACAGCTTCATCCAGAGAGCTCATCTTTATTCTTTGTCCTCATCAGTGTGATTTTTCTGCTTTTTTAAAAAAATTTTAATTTCTCCCTCACCCAATAGGTTTATTGGGGTTTGTTTTTCTGGGTTTTTTTGGCCATGCTGCATGGTTTGTTATGTCTTTGTTACCTAACCAGGGATTGAACCCATGCCCTCTACAGTGGAAGCACAGAGTCCTAATCACTGGACCACCAGGGAAGTCCCTTTCAACAGGATTTTTGTTCTAGAAGAATGTTGTTTTTTAATTCTAGGGATACATGCTAGGCACTATTCCAGTTACTTTCAATGTATCAATCATATAGCCTTTGCAACAGTACCAATGAGTTAGGTCCTATTAACATCCCCATTTTATGGATAAGGAAACTAAGGCAAAGATTAAATATGTTGGCAAAGCATACATTTAAAAGCAGATAGCCTCTATATCTAATGTGAAGACCTAAAGAAATAAAGAGAAAACAGAGAAGGAAAAAAAGGAATTAGAATAAACATGAACTCCAAATATTACCAGGGTGATTTTCTCATGAATTAGATTAGATAGAATGTTTTAATGAATTTTTTGTATTTTTCAAAGTTTCTATAACAAACAGTTACTATGTTTACAATGCAAAGAACTTTTATATATCAGAAACTTACTTAGCTAAAACATCCAAGACATCCTTATAAAACTCTTTTCCTTTTATTTTAAAATAAATTTTCTCTGCTTCCTCGTCAGTTAGGAGTATTTCTTTCATCTGTGTTATATCAAATCCAGTCTCTTTAATAAGTTTCATGATATCCTCTAGGGAAAACAGATATTTGATAGTCTTGCAGATAGCCTCCATTTTGTTCTGTATTTAAGTAGATTGAAATAACTAAGGAAGGTCAGAGTATCACTTGCATACAGTGGTTTTAAAAAACCAAAGCTGTGCTAAACTGAAAAGGCACCAGAGGGACATTCAGAAGAACTTCAATATGTTAATGTAGATGTTCAGTTTCTGGGATCCATCTTTCCAGAAACCACCTGAAATGTCTAGTGGTCTATAAAGGAGGAAATCTGTTTCTATGCCAAAAGTGAAGACATGTTTTCAGCTCCACACTGTAAATACGAAGGAACTTCTTGGATATAGAACTTCTAGATATAGATTGGAAGAGACAGCCAACCTGAACTCTTCTCACTGAACTGGCAGGGCACCATTAAGGTGATTAAATAAAGGAAATCTGGTCAAAATCTCTCACAGCCTAAACTTGGAGCACTACCGCCTGATAATGAAGGTGCTCATTGCTTTATTCTTTCAACTTTTCTTTACTTTGCAAAATTCCGCAGAAGTTGAAAAAAAAAAAAAACGTAACATTGGTTCTATCTTTATATATTTACCTCTTTGTTCTTGTGTTACATGAGGTTTAATCAATGCCACAGTGTGTTGAGGAGGAAAGAAATATTGTATTTCCCTTTCAGCATCTTCTAGTGAATCACTTCCATACAACTGGTTGATAGGCAAACCTTCTATTGCAAATTGTGCACATAAACTTTGAAAAAGAAGTAAGTCAAAAACTGTTATAACATAACATATAAAATAACATAACACAATGTAAAACTTCATATTTGCATTCTGCAAAAAGAAGTAACTGCAGAATGGCTTGGGGCATGCTGTTATCTTTAAGGAGGTAGCAGTCATTAGGAAGAAAGGAGTTGAACATTTCAGTAATCATGATAATGGATACTGACAAATGTCAAAGATGGAATGAACACCCTGGTGCAGTGGAAAAGAAGAGAATACAGAATTCTGACAGTATCACTTGCTAGCTACATGATACTGATCAACTATTTTCCTTGTCTGTGCTTCAGTTGTCTCAAATATGAATATGATAATAAACCCTGTTTCGAAGGGAGTCTTTGAAGATGTAATCCGATGATGTGTTTGAAATATACGGTGCATATTAAGCTGTCAATAAATTCCTTCTCCTTCTTTAATCACTAAATAATTTCAAGCACTAGAGATGGCATTTGACCTATTCCAAAGGTACCAAATTATAAACACTGAATCCAGGAGACATGGCAGTGGAACCCTCCGGGTAAGGAAAGCAGCAGGAGAAGAGGAGCATACCAAATGGCTTCGTGGAACAACGCAGCAGTGACATTGATGGTAATGGACAAGTCCTGCCGGGGCAGTTTATTCCAGTTCTGTTTTTGTATGATAGATGAATACGTATCTCCAAAGTCAACCATTATTCCTCAGTGTTTTCCAGTTGCACCCTTTTCTTTCTGTCCCTCTGCCTATCTAGTTATATTTCAGTAGAAGTGATATTCATTGCTCATTAATTTTCTGCCCTTTAAACATAGCCCCGAGCAAGCAACCCACAAAATCCAGCCACAGCAAATAATCTCCCTTCCTGTTAACAGACTGACATCACTGGAAATTTGGCTTTCTGACCTAAGTTTTAAGACCCCTTTCTTATCTCTGAGTTTCCCTTGTGGCTCAGCTGGTAAAATCTCTCATTTTTTCAGTGACCATTTCAGATTTCCTTATCTAATGTGACCTTCCCATTCAGCCCTTGGCTGCTCTCACATCTCTGGTTTGAAGATATTTGTAGACTAAGAGCCTGTGATTGTCAGGGAGATTTGTACAATGAAACATCACCAGAACTGACTCCCTTCAATGCAGAGAACTACAAGCAGGCCCTCCATTAGGCTGTTAGACCTGGTATTTGGAAAAAGTGTGTGTGTGTGTGTGTGTAAGGATAGAAAAGAAGGATTGCTGTGTTTCTCTTGTATGCAAGTGACCATATTTCAGATTAAGCAATGGAGAGTAAAGAGTCTGATGCCCAAGTGCAGGAGTTATTTCTAAGGCAACTTAGAAAAGGAGGCAGTCAAAAATAATGGCTAAGAGTCATTGTGAACTTGTGGCAACATTAGGGATCATAAGGGCTTAGGATTTAAATTCTCACTATAATAGTGGGGAGAAGAGGGGCAGTTACTGAGTGCCTTCACCTGGAGAAAATGTCTCTGTGCTGGTATGCGGCCTCCATACTTGGAGCCAGAATTTCTAGAAGAGTGTGCCTACATGTATAGGCCAGGTAATGATAAGGATTCTTCTCTCTGATGCCATGTGTTGCATTCTCTGCTACATTTCATTAAGAGGTTCTGTGGCACCCTGCTCATACCACGTCAAGAGTGCCCAAGCCATATTATCCTTTACAGTAATTTCCAGGCACAGGAACAAAGACATAAGAGAAGAGGGTTGAAAGAGTGCAAAATGCCTCCTTGAGGACAAGTCCAACTCAAGACCTTCTACCGAAAAGAAAACACTTTAACTTTATATACATGATGTTTCATAAGTCCTGTAATTTATTGTGGCAGCATGGATGCAAACATTTCCTGTGTTTGATAAAGCATCTTTATTCCTGCTCACTTGAAGGAGGGCTTTTCTTCCCCTGGATTCAGCTCTGAAATTAGCACAAAGAATTTAGGTGAATTGCAAGTCCGTTTGTTTCCATCAGCTCCGTGCTAAGAGCAGAAATGAATGAGATACTATCTCCTTCCCTCATCTGAGACCAAGCCCAGAAGCTAAGATCAAAAAATATTTTTTTAAGTGCCCCTAGATAACAGGTACTAGACAGCATATTAGAAAGCAGAGACATTACTTTGCCAACAAAGGTCTGTCTAGTCAAGGCTATGGTTTTTCCAGTAGTCATGTATGGATGTGAGAGCTGGACTATAAAGAAAGCTGAGCACCGAAGAATTGATGCTTTTGAACTGTGGTGTTGGAGAAGACTCTTGAGAGTCCCTTGGACTGCAAGGAGATCCAACCAGTCCATCATAAAGGAGATCAGTCCTGGGTGTTCATTGGAAGAACTGGTGCTGAAGCTGAAACTCCAGTACTTTGGCCACCTCATGTGAAGAGTTGACTCATTGGAAAAGACCCTGATGCTGGGAAAGATTGAGGGCAGGAGGAGAAGGGGACGACAGAGGATGAGATGGTTGGATGGCATCACCGACTCGATGGACATGGGTTTGGGTGGCCTCGGGGAGTTTGTGATGGACAGGGAGGCCTGGCGTGCTGCGATTCATGGGGTCACAAAGAGTAGGACACGACTGAGTGACTGAACTGAACTAGGTAATAGGTAACATGCCAGGTTTTGAGCTGATTACAAAATTCTAAGACTCATCAGTAAATTACTTTGTAAATGTTCCCACCAATTTGTAGACTACATATTAAGTTAGTCATCATTGTCTTAAAACTCTTATATCAATTAAATAACCTACAGGATTATCATGCCCTTCTCTAAAGAACTTCTCCTAAACAGTGCATGGGGCAGCTATTTCTGTATATAAGATACAGATTTCTGGTTGGGTAGCTACCACTTACTTCCAGCCCCAAACGAAGCAACTTAGAACATTCTCTTACAAAGCCTTGGCCGTATTCAGGTTGGCAGTGGGCTGGGCTTTCAGTCATAAATAGCCCACTCCTTACCCAGCAAAAGGAGCATTCCTGAGAAACTACTTTGGACGAGAGCTGTAGTTCCTGTACTGTATATCCAAGAGGAAACCAAAGTGGCTCCCATGAAAAAATCTCGGGACCCATGACATGAGTCATACCTCTCTGGAAGATATTCTTTGGCTTCTTCAACATTGCTTGGTCCAATTAACTGTTTCCAGTATCCTAAGCCATTTTCTCTTACTAAAACAAGGGCTAGAGATGGACCACTGTTAGAAAAGAAAAAACAAAGTTAATGACACTATGGCTTGTAGCTAATCATAGATAAATAATGCAAGTGTATTTGTTAGATGAAAATAGTAAAATAACCCTTTTTACCAAGAGTATGAAATTAATTTCTGTTGGTGTACTCTCAAGAGTGTATTCATCAAAGAAAGGAAGCAGAGAAAGGAGAGGAAAAGAAGGGCCTTGGTTCTGATCGAGTGGTCTAGGGAAAATACAGGTATTGTCCCCATGCCCCTGCTGATTTGTATTGTACATGCTTGCTGGCTTTCTGGTCTGGCTGCTGTTTCATTTATTCTGCTAGAAGGTTTCTAGCATCCCATTCATCTCCTCGGGCTAGTGATCTTTAGGATTACCAAAACCCTTGAGAGTCAGTCATAGCTGTCTACTTGGACTTGATGATACTGCACAAACTCGCTATGCAATTCAACTCAACTATACTCCAGAGGCTTCACTGGGAACTTGCATTGCTCTAATAACATTCTGGGGGGACCACAGAAGACACACAGTTGAGCAGGGAATCAAAATGGAAGTGATATTGGCAAAGAAGTAGATTCAGCACATCTTTACAGAATTGAGAGGTTTGGCAACTTGAACAGAAAGCAGGGTTAGAAGGTTAAATGATTCAAACATAAATCAACCTGTGCTTTCTCAACCTGAATTCTATTTTACCTGGTCATATTTTCTATAACACTTCCAAAATAATCTTTATTTTCATATTCTTTGCACAGTGCTTTTGCTTCTTCTTCTGATAATACTATCTGTCTTTGCAGCAATATTTTAAAGCCTTCATCTTGAATTTTATTCAAAACATCCTCTAAATAAAAAGTCACATAAGTTTTAAAGTGCTAGGTTATTGATTATACACACAATACAGACTATATTATCATAAGGACATAGAACGTATTTCATTCTCATATGAAATTTAACTTTACAAAAATAGATTATTTGACTTTTAATTTAAGGTGAACAGTATTCTTAACATATCAAATTTATGATGCCATTTCCAGTTCTTCAGTGGACCAAAATCTATAGATCTAAGAATGGGGGATTTATTTTTTAAAATCTGTACAGTCAGATAAGTTTTATTTCATACATAAAGGTGATATACTGACAGTCTCAGATATACTAGGGTTCTAAGGTTGGGCTTTCCTGATAGCTCAGTTGGTAAAGAATCTGCCTGCAATGCAGGAGACCCCAGTTCGATTCCTGAGTTGGGAAGATCTGCTGGAGAAGGGATAGGCTACCCACTCCAGTATTCTTGGGCTTCCCTTGTGGCTCAGCTGGTAAAGAATCCACCTGCAATGCAGGAGAATGGGTTTGATCCCTGGGTTGGGAAGATCCCCTGGAGAAGAGAAAGGCTCCCTACACCAGTATTCTGGCCTGGAGAATTCCAAGGACTGTATAGTCCACGGGGTCACAAAGAGTCGAACATGACTGAGTGACTTTCACTTTCAGAAAACAAAATAACTAGGTACATATCTTTTTTTAATGTGCTTAAATATAGGCTCTAGATAACTGAAAGATGAAATATAATTGAGCAAAAAGTGGGAAATTAATGGACCTAAGGACTGTGAAAAGCATGAAAACTAGTTTGTATAGGAAAAATTCTAAATACATCCACTGCCCACCTGTTTATAAACAAAATACAAATTTCAAAATATGCCGTCAAAAGACATGTCGTTGGACTACATTCAAAATCTTTTCATACCATGTGGCAGATAGAAATATTTTAGAGTATAGAGATTTTTGCCTAAAACCTAAAGCAAACATCATAATTGAAATCACTGGAGGCATTAAAAGCAGTCAGGAGTAGAACAAAGCCAAAATGTTATCATACTGGCCTTTAATTATTTAATAGTTATTCTGGAAGTACTAAGCCATACATAAAAATAACAAAATTGAACAAAATGGATAACAATGTTTGCATATAAGCTGTTTGGAAAATTCAGGAGTATTTTTAAAAGGTTAATAGTATAAAATAACATAATTCAGTAAGGGAGTCAGTAAGTAAAAATTTACAGAAGCCACTGTCTTTCTTACTTAGAAAGTAAGTTTGCGGGGGAAGTGTCATTCACTATGGGGTTAAAAACTAGGAATAACGGTGAAAAGAAATGGCTGGTACTAAAACAACAACTATGAACAGCTTACCTTTTATTGAGTGAATACTTTAGAGCAAAGAACACTGCATATATTCCCATATTCAGTTGAAAAATAAGATAACAAGAACTATAATGAAGAAAATTATTATATCTGAATAAAAGATGTAATAGATGAGTTGAATAGAGGTATATTATATTTCTTGAAAATGCATGAGAATATGGTGAAGATGTCTGTTTTCTTCAAGTTAAATAATCCACTTGGACTTTGCTTTAGAATTTCTTGAGGTGACCCAGAATAATTAAATATCAATAAAGGTCAACATTTATTTAAAGAGTGATGAATTACCATTCACTACCAAATGGCAAATATAGTAAACACGAAATAATCAAAAACTGAGGCAAGAGTCAAGCAAGAGGGAGAGGGAGAGTGATAAGAGACTAACCAACTTCAAATTTTGTTTTTCCCCCTTTTTAATTAACACCTTTATGCCATCCTTAAATATCAGTATGGTTTGCATATCACAATAGCAATATGTTATGACACTAACAGCTGTCACCAAAATTCTTTGTAGGAGAAAACTGTATTTGTTTGGGAAAAATTATTTCAGCAAATTATTGAGTAGAAGGTGAGATCTTTGCAACTTGGTTGGAGGTAGATTTGCTTTGCTCAGAAAAATTGAAAAAATTGTATTTGTTTCCCAGGAACAAGAGTCAGGATTTCAGGGGCAATCCAAACCAGGTGACCAGTATGGAAGCAGAAACTGGTAAATACTACTGAGAACGATGAACAGAAGACAGGCCATTTGAAAGTTAGATTTGGCGATTTGGGGGTCGCTGGTGAACTTGACTAGGGTAGTTCTGACAGAAGCTCGACTGGAGGGGGGTCAGGAGTGCGGGAGGGTCAAGAAGGCGATTCACTGAGCGCAGTGTCCACTGCGGGGAGTAGAGAAACGGGGTGTCAGCTGAGGGGGCGGAGGGGCCAAGGCAGCTTTCCTGGTTGTGTTTTTATTTCATTGAATTTTGTTTATTATTATGTTGGACCATGCTAACAGGGAAAACTCAGTAGCAAGGGAGAAAGTGATGTTGCCAGAAAATAAGAGACATTTTCGAGTGTGAAACACTCAGGAAAGCGGGTAGAAAATACATAGATCAAGAAAAGCGCTGGCCTTTGGTGGATCACGTACACAGCGGGGCTGCCTCCTCCTCTCAGCCAATAACACTGCTTCTTATTTACATAGAAACCAAGTAATGGAAGACAAACCCCTCAACTTCCTGCCACAAACCTATAAACGATCTGTGGCTATCCGGCCCTCTTTCTCTCTTGCTACATAGAATAAAAATCTCTTCTCAGTCCAATCCTATACATCTGCTACAGAAATTATTTCCTCCTGACTCATCTCAGTGACCTTGGCCTGTCCTAAACTTTTCTTTCTTGTAACTTCAACTGGTTGATTCCTTCCCATGAGCATTAATCTACAGTCAGATTTTTCCAATCTCAAAATAACATTTACAAATCTGTCAAATATTACTTCTTTAATTCTGAATTGTTCTGACTTCTTTGTATATAATCTCTCACCCCAGTTTTGAGACTGACTTTTGTGGCAAGCACTCCACTGAAACTACTCAAGATTCTCCTTTTCCTGGCTAGTTCAAGCTTGACTTTTTAGTCTCTGCATAAACAGTGTTTCTTCCATGAAGTATCATGTAACTGTCCCTGGTTAATTAAGCCATACTTATCTTTCCACTCAATTATGGGCTGCATATCCTATTCGATATCCAGTGAGGCATCTCTTATCATAGAGCTTTCCACACTCAGCTGTTATTATCAATTAGATGTATTTTGCTTCAGCAGTACATGTATAGGCTTCAACAGTACATGAACTGTGAACTTCCAGATGTTCAAGATGAATTTAGAAAAGGCAAAGGAACCAGAGATCAAGTTGCCAACATCCACTGGATCATAGAAAAAGCAAGAGAATTCCAGAAAAACCTCTACTTCTGCTTTATTAATTATGCCAAAGACTTTGACTGTGTGGATCACAACAAACTGTGGGAAATTCTTCAAGAGATGGGGATCACAGACCACCTTACCTGCCTCCTGAGAAACCTGTATGCAGGTCAAGAAGCAACAATTAGAACCAGACATGGAACAATGGACTGGTTTCAAATTGGTAAAAGAGTGCATCAAGGCTGTATATTGTCACTCTGCTTATTCAACTTATATGCAGAGTACATCATGCAAAATACCGGGCTGGATGAAACACAATCTGGAATCAAGATTCCCAGGAGAAACATCAATAACCTCAGATATGCAGATGATACCACGCTTATGGCAGAAAGTGAAGAGGAACTCAAGAGCCTCTTGATGAAAGTGAAAGAGGACAGTGAAACAGTTGGCTTAAAACTCAACATTCAGAAAACTAAGATTATGGCATCTGGTCCCAACTCTTCATGGCAAATAGATGGGGACACAATGGAAACAGTGAGAGAGTTTATTTTCTTGGGCTCCAAAATCACTGCACATGGTGACTGCAGCCATGAAGTTAAAAGATGCTTGCTCCTGGGAAGAAAAGCTATGACCAACCTAGACAGCATATTAAAAAGCAGAGACATTACTTTGCCAATAAAGTCCAAAAAAGCTATGGTTTTTCCAGTAGTCATGTATGGATGTGAGAGCTGGACTATAAAGAAAGCTGAGCACCAAAGAATTCATGCTTTTGAACTCTAGTGTTGGAGAAGACTCTTAAGGGTCCCTTGGACTGCAAGGAGATCAAACCAGTCAATCCTAAAGGAAATCAATCCTGAATATTTATTGGAAGGACCGATGCTGAAGCTGAAACTCCAATACTTTGACCACCTGATGCGAAGAACTGACTCACTGGAAAAGACCCTGATGCTGGGAAAGATTGAAGGCAGAAGGAGAAGAGGACCACAGAGGATGAGATGGTTGGATAGCATCACCGACCCAATGGACATGAGTTTGAGCAAGCTCTGGGAGTTGGTGATGGAGAGGGAAGCTTGCGTGCTGCAGTCCTTGAGATTGCAAAGAGTCGAACATGACTGAGTGACTGAACTGAACTGAGATGTATTTTGCAGCAGGTTGTTGTACTGGTAGGATAAAGATTATATTGTGTAGAAAATTAAACCTAAAACCCTAGTGACTCAATACATCAGAGATATCCTTATCACCAATGTTACATGCTCATAATAAAGCTGCCTATAGCAGCTTTACTCATAGTAGCCAAAAACTGGATGCAACGAAGATGTCCTCTAATAATTAGCTAGACATATGCTGGTATATTCATACAATATAATGTTATTCAGCTATAAAGAAGTAAGCTATTTAAGCCACAAAAAGACATAAAGGAACCTTAAGTGTATATAGTTATGTAAGAGAAATTTATCACTATATGATTTCAACTCTATGACATTCTGGAACATGCAAAACTACAGAGACAGTAAAAAGGTCAGATTACAACAGGGGTTAGGAGGGGGAGATGGATAAATAGGAGAAGAACAGGGATTTTTAGGGCAGTGGTTCTACCACGTATGATACTGTAAAAGGGACACATGACACTGAATTTATCAAAACCCACAGAATGTGCAACACAAAGAGCAAACCTTAACATCAACTATGAAGTTTAGTTAATAACAGTGTATTGATATTGGTTCACTAGTTATAAAAATGTATCACAATAAAATATTATTAGAAGGAATTATTATGGGAGTAGGCATATGGGAACACTGTACTATCTTAATTTTTCTGTAAATCAACAACTATTCTAAAATATAAAGTCTATTCATCTAAAAAACATACATATTGTTCAAGGTTTAAAAAGGCAAATGAAACTTTCCAAAGAAGAGAACTCCAGGCTCAAGGAGCTTCACTGGTAAATTCCAGGAAAGATTTTAAAAAGATGCAATATCAATTCTACACCATCTCTTCCAGAAAACAGTGACTACCTATCTCATTTTATGAAGTCTGCATTTACCCATTACCCTAATAGCGAAACCAGATAAAGACATTACAAGCAAGTCCCCAACAAAATATTGAAAATTCAAACCCAGCAATATATTAAAAAGGACAATAAAAGACAATATACAATAACCAAGTATAGTTTATCTGGAGAATGCAAGGCTGGTTAAATATTTAAAAATCAAAGTAATTGCCATATTGTTAAACTCAAGGAAAAAATGTCAGTAGATACAGGAAAATTTTTTTCAGAAATTATAACATCCATTCATGATTTAAAAAAAAATACCTCCCCAAACTAGGAGTAGGTGAGAATTTCCTCAATCCAAATAAAGGGCATATAAAGCTAACATGACACTTAATGGTAAAAGACTTAATGCTTTCACTCTAAGATCAGGAGCAAGGTAACTTGTGTACTGTCATCTCTTTTATTATTCAGCATCATGCAGGAAGTTCCAGCCAGTACAATAAGGCAAGCAAAAGAAATAAAAAGTGTACATATTAAAAAGAAAGAAGCAAAACTGTCTCAATTTTTAGATTATATTATTGTCCACATCAGTGGTTCTCAATCCTTCAAAGTGCATTTAACAATGTTTGGAGATGTGTTTTGATTTTCACAACTAGGAGTCGAGGGGATGCGACTGACATGAAGTGAGTAGAGGCCAAAGATGTTGCTGAACATTTTCCAAAGCTCATGATGCAGCACCCTCAACAATTACCTAGCCCAAAATGTAAGTAGGTCTGATGTTCAGAAATCCTGTGCTGCGCTGAGCTGAGTCACTTCAGTCGTGTCCCACTCTTCGTGACCCCGTGGACTGTAGCCTGCCAGGCTCCTTTGTCCATGGGATTCTGCAGGCAGGAAGACTGGAGTGGGTCGCCTTGCCCTCTCCATGGGATCTTCCCGACCCTCCTCTCTTATGTGTCCTGCACTGGCAGGCAGGTTCTTAACCCCTCGTGCCACCTGAAAGGCCCTCAGAAACCCTAGTAACAGAAATTCTCAAGGAAATGATGTCAAAAAGCTCCTAGAACTAAGTAGTTAAGCAAGTCAGAGACTATGAGGTCAACATACAAGTATCAGTTTATTTCCATACACTGGATATAAAAAAGAATTAATAGTGTTACTTTATAGTTTCAGTTCTTCCTCTGCCAATATTCACTCTATTCTGTGAGGTTAAAAATAGCTAGCACCTTTGAAGTGTTAGGCACTTTATGTTTTTGCATTTTAACCTTCTGAATTTAAACATGAAGAAAGATTTGGTAAAGTACATTTTTTCCAAATCACACTATTAATAACACTTTACCTAAGTGTTGAACGTAGGCATTTCAGACATGAATACTTCTAATCTTTATTATAATAACTATAATAATAATTATATATAATAAAAATTCTTGTATCTTAAATCTACCCTAACAAATTCCTAGGTTAGAAAGCACTTTCTGAACTTTTTAGCTATAAAATTGTTTTATTCTTTTTATTGAGAAATTAGTAAATCAGTGACAATTAAATTTCTTCAAGTGCTTTTTCTTGAATGTTAAATTTTAAACTAATATATTTTAATATAATTATTCCAATCATATGTACAAAGTAGTTAAACAATTTATACCTTATTTCTTACCTGTTCTTTCATTAAAGAGGGCTGGTCGAAGTAACGCCAGTATCTTTTCAAATTTTATGCCTCTAATTTTTTTAAAATCAGGGATTAAGACCTCAATAAACTTAGTATTAGTTATATTCTCTTCAACATCACAAAACTGAGATATTTGTTGTATTTCCAGATATTGTTGTAAACTGTTGAAATCCAAAACATAATTATAAACTGAAGTTTAATAATCATGCCAGGAATTTAAAACTGATAATATATTCTCACAATAATTTAACTTTTAATAAAACAAATGAATATTTAACTTCACGGAAAGATAAGTTATATCTCTTTTACATCAAAGAATATATATTTAATTCCATTTTTATTGAACCAACACAAAAATCAATTACATGAAATCACATATGTTTGATTTCATGAGAGGATATTAAAGACATCAAAATAAAGTATGTTTAAAATTTTTTTTTCTTTCCTCTATGTAAAGCAATCCAGATAGTTTCTAATTTTCCTTATAATTTTGTCTTTGAATCTAGGTTAATTTAGGAGCACATTTCATGTTTTCAACTAGATAAGATGTTTTCTATTTGAAATTTATTATTTATTTCCAACTTTATTGGATTACAATCAGGAAATGTATGTGGTAAGATTTTAATTTTTAAAAATTTGTTTAGGTTTTCTTTGTAAACAAAGTTACTTGTGGGATTTAAGTTTATACATATTCATATTTCATATGTTATAGATCATTTATTACACACAATTATGGAATACATATTTGCCATTCCTATATATCCTTGCTTTTTCCTCTGCTTTGTATTGAGATCTACGACCATAATGTTACTTATATCCAGTTCTCCTTATTATCTTTCTAATACTTATATTTTTATTATGTCATCTGTGTGGTTTCGGAATACATTTTTTGACCACTGTATCTTCTTCACAAATGTTTTCTTTTACATCATGTCCTTCTTTATCAAGTTTAACACTTTTAATATTCAATTCTAATTCTTTATTTTTTCGGGCTATTTTGTTGCCATCTCTTAATTTTTTTATTTTTCTTTGTCTCTTCTAAGCAGAATATAGATTTGGATTACTGTGATACTGAATGGTTTGCCTTGGAAATGAACAGAGATCATCCTGTCATTTTTGGGATTGCACCCAACTACTGCATTTCAGGCTCTTTTGTTGACTATGAGGGCTACTCCATTTCTTCTAAGGGATTCTTGCCCACACTTGTACATATGATGGTCACCTGGATTAAATTCGCCCATTCCGGTCCATTTTAGTTCACTGATCCCTAAACTGTCAGTGTTTACTCTTGCCATCTCCCATTTGACCACTTCCAATTTACCTTGATTCATAGACCGAACATTCCAACTTCCTATGCAGTATTGTTCTTTACAGCATCAGACTTTACTTTTATCACCAGACACATCCACAACTGGGCATTGTTTCCACTTTGGCTCAGCCTCTTCACTCCTTCTGGAGCTATTTCTTCTCCCTTCTCCAGTAGAATATTGGGCACCTAACAACCTGGGGAGTTCATCTTTCAGTGTCATATCTTTTTGCCTTCTCATACTGTTCATGCAGTTCTCAGGCAAGAATGCTGAAGTGGTTTGCCATTCCGTTCTCCAGTGGACCACGTTTTGTCAGAACTCTCCACCATGATCCATCCGTCTTGGGTGGCTCTTCATGGCATGGCTCATAGTTTCATCGAGTTAGACAAGGCTGTGGTCCATGTGATCAGTAAAACCCTATACAGTGAGCACAAACAAGAGCAGGAGCTGACTGCGGCTCAGATCATGAACTCCTTATTGCAAAATTCAGACTTAAATTGAAGAAAGTAGGGAAAACCAGTAGGCCATTCAGATATGACCTAAATCAAATCCTTTATGATTATACAGTCAGTGAAGTTGCTCAATCATGTCCAACTCTTTGCGACCCTCCATGGACTGTAGACTACCAGGCTCCTCCGTCCATGGAATTTTCCAGACAAGAGTACTGGAGTGGGTTGCCATTTCCTTCTCCAGGGGATCTTCCTGACCCAGGGATTGAGCTCGGGTCTCCTCATTATAGGCAGACGCTTTACCCTCTGAGTCACCAGGGGAAGTGATTATACAGTAGAAGTGACAAATAGATTCAGGGGATTAGATCTGATAGACAGAGTGCCTGAAGAACTATGGGCAGAGGTTCATAACGTTGTATATGAGGCAGTGATCAAAACCATCCCCAAGAATAAGAAATGTAAAAAGGCAAAATGGTTGTCTGAGGTGGCCTTACAAATAGCTGAGAGAAAAGAGAAGTGAAAGGCAAAGGAGAAAAGGAAAGATATACCCATCTGAATGCAGAGTTCCAAAGAATAGCAAGGAGAGATAAGAAAGCCTTCTTCAGTGATCAATGCAAAGAAATAGAGGAAAACAACAGAATGGGAAAGACTAGAGATCTCGTCAAGAAAATTAGATGCCAAGGGAACATTTTCATGCAAAGATGGGCACAATAAAGGATAGAAACAGTGTGGACCTAACAGAAGTAGAAGATATTAAGAAGAGATGGCAAGAATACACAGAAGAACTATAGAGAAAAGTTCTTAATGATGCAGATAACCACAATGATGTGATCACTGACCTAGTAGCCATTCACCTATTCATCCTGGAGTATGAAGTCAAGTGGGCCTTTGGAAGCAACATTACAAACAAAGCTAGTGGAGTTGATGGAATTCCAGTTGAGCTATTTCAAATCTTAAAAGATGATGCTGTGAGAGTGCTGCACTCAATATACCAGCAAATTTGGAAAACTCAGCAGTGGCCACAAGACTGGAAAAGGTCAGTTTTCATTCCAATTCCAAAGAAAGGCAATGCCAAAGAACGCTCAAACTACTGTGCAATTGCACTCATCACACATGCCAGCAAAGCAATGCTCAAAATTCTCCAAGTCTTCAACAGTATGTGAACTGAGAACTTCCAGATGTTCAAGCGGATTTAGAAAAGGCAGGTGAACCAGAGATCAAATTGCCAGCATCTGTTGGATCATAGAAAAAGCAAGAGAATTCCAGAAGAACATCTAGTTCTGCTTCACTGACTACATTAAAGCCTTTGGTTGTATGAATCACCACAAACTGGAAAATTCTTAAAGAGATGGGAATACCAGACCACCGTACCTGCCTCCAAAGAAACCTGTACGCAGGTCAAGAAGCAACAATTAGAACTGGCCATGGAACAACAGAAAGAAAAATGCTGCAAACTTTGCAAAACAACATTGACACATCTCACTCCACCCCTATCGTGCCAAGTGCTTAAATTATCTTATTATGTGTGTACTAAACAACTGCTTCTGAAAGTTGGATGCAGTAGACCCCTACCCGTACAACAGCACCAAAAACACTGACTCCTCTTATGCCAGCTATGTTAATAGTGGTTCACAGAACACTTTAAAAAATGACTCAAAAATTCTGGTATGAAACCTGGTATCTTGAGCCCAACATTTCCCACCCATGCCTGCTCCCCAACTGCTAAGTATCATTTTCTCTTAAAACTCTCACAGTAACTCCTACTGTTTACAAAGACCTTTGTCAGCACTTGGTTTATCCTACCAGTCCCTCTATCTCACTTAAAACTGGGAATTAATGGTATTAGGGTCTCCCTGCTGCCTAAAAATCATAACATGGCTAGGAACCAGCAGATGGACCAACTAAAAAAAAAACCTGCCGTAATTTATTAATAAGATAACAAGGAGAGTTCTGAAGATGCTCAACCAGAACACGCAGTGGAGATGGGCTGCCTGGCAGGAGGAGAAACACATCAGGAAGCCTCAGGACTCAGCTACTTGGAAGTTGCTCCTGCTAACCCACCTTTCTTTCAGACATGCCTCTGACAACTCATGGGCTAAATGCTGGATTTTCTGAGTCTTCAGAGGAATAAAAGTGACTTATGTTCACTTTTGAAATTTACAAACTGTTAACAAAAAACTGTACAACTATTTAGTTCTTAGCAATTTATCACCACTAACTGCCTTGAGTAAAAGGACAGAGGACATTTGCTGTCTCTAGGACAACAGGAGGCAGAAGTGGAATGTGGAGAGACAGGAAAGGGGTATGGTTTAGAAGGGACCAGCCTTGGTCTCATTCTAACCCTGGAGTCCTGGGCCATGAAGCACCCAGTGTTAGAGAAACAGGAATTTCTTCCCTTTTGAAACTGCCTGACATAAACTTTCAGGGCAACTCCGGCTTTGTTGATCATATAAAATTTTAGACTGAAAAGAATACCTGTGGCTTCGACATAGAGATGTTTGTCTTTAGATTTGAGATATCTGTATGTTATACTATGTTACCTGCTAAAACATTGTAAACAATAAGCTTCCTGGCCTGGAGCTACCTTTTGCTCTTCATCCTCAAAGGCTTGGCCGTCTCTTCTTGTTCATCCCACGGTTCTTTAGATTCTGTCTCAGAATTAACTTCACTATCATCCCAGGAAGGCTGTTTTTCCTTTCCTTGTGAAACAACTAGAATATAGCTTAGGTTCCTTGTCATAAAAGAAACAAAATCCTCAAAGTCAGGCTACAAAATAAAATAAAAATAATATTATTAGGCTCATGAAATGGATAGACTACAATGGTGAACCCTACCCAAGTCAAGGACCTCTTTCCCTTCATGATTATTGGTCAAGAGAAAGTTACTCACAAGCCTCCTGTTAACTAACACATCTCTGAAGGACAGAAGGTCACAGTTGGCAGGGACTGATCGTCAAGGCAGTCTAATAACAATTGTTAAACTATAGGATGCTTCCAAATCAACTGGAGGGCTTGTTGAACACAGTTTTCTGGAGTCCAGTTCCAGACTTTATGATTCAGTAGGTTTAGGATGGGGCCCCAGAACTGGATTTTCTCATTAGTTCCCAGGTGATGCTGCTGTCACTGGTCCAGCCCTTTTCCAGGGCCAAGAAAGATGGTCTGAGGGGTGCAGCTGGTGTACAAAGTGCTTTTCAGTAGAACTTTCTCTGATGACCAACATGCTCTGTGCTCTTCAGCATATGTAACCACAGGCAGCTGCTGAGCACTTGATATAGCTAGTGCCACTGAGACTCTGAATTTGTAACTTTGTTTAACTGTAATGAATTTAAGTTCAAATGGCCACATGTATCTGATGGCTACTATATTGGACAGTGCATTTCTAGAACCTGCATCTCCTGACACCCAAGCCATTGGACTTGCCAATACAGTCTTTACTGCATTACCCCAGACAAAACAGAATTTTAAAAATAGCTTGGCAAAAAGGATTTACATGTAGGTAAAGAAAGGATTAAAGCTTTCCTATGAAGTTTATGACAAGGAGCCTTCAACCTGGGATCAGACTCTACAGGAAAGGTCTGGATACTCACTTCCTGGGGGCTGATGCACAGAGTCTTAGAGGACACATGTCATAAAGAGATCTTTGCTCCAATAAAACACAATCAGAGCATCCATTTTTGCTTGACTGATTCTGTGTCTACTGGAGCTTTCTCCACAGTCACTCTCTTTGGATTAACCGTGATATGGACACCGCCAAGGAAATCTGGAGCTTAGTTGGTTGGTCAGACTTATTTGTTTTTTCTATAATGAGAATACTAAACTTATAGGAACCCATTGTATTTGGCACACAATGGATTTTTTTTTTAACTTCTTACCTGGTCTGCTATTTGACTATAGAAGTGCTTTACTTGTTCTTCAGTAAGCGGTTTCTTATCCTCTGCTTCTATGACAAATCCTGCCTTGATAATCTTCAATTAGAGAGCAAGGTCAGATCCAAATGGGCAGTGGGGCCACAGGTAAACGAAGTCAAGGACATTTGTTTCCTAGGCTTAACAAATCTTCCAGATTTGAATGCATTACATGATTATGCTTCAGCACAATCCATAAGGCACTAAGTTGCAAGAGGCCCAAAAATATGTAAACAAAGAAGGTTCTTTTCATGCCTCCCCCAACGTCAGTGTTTAAATTTTCACTGCTTGAACGAGAGACTCCACGCTATTTCTATTATTTAAGTGAATTGTTTCAAGATTAAAAAAAAAAAAAAGAGCTAACTGAATTCCAAGGAAAGATGTCACAGCTTTCTAAATCATTCAAAAAGACATACATTTATAAGCATTTTTAACCATCTATTTTCAAAACTATTTTAACTCTTAACTTTTTTCAAGGCTTACCTTTGTTAAATCTGTAACTCATAATCTAGTATATCTTACTCTGACAGCAACAAAAATATCCAAATCACAGGGAAGAAGAGAATTTAAAATTCAGCCATGCTTTGTCTTAAAATTTTTTAATTTAATGACAAATTCAGTGTGTATGTCACTCTAGTATAATAATGTACAAAATGGACCATCTACTTTATTGTAGTTTAATAAACGCTCCTTTGGCTGAAGAAAGAATGCATGATGGGAAATTCATAAAGATACCCAATCCCTCCTGACATAGCTTTCCATGTGACCTCCTCTATTGCACATGCAATATTCTTGCAAATTTTAATATAACTTTGTTGTTTCAACACAAAATCTCTATTCAGGGGTCAGTAAGCCATAGCCCCTTCCACCACACATGTTTAGAAACAAAGATTACTAGAACCATGCCCCTTTGTTTATTTACCATCTTGTTGCCTTCTCCAGACGATGGCAGAGTTAGTTAAACTTCTGTGACAGAGCTCATATGCCCCATAAGCCTGAAAATCATTACCATCTGGCTCTTTATAAGAGAAGTAAGCTGACCTTTAGATTAGAATGCAATTTTCCTCCAAAAATTTTTTCTTTGGGCTCTAAAAGCAAAACCTTAAATGCTTCTTTAAGTTATCATGTATCTAAAAGGACCATATATTTGTGACAACTCAGGGAATAATGCAGGCTAATGTGAGGTTATAACAAGTTTGCACTGATGACAACTAAATACAAAGAATTTGTTATCATCCAACATAAGAACGGCAACTTTTATCTTTTATATTGGATGCTAGTAGAGCAGAGTTACTTAAATAAGGATGTTAAGTAGATTGAGCCTTTGTAAGACAAAATACCCAAAGCCTTTAGAGGTACCTAGTACTAGATGTTCTTTATGTTCTAGTTTACTCTGAGTGATAAGCTTGTCTCCACATTGAAAATTAAGGGATTTTTTTTCCAATTAATTTAAACTATTGTTGGGAGATATTACTTACTTTTTCTTTAATTTCTTGAACTTTTCTAGCAGTCACAGCATCAGGCTTTATAATAACAATGGTGTATATTTGGTCTAGGAAGAAACAAGGGATGGATTTCCTTTTCTTGGCACAAAGTCTAGATAATGAAGGATTTGACAATTGCAAGCGTAAACTACTAATGTCCAATGAATTTTGTCTATCAATAGCTTTGTCCTTATGGCGTTGCAACTACCAAAGAGTTTCTACTTAGAATCAAAGTATATTTCCTGTATTTGCATGCAGGAGAAACATTCACAGGAGTTTACAGTCAGAGGGCCAAAAAAAAGTATAGGTGGTACTAGTTATTTTATTTTTTTGGCCACATCTCATGGCTTGTGTGATCTTAGTTCCCCAACTAGGGGTTGAATCTGGGCCCTCAGCGGTGACAATGTGAAGTCCTAACCACAGGACCACCAGGGAATTCCCAGTACTAGTTATTCTAGTACAATTCACGTGCTTTAGAATCACACCAATGATCCGTCCAGGTCAGTATCACTAGTGGCTGGAGTTTCAGTGCAAGCAAACATTATAAACCAATGGCTTAACTGTCTATGAATTTATCCACATTTATCGACACATTCTTATAATTAGTTTTTAGTGCAGAATAGCTCACCTAGCATGTTGTTTGCCTCTGATCCCTCCAGGGTATGAACATACATTCACACACTCACTCAAGATATTCCAATGAAGGCAGGAAGTTGTTCATCCATAAAGCAAACTAGGAGTGCAGGTCATCAGGGAGGAAATTTTTACAAGTTTTGGAAAGATGATGAAGGATAAAGTAGGAGGAAACTACTGTCCAGATTACTCACAGGGGACAGAAGCCCCTGGTTGAATGTAATCTCTGAAAGACTCCGGGCATAGAGGCTGAAGGCAAGGCAAGGGGAGCAAAAGAGATTGCTTTTTAAGAGCTGAGTCTGGTATTGCACAAATCATCATTAATCCTACCAGTCCTTATCAATTAACACTGATGTCATTACAAGGTTTTTGCTGCAAGTGATGCTGTAATGAACATCATTCATGTACACAAATCCTTCACTATTACTTTAAAGTAAATTTACTTGCCAACACTTTCATAGCTTAGTTCCCCAGCATCCTCTGAATCTGAGTCTACAAATGCAATTTCATGATACTGTGAAAAAGAAAAGCAAATAAAACAGTTATATTTTAATATGATAGAGAGTTTTTAGAAATTTTGTTTCTAGTAAATATGTATAATTAAAGGGATAGAAATTAAAGCAGAAAGAACATTTGTAAGCTTCAGGATCCATTCTTGACCATTGCTCTGAGTAAATTAGGAGCAGAAAGATACTTCCTTAACTTATAAAAAAATGTCTTTCTCAAAACAATAGTCAATTTCCTCCTATAGAGTAAAACCCTAGGAAGGATAAGAGATTCTTAGTTTCTGGAGAAGCCCTGAAAATGCTTCTGTGATTCTGTAAACTACCTGAAAAGTTTATATATTTACATATATACATTTTGAGGGCAAAAAGTTTGTATAATTATAGATTCTCAATGGACTACAGAATCAAAAATGTTTGGAAATAGCTATACTGAAAGCATTCACTTCTGTTATAATCAGAAATAAGAGAATTATGCCAGCTATAACTTCATAGTGACCTGTCTTGTATTTGTTGGATCTACCCTGACAAACAAGGCAGCCACTAACCACATAAGGCTATATTTGAGAGCTTGAAATGAGGTTAGTCCAAACTAAGATGTGCTATGAGTGAAAAATACAAAGCACATTCCAAAGACTTAGTTTGAAAAAATGAATGTGGAATACCTTATTTCCTATATTGACTATATCTTTTTCTTATTTTATTGAAGTATAGTTGATTTACAATGCTGCATTTAATTGCTGCCATACAGAAAAGTGGCTTAGTTTTATAAATATACTTTTTCATAGTCCTTTCCAATATGGTTTATCAGAAGATATTGAATATAGTTCCCTGTGCTATACAGTTTATACATCTAATAAATAATAGCTTGCATCTGCTAATCCCAAACTCCCAATCCTCCCCTCCGTCGCCCCCTCTCTCCGTTGGAAGCCACAAGTCTGTTCTCTATATTTGTGAGTCTGTTTTTGGTTCATAGATATGTTCATTTGTGTCATATTTTAGATTCCAAATATAAGTGGTATATATTTATCTTTCTCTTTCTGACTGACCTCACTTAGTATGATAAGCTCTAGATGCATCCATGTTGCTGCAATGATTTTGTTCTTTTTAATGGCTGAGTAATATTTCATTGTGTGTGTATGTATGTGTGTTTGTGTGTATATACATACCACACCTTCCTTATCCATTCATCTAGGGGTGCATGTATTGTTTCAAATTATAGTTTTGTCTGGGTATATGCCCAGGAGTGGGATTGCTGGATCATATGGCAACTCTATTTTTAGTTTTTTGAGGAACTACCATATTGTTCTCCATAGTGGCTGCACCAGTTTACATTCCTACCAACAGTGTAAGAAGGTTCCCTTTTCTCCACACCCTCTCCAGCATTTATTATTTGTAGACTTTTTAATGATGGCCATTCTGACAGGTGTAAAGTGTGGTACCCCAATGTAGTTTTGATTTTCATTTCTCTAATAATTAGTAATGAAGATCTTTTCATGTTCCTATTAGATCTCTGTATGTCTTCTTTGGAGAAATGTCTATTTAGGTTTCTGTCCATTTTTCAATTGGGTTGTTTGTTGTTGTTGTTGTTGAATTATAAGAGCTCTTTATATATTTTGGAAATTAAGCCCTTGTTGGTCACATCATTTGCAAATATTTTCTCCCAGTTCATAGATTGTCTTCTCGTTTCGTCTATGCATTACCTCATTGTGCAAAATCTTGTAAGTTATATTGAATACATCTTTAAATCGGCATGTTTTTAATATGTCAGACATAAGAAAAGATGTTTGAAAATTAACTTCACCTTTTTTATTGTTTTTAATTGACTAGTAGAATATTATAAGTTTTGTATGTGGCTCACATTATGGCTTGTATATTATTCCTATTATTGCACTAGACAAGGCAATTGATGAGAAATCTAAATATTTGAAAAGTCCAACAGAATGGAATAAGATAAAATAAATACCAGATATTAATAAATTTCTTACATATCCACTATAATTAATTAAAATAAGATGTCATTCTGCAAGAATAATGAGAATAAGGACAATAAAATCATAGTACAGAGCACACAGAGCGAAAGCCAGATGCAGTATAGTAATTAGGAGAATGTTTAAAAGTCATGCTGCCTGACTTCAAATTCTGCTTTTACAGTCTACTAGCTACCCATTTCCAAGGAAAGGACATAATGTTTCTAAGCCTGTCTTATTGAGCACAAATGCTTCATAAGGTTCCCCTAGGTCCAGATTCAAGATGCACCATAGGAGGCTCCTGAACTCACCTCTTCCCTCAGACACACCAGACCTACAGTTATTTGTGGAACAGTTCCCTCTGAGCGAAATCCAGAAAACAACCGGGCAATTCCTATGCATCAGACAAATGAGGGGAAAAAAAACACAGGCCAAATTGGGTAGGAGAGGCTGAGTCACAATCTCACTATAAACTCTCTCCCTGACACAGAGACATAAAATCGAGAGGGGACTCACAACTCCCAGCATCTCCCAAAGGAGTGAAGGGCTTGACACCAACGAGTACCCCCAACTTTAAGACTTCCAATGGAGAGATGGGGCCCCAAGTGCTTGGCTCTAAATGAAGCCCAAGTTAGTAGATGAAGGAAATAAAGATCAGAGCAGAAATAAATAAAAGAGACTAAAAGACAATAGAAAAAAATCAGTGAAACTAAGAGCTAGATTTTGAAAAAAAATACACAAAAGAGAACTTTAGCTAGATTGTGAGGGAAAAAAAGAAAAGACTCAAATAAATAAAATTAGTAATGAAAGAGGAGACATTATAACTAATACCACAGAAACACAAGGATCTTAAAAGACTATTATGACCAACTATGAAATGATTGTCTCAAAAAGCACTCCCATGTTCATTGCAGTCTTATTGACAACAGCCGAGACATGAAAACAACCTAATGGACACTTACGATGGATAAAGGTATTGTATCTATACACAATGAAATCCTATTCATTCATAAAAAAGGAAGAAATCTTGCTATTTGCGACAATGTGGATGGAGTGTGAGCGCATTATGCTATGTGAAATAAGTCAAAGAAAGATAAATACTGTATGATCTCTCTTATATGTGGAATCTAGAAAAAATGAACTCACAGGCGCAGAGAACAGAATGGTAGTTGATAGAGGCAGAGCATGGTGAATCAGGGAATTGGGTGGAGGAGGTCAAAAGGTAAAACTTCCAAATAAGTTCAGAGGGCATAATGTATAGCATAATGACTATAGGTAATGCTATGTATTGTGTATGTGAAAGTTGCTAAAAGAGTAGATTTTTAAAATTTTAATGACAAATTTTTTCAGAAAACATGACAAATGTTAACTAAGTGTAGTAGTTGTTGTTCAGTTGCTATGTCCAATTAAGTGTAGTAATCATTTCCTAATATCCACATACATCAAATCATTATGGTGTATACCTTAAACTAATAAAATGTTAGCTGTCAATTATATCTCAATAAAAGTGAGGAGTAAAATGGTTTCTGTAAGGATTAAATGATGATATCTTTTTTAAAATCCTAGCAAACTGTAAGCCCTCAAAAATTACTAGTTATTATAACTTCAAAAAGAAGTAGAGGGGGTGGAAAGAGGGAGGGAGGGAGATACAGAGAGAAAAGAAGGGCAAAGTTTCCCCGAAAAACAAGAAACCTGAAAATGTAAAGGAAAATGGTCTGGAATGAGAAAAATCACTACTGTAAGTGTAAATCCCCTATGTTTGTCATTTGCCAGTTTTCCATCAAAATATTCATTTTTTTCCTTAATGCTTACACTTTGTACATACTAAGGATATTAACACATTGAGACACAGTGCAAACATTTCTCCAAGTTTGCTGCTTTACTTTTATATTTTATTCAAACTTTTAAATAATCAAATCTATTTTTTCTTTTTTGATATCTGTTTCATATTATACTTTCAAGGCCTTTCTCAACCTATGACAAAATAAATGCTTTCCAATATTTTCTTCTAATACTTTTATGCTTTCTTTTTTTTTTTAATTTATTTATTTTTTTCAGTGGGTTTTGTCATACATTGACATGAATCAGCAATAGATTTACACGTATTCCCCATCCCGATCCCCCCTCCCACCTCCCTCTCCACCCGATTCCTCTGGGTCTTCCCAGTGCACCAGGCCCGAGCACTTGTCTCATGCATCCCACCTGGGCTGGTGATCTGTTTCACCATAGATAATATACATGCTGTTCTTTCGAAACATCCCACCCTCACCTTCTCCCACAGAGTTCAAAAGTCTGTTCTACACCATAGAATATTACTCAGCCGTTAAAAAGAATTCATTTGAACCAGTTCTAATGAGATGGATGAAACTGGAGCCCATTATACAGAGTGAAGTAAGCCAGAAAGATAAAGAACATTACAGCATACTAACACATATATATGGAATTTAGAAAGATGGTAACGACAACCCTACATGCAAAACAGAAAAAGAGGCACAGAAGTACAGAACAGACTTATGCTTTGTTTCTTCATAGCTCTTCCATTCATCTAAAATTTGTTTATGTCCATGAAGAAATGATATAACTTTCTTATACAAATAGTTAACCCAGTATTACTGTTTTGGGAATTTTTAATCCTTTCCAGATTTAAGCTGATAGTTTTTATAGCAGATACTTATACAGCCTTGAGCCTATACCTTCTCATAATTTTTATTTTTCATTATTTCTCAGCTAGTCTTTACTTTTTGTTTCTTAAATTCACACTTCTTGTTTTTGTTGTTGCGTATGTATATGTGTGTGCATGTTTCAATATGTCACTCCTATTTATCTGTCCATATTTATAATTATAATCACTTTCCTATGTGACTTTCTTTCTTATGGTATATTATGTTCATAGTTCTACATGCTTTATGATTCATTTCAAAATATTTTATTTCTTATTATCAGGTAGTACACTTTACACACATAGGATGTTATTCTAAGCATCATATTAAAGTATAATACTCTATTGTTCATTTTTCAGTTTCCCTTGGCCCTCTTTTCATATCAATAAACAGAGCTAATATGTACTAAATAATATTCTACTGTATGAATTCGTATAATTTATGACACATTACATTTATGTCATCTATTCACTACTGCTAGGTATTTAGATTGGTTCCAAAATTTTAGTAACATAGACAACACTGAAATAAATATCCTTTTCTTTATTTGTCTCATGATCTTCTTAAGGAAACTTAATGGAGTGTAATTGTCAGTCAAAAGATACATGTTTTATTTTAAGCCTTTGATTCATATTATCAAAATACTTCCCAACAAGGTTGCACCATTTAGATAGCTAGATAGTTATAAAACTAGGGGAAACACTTCTGGAAAACAGCAAAAAAGATGAAATACATCATTTTTAAAACAAATTTTTTAAAATAAAATTGTTAGTAATTCAAAGTATTACCTGAGGGCGAACCATTTCACCTGCTGCAATTTTCCTCTCCTCATCAACCAAGGTAATAATTTTTTGATTCACAAGTGGTGCATTTGCACCCTGGATTTTTGCAACAATTGTGCCATTCTATAAGGGGAAATAAAAGCAGGAAGGAAATTCATTTTCAGGATAAGTCAAGAATTAATACTTGAACTAGACTGTCACCCCACTCTGACCCACACCCTCACCAATCCTTTTTTAGCTACTGTAATTAGCCATTTTAAAATAAATATTAGTGGTATGAAAGTATGTCCATTTGGTAAATCCACCTCTTTGAGTCTACCTCTAATTCATCTGTTAGATGATTATTTCTACCACTAATTCTCCTACAACCAAAGACAGGCCATCCATGCATTAAATTTTACTGGCTCTGTTCAGGCCTCCCAACATTACTCTCCCTCACTATTTTTGATATTATTTCCCTTTTGTCCATCTTTCAGCACATATTTACTGAACACTTGTGTACTACCATTGTACCAGGCAAGGTGGTATGAGATAATAGTCTTGGTTTTTGTTGTTCAGTTGCTCAGTCATGTCCAACTCTTTGCAATGCCATGGACTGTAGCCCACCAGGCTCCTCTGTCCATGAGATTTACCAGTTAAGAATACTGGGATGGGTTGCCATTTCCTTCTCCAGGGGATCTTCCTGACCCAGGGATCAAACCCATGTCTCCTGCATTACAGGCAGATTCTTTACTGCCGAGCCACTGGGGAAGCCAGTAGTCCTGGTACCGTATAATTATTTTTAAAAAAGAAAAAAACCACAAACACATGTGAAATAAAAGCCATGACAGGAACCACTACGGGAGGTACAAAGAGCTGGGAGCATCTATAATTTGTTCTGGTTGGGTAGATTAGTAAAGGTACTTATCAGTGTCAGGAAGTAATTCTTGGTTTAAAATGTGAAGGACAGGTAAGAAATAAAAAGAAGAAAGATCATTCTAGGCAAAAGGAAATAGAGATGCGAGGGTCCTATGGCTGGAAAGAAACATGGTATATAAGAAGGCCAGCAGAGAAACTAAGGAAAGGCCTGATATGAGAAAAAGCCCAATAGCTAAGGGGAGCCAGAATGTGCAGAGGCTTGTGGGTCAACTTGGGAGGATGCAACCTTTATCCTAAGTGCAGTGGAAAGACTGAAATGTTTAAACAGAGGCAGGGATCACAATTAGAACTGCTGTTTGTAGAAATCATTTTACCTACCATATGGAGACAAGGTTACAGATGGAGCAAGAGAAGATATCTGTAAACAAATCAGAAGTTACCCTAGAGGTGAAGATGGGAGAGATGGGAGCTCAGTCTATGGCAGTGCTATTCGAAATGGAAAGAATAGAAAGAAGGAGATGAGTGTGAGGCAAGCTTGGGTGGTGAAATTGACAGGACCAAGGTCTGGTGTGGATGGGGTGTAATGTAAACAGAAGTCACTGAGATGACTTTTCTGTTTCTGGCTTGAGAAACTGGGTATGTTAAGATATTACTCACCAGATGAGGCAACACTAGAAGATAACATTTCCAATGGGGATGGGGAGGGCAGGAGGGGTGTAGTATTGGACCAGTTCATTGTGAGATGTCCTTGAGCTATCAAGAGGAAAGATCAAAGGACCGGTTGGATACACAAGTCTCGTGCTCAAAGTGTAGGATTTAGCTGAAGACATTAATTTGAGTTATTGATATATAAGAAGTGACATTTTAAACTGTGTTTGGGAGAAGTTTTCTAAGGAGATTTATAGCATAATGAAGTCAATATGTAATGGCTGAATAAAGAAAGGTGAACCTGTAAAGGAGAATGGGGGGGGGGGGATGGTGAGTAGCACCTAGGAAGCAGAAGGAAAATCAAGTCACAAAAGTCAAAAGAAGCAACTGTTCCAAAAAGGAGGGCATGACCACCACATTTAATACATTTGAGAGGTACAGAACAATGAAGACCTGAAAGCATTCACTCTATTTAACAACAGGCTGGTAACTGGATACATTAGCAACAGCCAGTTTGGTGGAATAATCTGAAAGAAGTTCAATTGAATGGGTTGAAGAATTAATGGGATGAGAAGAGATGGAGTGAAAATATAGAAACTCTTCTAAGAAATTTAGCTCTGAGGTAGAGGAGAGAGGTGAGTGGAGGCTGGAGAGGGACATAGTATCAAAAGGATTATTTTTTTTAATTGGAAAGATTTAATCATATTCAAAGGCCAAAGAGAAGAATCCAGTTGAGAAAGATCTGAATGAAACCTGACACTCTAATTACCATTTACCACTAAAATGGACCTCCATAAGCTTTCTAATATCCCTTGAAAAAGCCCTTCCTGTTAACAGGCTGGAATGAATTTGTTGTCAGCTAAGAACACTGCCCAAAACAAAGGTGGTTTTGTAGTCATGGACTGAGATCTTTTTTTTTTTAAGTTTTAATTTTTATACAATTTTTAAAGGTTGCTTTCCATTTGCAGGTATTACAAAATATTGACTATATTCCCCATGGAGATTCTTGAATTAGGATTTTGAATATGGGAGCAATGGGTGATAACAAAGTGAGGCGTGACTGCAGGAAGTGAGTTGGAAGAAAAGTTCATTGGTAGTTAGGAGAGGCCAGGATCCCGCAGTCCCGGGATGATGGCAGCATGTCAGCATGAAAGGAAGATTTTGAGCCCCGTCTTCCGGTGGGCGTGGGTCTGCTGCTCAGACCTGACTCACTCGGCCAGTGATGGCCACCCCAAAGCTGCAGACTCTATGTGGGCCACCTGCCCAGCCTCTCCTCCTGAGTGCCAGGCTTCCAACTACTGCTGCTGCTAAAGCCACCTCATGGGCACATTAACCTGCCAAGCCCATTCCTGCCTCTGGTGGTTACTCATTCTGGTTCCCTGAATTATATCTTGGCCAGGTGTCTGCAAACTATGACCTATACAGGGATGATACTTCTGCAAAACTGAAAATACTTACTGTCTGGCCCCATATAAACAACAGCTTGCTACCCCTCAGATAAATCATCACATCTTTCCAGTTGACAGTAAGATCTATAGTGCAATTTTTTAAAATTCAGTTAACCCTGTCGTTCACTTCCCTAAAATAGCTGCAAGATTATAGTTTAACAGAAGCAAAAAGTTATATTTGAGACGTGTTTTTAAAATAATTATTTATAATGTCAAAATGGTCTCTTCAACAGCAAAGAAACAGTCCAAACCCTCTCAGGGAAGGATTTCCTTTTTGCTCTATATCGCTCAAGTGAGCAGTTACCTGAATCTTCATTTAGAAACCAAAACTTATAATATTTTTTTAGTATTAAAGTTGTTTATCCTGGAATATTTGGAAAATATAGAAAAGTATAAGACAAAAACTTAAATTATATACATATCCCCCATACACAGAAAACTTCTATTAGCATTCTGGTGAATACACTACCTACCTTCTTTCTATACATTTGTAAATAGAGAGAGAAAAGCAATCTATATTACTAAATAGTGACCATATAAATATTTCTTTGTATTGATATATGTGAATATTTATAACCAATTCTCTTCTACTGAGTACCTAATTTCCAATTTTTCACTCCTATAATAATTCATCCTATAATAACAATCTCTGATTATTTCCTTAGAAAAGGTGGATACCATTTTGTTTTTCTTTCCCCTGATCAACTCAGTGTATGGTAGTCTAATCTTCACAATACATTATGAGCTCCTACAGGTCAAGTTATAAAATATGTTAATAGACAAGCAAATGTAAGGCAAAAAAGTCTACAATTACTATCACCAAAGAACAGGTCCAGTCATTGTGTAACGTTATTTGCTCTTTAGCTGTGAATTGGAGTCTGATGATACATTTGAGACGATAAATATACTTACAACACTGAAGAGAAAAACAGGTTCACATTTATCTCTAAACGGCTGGAGAGTCACAATGCTGTCAGCTTCTGCCTAAAAAAATTATTTCATATAATGATAAAGGACACTATATTCAAGTCATTTGATGTACTACATTCAAAAAATGCAGAGATACATGAAAATTTTTATGTTTACTACAATATTTCATGAGTATGTTATAGTTGTATTTAGAATCAAGTTACACATTCTGGCAATTCAGACTCTCTCTCATTTGGCTCCAACCTTACTTCCCACTCTTCATCCTTATAGTTCCCAACCTGCAGCTAAACTCATCCCCTCATAGACTGCTTTATATATACTGGACTTTTCCCCTTGTTTCCTGCTCCTGCCCTTCCTTTTCCAACCCAGCTCAAGTGTCCTTCCTCCAGGAACTCTGCCTCGCTCCCCCTTCTGCTGCAAATCATCTTCCCTCCACTTAACACTTCATCACCCTTCTCTCAGGGCACCAACAGTCCCTTTCAACACTGTACTACTGTTGTGAGAACCTAGTTCATGTCCTCTGTTAGAAAGGTAACTACATGCACAGAGAATCATACTCACCCTTGCATGTCACTCCCCACCTTATCAGTCAGAGCTTCCTAAATGCTTTTTGAATAAACTGGTTGTCAGATTTAAAAGCCTTTGATTTTAAAGTTTTCCCACAAATTTCAAGTTGTCTTAAATTGATTATCAACAACTATGTATTAAATAACAGTGTTCCTGCAAATTAATTTAACATTTCTTGGGCCAGCTATCAGGATGTGTGTTATAGGATCTTCTATATAAAAGTTGCTTTTTGGAACCTCGAGCAATTGTTTCCAAACTGGGTTTCTAGAGGTTCCTCAACCATGGCCAAAGATAGTGAGGTGTGAGCCCAGGCAGGGTCCCTCAGCCCTATGTCAGCCAGAGGGGATGTGTTGTAGTCATTTTTTTAACACATTGGATTCTACATCACTTTCTTTCTTTCCCTTTCTTTCCTTCCTTCTTTCTCTATTTTTCTCTTTTCAAAAAAGTAGGTTTCACTGCTTTCAAAAAAAAAAAAGAAAAAAGCTTAAAAGGAACTACTCTATAACATTAAAGGACAGTAGTCAAAGATTACATTTAAAAGCAGTTTAGCCATCATTGTTGCAATTTAATATTATAGCAAAGTACTAGTAAATAAAGCATATAATTAAAAACTATAATACATAAAAATTAAAAACTATAATACATAAAAACTAAAAACTATAATACATGACATTTATTGAATTTTTATATGTATAGACACAATGTTAGTACAAGTCTTCAACTCTTTTAAAAGATCACATAATAGAAAAAATTTTATACTAACCATGCAACTTAGGGTGATTTCAATAGGTAATTAACCTCATAGGTTTTAGTTTTGGATTCGTTTACAAGTTCAGAAAGGGTCTTTCTTTAGTTAACGGCAGGAAATAAAATATCCAGCAGAGGGCACCCCTCCGTTGTTCCCAATGAAGATTTGGAAGCTATTATACATGATCTTTTATTTTTTTTTAAATAAGCAGGTCATAGAAGAAAAATAACATCAGTTTAAGTGAATGTTCTATTGTTGGTTGTGCTCAAACAGAAGAGAAGCCATTTAGAGACAATGCACACATTTTTGTTGTTGTTGTTATTGTTGTTAAATTCAACAAATGAACAATATGAACATATTTGGGATATAGTTTGAATAGTTTATTAGCTCTCCCTGGTGGAATAGATATAGTGATGAAACTGATTCGTGTGAGGCAGGTTGAGGAAGTCTGGCTGGCTGGGGTACTGCTTGGAGGACACAGTCAGAAGGCTCTGGGTGGGAGGAGCCCTGTCTTCTCACATAACCCTGTGCTGTGCTGAAATGGTAGCCCAAAAAACCACATGGGCCAATCCTCCTGGACCCACCCCTCAGCCTCCACCACAGTGCCCAACCCACACGCATACCCCAGGTTTGTTCCTACTCTGGCTCTGTAAACAAGAAGGGATTTAATGACTCCAGACCCCCTGGGAACACAGCATCAAATTACACTTTCCTCTTGCCTTGCTTTCTATGCACCAGTTCCCTTCCAGGTAGCCAGACAAGTGAGCAGGGGTTCTGCCTGCTGTCTCTCCCCATTGACTCCAATTTCCTTTTTGACCTGGAGTTTCTTCATGATCCCTAGACCATGAACTTGCACTCCTATCACTTCCAGACAGATTGCCATGAGTCATGTCAATTTTCTGACCCTTGATTCTCCATGATCCATTTCCCAGCTGTTAGATCCTTCTGTTATTGTCTTATAACTTCTTACACCAACCCACTGTCTACTGCATATGGCAATTCCCTTTAGGCCTCATTCTCTGTCCTCTGAAATTAATTTTCCTCCCTGTTGTTGTTGTTTAGTTGCTAAGTCGCGTCTGACTCTGCAATATCATGGTTTCCCTGTCCTTCACTATCTCCCGGAGTTTGCTCAAACTCATGTCCATTGAGTCAGAGATGCCATCCAACCATCTCATCCTCTGCCACCCCCTTCTCTTTTTGCCTTCCATCTTTCCCAGCATCAGGGTCTTTTCCGATGAGTTGGCTCTTCACATCAGGTGGCCAAAGTCAAGTCAAATCTAGAATCACAATCCAGTTCTACTCAAGTGGTTCTGACTCTTCAGAGTTAAGGTTGTAATATAATGCTGCCCTTTAAAAACTTATATGGCCCTTATTTCAAAAGACAGTCAGTCTCTTGACAAAATGAGTTAATGATAGTATATAACCACCTATTCTCTCTTTTTTTAAAAAGTTTTCTGTTTTCTCTTTGTTGGGTCTTCAGGTTTTTTTTGTTTTTTCTTCTTCTTTGCAACCCACCTTCTTTAAGAGGAAAAAATAATAAAAGATGAGTTTCTAAGCTTTAGACTGTTTATTTGTAACCTTGAACTAAGAAAAAGAAGCCCTGTAAACAGTGTGTATGCAGAAGAGGATGGACAAACATAAGTTAAAGTCAGTAAGCAAGTTCATCACAAGGCTGGGGTTGGGAGATGTCAGGAAGGCCTGTGTACATGAGAACATGCAATAGATTGAGGCTTCATATTTGTACCAGGGATTATGAGTTTTAGGGATAAGAAGTAAAAATACATGAGTTATCTGCTTTTGCATCTTAGGTCTAGCTGGCCTGGACATGTTTCTGTCCAATAGAAATAGAACATGAGTCACATACATACTTTTAAATTCTCCAGTGGCCACATTTAAAAACTAAAAAGAAACAGGTGAAAATAATCTAACGATACATTTCACTTAGTCCAATATATCCCCAAATGATCATTCTAACATGTAATGGATGTAAAAAATTATTAATGAAGTATTTCACATTCTTTTTTTTTCACACTGTCTTCAAAATCGAGTTGTATTTTATACTTAGGATGCATCTCAATTTGTGGGCTAAATTTTAATCATAAATAATTGACTTCTAACTAGATTTCATAAATTCAAAGAGGTAGAGTCACATATCTAACATTAACTGGGTAAATAACCAGAGTCCTACCCCAGGCTTTCTAGTAAATGCTATTTGCAATCCTTATTCTGAACACACACCATATGCTCTGGTGAAAATAAATATGGCAATAAACAGATACCCATTTTTATGTTTTTCTAACACTCAAAATCATGGTAAATGATCTTAGCTTTATAGGAATGGGACAAAAATCACATTTGTTCTCAGACCTAGTGGAATTAAATATACAGTAAATTACCAAGTAAACACTGTCCATTTTGAAGAGTTGACAGATTGCTTAAATTAAGACAATCCTCAACATTTAAAGTAATAAAATAATAGTTTAGTGGAACTCCTTACTACAGCAAAATGCAGAAGTTCATCTTCGTTCAGCTCATTTTTCAATTTTCTGAATAAGGTTTGCATTGCTTTGCAAGGTCCACACCAGGCTTGGTAAACATCGATCACTACAAGATGATAATATTCATGAAGGAACAGAGGCAAAATGTCTTGATTAGCAGCTTCTCCTAATTCTTAGGGCAGAGAAAAGACAGAACAGGTTTTTACTCTGGGAAGTGGGGAGTGGTGCTCAGTGTTGGGGTGCCACAAGATGCCCTGAGCCTAACTCCAGGTGGCAAACACCCAGGAAGCCTAGTACCTGTTAGGCCTTTGTTCTGCATCATCTCATCCCACAGGCTTTGATTATTGATGACCGCCTGCAAAAAGGAAGGGGCTGTCAAAAGTCTTCAAGGGCCAATGCTCCAAGTAAAGAACTGTTGATGTGTCATGCCTACCTGTAACTGGATTTCTCGCTTTTTGCTTGCCATTTATCCACTGTCACACGAAAGAGGGAAGAAAAATAGAAAACAAATAAAAGGAAATTGAAATAATGTTTATTCATTCAAGCAGCATCTTAAGTACTGCAGAAATTTTCCCTCAGCAATATTGGATTATGTACTTTCCCCTCTTCTGGAGAGAGAAGAGTTGTGGTCTCTGAAGAGCTCTTCAGGCTGGGCTCTTGCTAAATGCTTGTAGCAGCCATACTATCTTACCCTCCCAATAATTCTGAAGCAAAGTAAGTCATAAAAGAAGCAGACTCACAGATATAGAGATCAAACTACTGGTTACCAGTGGGGAGAGAGAGATGGAGGGACAACATATGGATAGGGAGTTACAGGTACAAACTATTGGATGTAAGGTAGGTTCAAGGACGTATTGTACAACACAGGGAATACAGCCAATATTTTGTAATCACTGTAAATAGAAAGTAACCTTTAAAAATTGTATAAAAATTTGAACATTTTTTTAAAGGTGCTTTATAAGGTGGGCAACCAGTTGTATGTTTTGCAAAACTACGGCTGGCTCCATAATGAACCCTCTGTCCTTCATTCTATATTTCCTGGGACTGAATTCCCATAAAGCAGTAGCTTCTAAGAGAAAGAAGTCAGAACTGTTAGCAGACACAGGTTCTTAAACAGAGTTTTGTTTTCCCTGGAGGATTATAGAGTGTCTGTCTGTGTGCCACATGTTAATTGTCCATGAACATGAACATGGATCTTCCTTGGGTTCCTTTCCAAGATTTAATTTTTAGAGCAAGGCCACCAGTGTGTTCTGGGCACAGCATAAACTCTGGGCAGATGTTAAATCAGTGAGGCCCAAACATCCTGCTCCCTGGTGTCAAGGTTGTTTACACATGGGTCCAACTGCGTGTGTCACTGGACACTAGTGTGTACAAAGGCGTGACCACAAACAAGACTACACCCTGCAAAAGGAATTCTTTCACCAGCGTTGCACAAAACAGACCCTTGTCTAGCTGCTAGATTCCGACGTTTCGAGAACAGGAACTCAAAATCCCCCGAGGGCATCAATCCCTTACCGAGGCCTGTGTTTTCGCCGGGTAAGTTCAGCCAAGCGCAAGTCCCTGGGGTGCGCAGCAGGCCTGGGCGGTGGCGGCCGGACTCCCGTGGCGCCGATGCTGGTGCTGGTGATGGTCCCGAGGATGAGAATGGATGCCGGGATGGTTCGGGCAGCGGAAGAACACCAACGTTTCCCTCCACCCGTCCGCCTGCCCGCGAGCCCCGTCCCCGCCACCCCACGGACCGAAATCCCAGCGCGCAGGCCTGGGCGGCAGTTACAGAGCAGTTGGCTCCCAAGTTCGTCCACCTCCTGCTGCCTCCTGGCGCCTGGGTACCTTCAGCGTCTCCCCTCCTCCGCCAAAGTGCGCTGCTCAGTGCAGATGCCATCATCTCCTGCGCTTGACGCCGGCCACGCTGCTCACCAAGGGCAGTGTGAACCCTCTGCGCCTCTGGTTGGAAAGAAGGGCTCCCAAAAGTCCAGCCCAGCCAATCATCCAGATTCCCTTATGCCTACCTCCCTTTTTCATCTTTAAAAAGTCGTTTAGAAAGCACTTTAGACTTACAAGAAAATTGCAAAACCAATACCCAGAGCTTCTATACGTTCTCCCCTTACCTTATCTTTCACAATCATAGTATAATTATTGAAGCCAGGAGGCTAATGTTGATACAATATCAGCTACACTACAGACCTCATCAGGTCCTTTCCATTTTCCCAAGAATGTCCTTTTCCTGGTCTGGGATTCAGTCCTGAGTCCTACATTTCATTCACTTCTCCTTGCTCTTCTCGCATCTAGGACCATTCTTCTGGACTATCTTTATCTTGTAAAGCCTTGGTGTGAGTGTGAGTTGTGAGTGTGTGTGTGTGTGTGTGTGTGTGTGTGTGTGTGTGTGTGATTTCATTATGTCATTTGCAAAATTTATATCAGGAAATTTTTAAAGAAACAACAAAAAAAATACTCTCTTTTCATGCCATATGAATTTGATCATTAAAGTTACTTTAACTGCCTTTTCAGCTTGCTCTTTTCTCTCTTATCCTTAGGATTCAAATACACCAAATACATTAGGTCAGCTCACCATTCTTCATGATGATTTTTTGCTGGTTTTTTTTTTTTTTTTTTTTTTTTGGTGTTGATGACTTTTTCTGTGAGTTTTTAACAAGGATTGCCTTTTAAAACATTTTATTTTATTCAAGTATAGTTGATTTACGATGTTGTGTTAATTTCTGCTGCACAGCTAAGTGACTTGGTTATACATATATTCTTTTTCATGATGGTTTATCCCAGGATATTGAATATAGTTCACTGTACTATACAGTAGTACCTTTCTGTTTATCTATTCTGTATAAAATACTGTGCATCTTGCAGGGATTGCTTTTAGTATGAGCATCTGTGACATGGTTTCCCTGGTGGCTCAGATGGTAAAGAATCTCTTGCAATGCAGGAGACCTGGGTTCGATTCCTGGGTTGTGAAGATCCTTTGGAGAAGGGAGTGACTACCCAGTCCAGTATTCTTGCCTGGAGAATTCCATGACCCTGGAGGGCTACACACTCCATGGGGTTACAGAGTCATACACCGCTGAGCGGCTGACCCTTTCACTTTTTTTCCCTTTCTGTGACAGGACTGCAGAAGCATGGTTACACAGTGATGTCCCATGTGCCTTTGCATGGTCCATCATTATTTACAGCACCAGACAGGTTGTATGTTAATTTCTCAAATTAGATTTCTTACTTCCCTCAGCAGAAAACCTGAATCTATATCTATGATTATCACAATTCTGGGACCTGAATGTCTCATCAATCAGTTTTTAATCCACACAGAATTCCAATGGATGGCAAGCACCTCCTGCCACTAAACCAATTGGAGGAGAAATGTTTATAGTCCCACTTCAGAAATGGGACAGCCCATCTTTATTTCTAGCAGTATACAAGTAGTTTCAGCCACCTGTGAATCACCTCTCAGCCTCAGAGTGTGCGGACTGGCAGGGATGTAGAGGTCGGAATCCCAACCCTGTCTGTGAAAGTTGGTTCTCCATTCTAATACTCCAGCGAATCCTTTCTGGTCCAGTAATGCTCACCCCATGATTTCAATTTCCTGTGGTGCTTCTCTCTCCTAGATATTTCTTTCTCCTAGTTTTCAGCTAAATTTAAAATTGTTGTACTAAAAATTTGAGTTATTTTGTTCAGTATTTCCACATATTTAGACCTAAACTGGGCATCTTTGTGCAGCAGCTCTGTCAACCACATTGACTGGATCTTAGCCTGCTGATTTTTCATCACGACTTCCCCTGTGATTATTGCTTCCCTTAGCATTTTGTGATTCTTCACTTGGCTTAAAAATCCAACATTCCTCAAGCTTTCTCTAGCGTCCTACAGTAGGTAATTCTTAGAGATGGTGCTTCGGAGGCTCCCTTAGCTCCTGCCTCTCCAGGGGTCTAACTTCCTTTTCCCATTGCCCCATGATGTGTTCTTTCTCATCACCCCTCCTCAGTGGGAGACTAGTTCTATTCTGATAGGGTGAGTGGCTGGCTTGGCTCGGGAAGTATTCTGTGCCCACTTTTATGGGGGGTGAATTCTCTGGTAATATCTATACTTAGAGTACAAGTCATGTGTGTAACTTCCAGTTTATTTTGTGTTTTTAGCAAGTTTCACATGGGTCACTCCATTTCTCTGAGGTGGCATCTTTCTCACTAGCTTTTTAGTTGTCTGATTTTCTGGAGAAAGACAAAACACAACTCTAACTGCCAACACTCCCTACTCGGGTTCATCCTGATTCTGATGATCCAACCTGGGAACACACCTCCCACCGTGAATTGCTCCATTCACAATTTGTTTGGGTTTGGGGTTTTGGTTTTGTTTTTTATTTTGTGTGGGGGGCGGGGTTGGCTGCACCATGGCAGCATGCAGAACTTCTCAGACCAGGAATCAAACCCATCCCTGCTTCACGGAAGCACAGAGTCTTAACCACTGGGCCACTAGGGACGTCCTCTAGTTTGTTTTTATAATATATGTTACTGTTTCTTGATTTTAGGCTAGCAATCAACCTAATATTTGGAGTCCATTTCACAAGCTTTAGTGTTTTTATCCCAGTTCTTCTCATAGGTTACCCCAGAAAGCCATCTGGTAAACCTCTGGGGAACCTAAGTTTTCCTTTGGACTCATGTTGACAACAACATAGGTACCAGAACCTTCCTCTTTAGGAACCTCTTCCTCTGTTGACAACTATTAAGATGGATCCAAGTCAATTTACTGACAATCTAACCTTGGTGAAGCAGCAGTGATTGAAAATATATAATACTCCTTCTAAAACACCAGACGGTGAAGTGCAGGGACAATACGTACTCTTGATATATATCCTTGATAGGGTAAGGTCATATTCAGAAATTCTCTTGCAGGTAATTCTGCTCATCTACTTGGTCCACTGTGGGAATAAGGAGCCTGTCTACAAAGGTCCATTGCATCTCTTAACCCTATAGTTGCTTCCTGTACTCCAACCCATATGCAGAATCTGAGAACCTTTTTTTTTTTTAATGAAATTTGTTAACCTGAAAAGATGTTATTGCGCAGCACCTACAGGAAGCATTTAGCAAGTGCTACAAATATTCATGCACATGTTTCAATATCTTCACATAATGCTTTTACTATTTAAGGGAAAACATCACTACTACATACAATCTATTCTCAAATGATCACATTTACCAGAGTTCAAGACATGCAGGGCAATAGGTGAAATTGAGTTTTTAAACATCATTCCTACTAATTGCACAAAGCTTGAATGTTGAGGCTTTGAAACATAAACTTGATACGCTTTTGGTTTGGGTCTTCCTAGTAGAGACTTCAAGGACAAGTGCTCTCTGAAACTGTTATTTAAAAGAAAATGTATTTATATTTGATTAAAGGAGACTGTAAGTTAAAAATGCCAAAAAGTCTGTGAGAGGTTTTACTCCTGAAGGATCTAGTACTGTTTTTCTTCTAGAGTATATTTGACATTATCTTTCAAGTTTCATTCAATTTTCATTTCAATTCAATTGAAAGACAAAATCTTTCAAGTTTCATTCAAAATGCTTTTTCCTACATTGACCTGCTACTTTGCTTGTTTGTTTTGGCCCTCCCACAGCACTATCTATAGCATTCAATTTTTTTCTTGTCTCATAGGTTTATTAGTATCTTACTGTTTCACTTCTAGGTTCTCTGGATCTCTGAATATATATGAAGGCCCATAGGAGAGGAACTGGGTTGTAAAATTGCCAAATTACTTTCACTTTGATCTCTTCTTGTGGTTATCTCTGGCACCTGGCATCATCACTTGCACAAAAACACTCAAAAATTAGTTGGCAAATTAGTGCATTTGGAAACAGCAGACATTCTTGACACATTTGCAAACTGCTCGGTGAGGATTCCTATTTTTGAATTTAAACAAAATTCCTATTTTTAAATTTAAGCACTCTGGTTCAGGTCATTAGATGATAAAGAAAATAAATACTGTAGGGATTTACTTTAAGTTCATTACTTGAGCTAGAGATAGAAACAAACTAGTCTATCTAGGAGAAATTTATGTACATTTTTGTTAATTTTCCCTATCTCCTTCAGATCAAACATTCTAGATTCTGAATGCCAATTTAAATGTCATTCAAATAATAATACTCTCTTTTCACACTAAATAAAAAAATAAGGTTCTGAGAATAATTAAAACATGTAATATTATAAACCCTAAAGATAAAGAAATAAATATCATTTAGTTTCTTCTCTGCTCTCACTGTCTGGCACCGAGGCTTGTCATGCTAGAGGAAAGGTGTTGTGATAGAAGTCTATGTAAAATAACAGGGGGGTTGGTTAAATAGAAGTTCATAACTCAGTTTGGAAATAGGGAAGGGGCACCACGAGATCTGGCCCATGCCTTTGGAAAAGACAAGTAAGAATACAGTAAGTTCCCTACAAGTTCTGTTCCAAGAGCATATTCTTAAGTCTAATTTGTTCAGAAACCCAACAAAATTAGCCAACTAATACCATCAGCTATATAGTACTGTACTATAATGAGTTTACAATGCTTTTCACACAAATAATACACCAGAAACAAACACAAAAAATAAAAAAAAATTTTTTTTCATCTTATATTCAGTACCTCGAAAAGTACAGCTGTGCAGGACAGCAGTTGGCATAAAGTTGGCACCAAGTCAGCAGGCAAGAAGAGTTACTGACTGGAGGAGGGAGAGGAGGTGGAAGACGTAGAACTGAAGGATCATCAGCCATAGGAGATGGAGGGCAAGTTGCAACATGTGAAAACACGTTCACATCTTTGAAAGTTCCCAACAGGAAGGTTCCTATGTAGGAGACTTAGCGTAGTTAATTACTCCCTCCACTCACTGTAAAGGACTGGAGGCAAGAGCAGAAGGTATGACAAAGCTGAGCACAGACCACAGAGTGAGGCCCCTGGGATGAAGGGGGAACAAGGAAGGAAGATGACTATGAGGTGGAGAAAACGGGGTGTGCCAAGTCGTAGAGGATGAAAGAGTCAGACACAGAATTGTGATTGTGATGCTAGACTGAAACAAAGGATCTGGGTGAGGTCCCTATGAGTTCAGAAAGGCCGTCTGTGGCTGAAGCACAGAGGTCCTGTAAGAACAAGATTATGTGTGGGCTTCATATGAAAACAGTGTCAGTGTTCTCAAGGCTTAAAGTGGGAGGATTTAAAATTGACAGTTGACATAAAAAGATTTCAATTCTAGGAAAACCACTGTGGCATCAGCCTGGTAATGGAAGCAAATATGATTGGTGGGGGGCGATGAAACAGGAGGTAATAGATAGAAGACTATTTTAGCCACCCAAGAGAGCTGGGCTAAAGACCTCAATGAAGGCAGAGACTAGAGGTACAGGGTAAAAGATACAGGTTCGTGGAATACCTGGGGGCTGCTATCAGTCAGACTTGGAGACCGACTCTTTGTCAGGGTGAGCAAGTGGGAGAAAATACAGAAATAAGTTTCAAGTTTGAGTGAGTGAATGATGCTTTTCAAATAAATGAGAAATACAAAAGGAGGATCAGACCTGGAGCGAAAAATGTGAGTTCAGGTTTTAGGATGACAAGATGGAAAGAGAAGACTCGCTACCATTATTGACAGTCAAATCCCCAGTAAACAAGTAATTGTGCAAGATGGCGTTCAGTTCAGTTCAGTTCAGTCGCTCAGTCGTGTCCGATTCTTTATGACCCCATGAATCGCAGCACGCCAGGCCTCCCTGTCCATCACCAACCCCCGGAGTTTACTCAAACTCATGTCCATTGAGTCAGTGATGCCATCCAGCCATCTTATCCTCTGTCGTCCCCTTTTTCTCCTGCCCCCAATCCCTCCCAGCATCAGGGTCTTTTCCAATGAGTCAACGCTTTGCATAAGGTGGCCAAAGTATTGGAGTTTCAGCTTCAGCATCAGTCCTTCCAATGAACACCCAGGACTGATTTCCTTTAGGATGGACTGGTTGGATCTCCTTGCAGTCCAAGGGACTCTCAAGAGTCTTCTCCAACACCACAGTTCAAAAGCATCAATTTTTCAGCGCTCAGTTTTCTTCACAGTGCAACTCTCACATCCATACATGACTACTGGAAAAACCATAGCCTTGACCGGACGGACCTTTGTTGGCAAAGTAATGTCTCTGCTTTTAAATATGCTATCTATGTTGGTCATAACTTTCCTTTCAAGGAGTAAGTGTCTTTTAATTTCATGGCTGCAGTCACCATCTGCAGTGATTTTGGAGCGCAAAAAAATAAAGTCTGACACTGTTTCCAGTTTCCCCATCTATTTCCCATGAAGTGATGGAACCAGATGCCGTGATCTTAGTTTTCTGAATGTTGAGCTTTAAGCCAACTTTTTCACTCTTCTCTTTCACTTTCATCATTAGGTTTGAGTAATCGCACCTTCTGGCTCAACCTTGCTCTGTGTGACTGGTAGTTTGTGAGTAAATAAGGTTATTACACCAAGGCTTTTTCTAGAGACTTTCCTGGTGGTCCAGTGTTAAGATTTTGCCTTCCAATGCAGAAGGCACAGGGTTTGATCCCTGGTTGGGAAGTGAAGATCCCACATGCCTCAGGATCAAAAAACAAAAACATAAAACAGAAGCAAATATTGTAACAAATTCAAAAAGACTTCTTAAAATGGTCCACATCAAAAAACTTTTTTTTTAAAAAAAGGCTTTTTCTAGCTAATTTGTGCTCTTCCTGCACCCAACACACACATTTTCTATAAAATCCCCAATGAAGCAATATTAGATATGGTAGTTTTTGTAATCTTAGGCAAATTTCTTAACCTCTCTGCAGTCTTTGTTGTTGTTTAGTTGCTAAGTCACATCCAACTCTTTGCAACCCCATGGACTGTAGCCCACCAGGATCCTCTGTCCATGGGATGTTCCAGGCAAGAATACTGAAGTGGGTTGCCATTTCCTTCTCCAGGGGACTTTCCTGACCCAGAGATCAAAACCGAGTATCCTGCATTGGCAGGTGGATACTTTACTACTGGGCCACCAGGGAAGCCGCTCTGTAGTTTTTACTGGAGCTAATAATAGAGCCTATTTAATGACTGTTGTGTGGATTCAATGATTTAAAAGATAGAAAATGCTAAAAACCATCTCCAGCTTATGGTGAGTATTCGATTATTGTTTTCTATTGTCGTGCAAAGATATAACTCTAAAATATTTTGATCAGCATACCTGTGTGGAAGTCCTGTCTACTTAAAACTTGCAAAACTAACTTTTCACAAAAATTCCTATCTAGTTAAGAATTGAATGGAGATGGTAGAGAAAGAAGGCAGGGGAGATAGGAGTGGGCATGGAGAAGGGAGAAGAATTGCATGACTGAAATGTTTTCAGATGATCAATGCTGATATCCTTTTACACAAACGATTCAGTGATTGAGCAATAAAAGAAAGAAAGAAAATTTGATTACAACCTCTGTAAGCAGGTCATCTTCATGCACGTATGCTAAGTCACTTCAGTCGTGTCCAACTCTGTGCAACCCTATGAACTGTCGACCACCAGGCTGCTCTGTCCAAGAGAATCTCCAGGCAAGAATACTTGAGTGTGATCTTCCTGACCCAAGGATTGAACCCACATCTTTAGGAAGATGGGTTCTTTACCCCTAGCACCATGATATTATCTGAGACAGATTGCTGAGCCAATAGATAAGAAAAAAGATCATGAATAATTATGACATGTTGTTATATATTAAATTCCTGCGGTTCTGGCCAAGATGGAACGATGGAAACCAGACTTACCATACTGCCTGGAACAATAACAAACTGACAAGATACGTGTAACAGTGGTTTTCAAGACATTGGACGAAGATCAGGTAAAGAAGGGCAATGATCAATGAGAGACAGGAAATCGAGGAGATGAACCCTCTGATTGCTTTAGATCACTGCCTTGTACGTTTCCAATGTGCCACATAGGGAGGAGGACCCAGGTAGAACCAGGCACAGTCCCGGGGTTAAGGAGGCTGAGCTGAGAATGCAGGCAATGAGAATTTTTAGGGAGAGGTAACAGAAAACAGAGAGCAAAGCAGAGAGAACTCTGGACACTTGTATCACCACCCTCTCCTTGGGTGTTCAGCTGAGTCCTGATCTGTCTAGGGAAGGAAGAATGAACATTAGAGGACTAGTGGGAATTGTGCCCATTGCTCACATAGGGTTGGGAATAGTACACATTCCCACCAGACTTATTGAAGAATTTAATAATTTATGGGACACTAGGTATAGAACTCAGCAAGTTCTTGCTTGAATAATGTGGAATAAATAGCTCTAGATGTAATACTGCTCTGGACCTGCCTAACAGATCTTAAAAACAACACCTTAATGAGGAACAAACTGCCTTCCAGAAGAAAGCTCGAGAATACTTACAAAAATACAAAAATACCTAATATCCAATGAGGTAAAATTACAGTGAATGCTAGTAGAGGGTAGGAAATAATAAAATTTACAGTGGACATAAATAAAATAAAAAACATGGAAAATCAACATAACAGAAAGTTGATTCTTAGAAATGATAATAAAAATTAACTTTAGCTCAGCTGACAAAGAAAATAGGGGAGAAAACACAAATACACAAAATCAGATAAAAGAGTGAGAAAATTACTACCAAGCTTGAAGAAATAACTAAGGATTTTAAGAGAATACTATGAACAACAGTTCACTAATAAATTGGATAACTTAGGTTAAATGTGTAAATTCCTACCAACATAATATTACATAAAATGATTCAAGGTGAAAGGGAAAATCTCAACAGATCTATAAGTAAAGAAATGAAATCACTAATCAAAGACACTGCAAAGAAAAAGAATCCAGGATCAGATGACTTCAAAAATGAGTTCCAGCAAACGTATAGAGAAGACTTAATGTCAATCTTTCTCTAACTCTTCCAGAAAATAGAAGAGGCATACTTTCAAACTCATTTAATGAGGCTAAAAATACCCTGAAACCAAAGCTCTAAGTAAGAAGACAGTGGAGGAAAAGAACTGCCAGCCTAGAATCCCATGCTCAACAAAAGTATATTTTAAAAGAGAGATGAAATAGCAACTTCTAAAAAAATACCAATACATATGTTAGAACTCCCTTTCTGTGGTCCACAGCCAATCATTTTCCTGCTAATTCTTTTTAATTTTTGAAAAATTTTTCATGGGATTGTTTGCTTTTACTGATCCTGACCGCCAGATTTTTTACCGTGTTCTAAACAAATTCTCTTTTATGAAGTTTTCAGTATGAGCTTCATCTCTGAAATTTTTATGTTGCTTATTCTTTGAAATGTGTCAGCTTATATTTTATCATCTTCTGGACATTTTTTTAAAAATTGCATCTTACCATCAAGTTTGATCTCTGATTTTTTGCTTCTGTTTTATGAGCAATGACTTCAATAAAGCATATTTTTGAAAGTAGGGGTCTGTCAACATTTTTCTCCATGATTCTCTACCCAGAAAATCTTACTTGTATTAACCACCTCAACAGTCTCCCTTGCCTTCTGGTGAATTCTGCAAATTGAGAACATCACCAAAACATTGGAAGGGTGGAGAAGAATAAGATGATGGTATGTTTTCCACTGGTTTATTTTCTACAGCTTTGCCGTGGGATGATTGATTTCTTGGCCTAAGGTCATAGCTTCTTTCAAAGCAGCTCACTCCACAATTGGGCTTCCCTTGTGGGAAAGATTGAGGGCAGGAGGAGAAGGGGACAACAGAGGATGAGATGGTTGGATGGCATCACCGACTCAATGGACATGGGTTTGGGTGGACTCCAGCAGTTGATGATGGACAGGGAGACCTGGCGTGCTGTGGTTCATGGGGTCGCAAAGAGTTGGACACAACTGAACGACTGAACTGAACTGTGGCTCAGCTGGTAAATAATCTGCCTGCAACACAGGAGAACTGGGTTGGATCCCTGGGTTGGGAAGATCCCCTGGATAAGGAAAAGGCTACCCTCTCCAGTATTCTGGCCTGGAGAATTCCATGGACTATATAGTCCATGGGTTGCAAAGAGCCAGACACAACTGAGCGACTTTTACTTTCACTCCAGAATACTCCTGTTTCCAGTTTTTGGTCACCAGTACCCCTGTTTGTCATTTTGGGCATAAGGATAGTGACAGCACTACTATCACTAGCCTTGGAGTGCCATTGTTTTGGATTTCCCTGCATTGTATACACTTCTTTATAACTAGTCTCTGATCATTGTGTTATCCTTGAATTAGCCTAATTTGTGTGGGACTTCATTTCCTGGTGGGATCTTGACAGGAAATGAATACTTGATCAGCTCACAGTACTTTGTCCAACTGATATCCCCTTTGTAAGTCTTAAGCACTAAAGATTCTGGATTTAGTATAAATAAAGTGGGTAGAGAGTTTGTCTTTGTTTTAGCTCCATATAAATGAAGGAGTTAATAGTAACCTTTTATGCATAGAGTTTTATTGAAGAAGTATTTGCTATCAAGTGGCAAAATGACTGCTTGAGAGAAAAAGAAAATTACTGGTAAATCAGCTAATCTGAAGATGTATCCTTGATCTGGTTAATATCTGAGATCTAGAGTACTCTCGATCTTAGTGGTTTTCACTCTGAAATATCAATATTTATCATCACCCAGATTGAGAGATACCAGCACAAACCTCCATCTGACTGGATTTATGAGGTCATTGGTTTATTACCTGTTGTGTAAGCAACTTCCACCCTGGGCAGAGGGCTCATAGGACAGATGATTACTACTTGAGGACCGAATTTGCAATTCCCAGATCTCACAATATTCAACCTTCAGAGTCTGATTTCACACTTTTCTATCTTCAAGAGCAGTTTGATTTTCAAGGGAGGATTAAATATACACAATCAAATAAAACCCATTCCTTTGGTCTGAAATGTGGAGAGTATAAGAGATAATTACACACAAACACACTTATAAGGCAATTTGATAAGGACAATAATAGATGGTCTGTACAAATACATTTGTTTGTTATGTATCTGATGGTAATATCTGATATGCTTTTCTATATTATCTTGATAGTTACATTTCATTACATTTCATCAAGATACTTTCACTAAAGAAAGAATGGTCTTATCCCTAAGAGAAAAACATTTTGACAGGGAATATTGTCATTGCTTGAATAGTCTTCAGGAACAGTGGATTTCAGATTATTTTGATCTTACATCCTTATCAGTAAAAAAAAAATTGTATATATCCCCATTAAGTAATATTTATACATAGTTTATACCCATACATTGCTGATAAGTTCCTTTATGAATATCAGTACAATAAACTATATTTTAATATAAAATAAATAGAAATAAATTTCTACTACTACTCTTTTACATTCCACTAAATTATTATTGTACCCACTCCCACTCTGAAGACTACTGTTCAAAAGTAAATGCACTAAAAAACAAAAGATTGTTCCCATATAACAGGTTTATGATATTGACCTTACAGTATGGTAAACTGTAGGTACTACGCAATTTCTCTCTGGCACAGGGGGTACAATTTCCCCTCCTTTTCCAGTAATCTACTTGACTTTCTGTCTGATAGACCCAGTAGAAAATCACAAGGAAATGAAAACTCAGAAGCCAGTTTCAAGATGCATGTACGTTTATAATTCTTGGTGGGTTTTTTTCATTTCTCTCCAAAATCCAGAATGAGTGGGAAGGATTTTTGATAAGAGGGTAATGGAACCAAGTCAAAACTTCCTGCTTCAGTGCTCTGGCATGAAGTCGTCTTGGCCAAGACTAAAGCCTCTAGCCAATTTGCTAAAGAGGGAAGAAGTGGTAAGCCCTCTTTATGGAGTGTAATTATAAGCAAAGCAAAGCGTAAGGACCTATCGATGTCTGTATTTGATAAGTAGAATCTGAGTTGGTTGTCTTGGTTGTTTTATTGCATTTAACTGACACTGACTGATTTTGTATAACACTACTGGTTATATATGGTGCCTTAAAGAAGCTTGAGAATAGTCCCACAGTCTCAGAGGCATGGCTCTAATACATTCTGCCAGCATGCTTAGACTAAATCCAGTTGTTTTCCGCCTTTTCCTATTTCTTTTCTTGCTTTATGGCTGCATGTCTGGAAAGGGAGATCTGGGAGGTAATCTCAGCTTCCTGACTACCTGTTATATCTTAATCAGAATCAAACCACAATGCCCCATCAATCCCGAAAGAATTTCCTCTAGGTCTCTTGACGTTCTGAGCTAATTCTTTCCTCCAGATATGGTAAAATATCAGTAATTTTCAAGATAGAGCCATCGCCAAGTTGACCATAAGTTGAATAAGTTAAGGCTTCTGTAGAGTCTTTATCTTTGGGTTCTCTGGACCTTGAAGAATATTCTAGGATCAAAGCTCAGTGAAAATAAATGCAAAGAAGAGAGTATACTGGGAAAGCCAACAGCTGTGCATAGTGGAAGTAAATATTACAAGAAAAAAAGAGAGATTTGTTGAGTCTGGATGGTTGGGATCAACTTGTGTAGCGTTAAGGCAATTGAACATGTTCAGGTAGTGAAGAACTAATAACAGTTTGTTGAGAAGAGAGAAAAAAATCAATCCTCATTACCTTTTTGTGAAAAAATCATTTTGGTGATGATTAAGAACAAGAATTTGAAAAATTTTGAAGCTGTGGAAGCAGCTACTCAACTGAAACTATTTTATCACAATAGTGAGAAACTGATTACAAAGCAAGTAACATAAGCATCTTTAGTGGATAACACCACCTACGAAACACAGCATATCCAGGCAACAGGCTGTAGTTAAAGCAACAAAAATTTCGTTATAAAGAACTAACTCAGAATTTTCTGTCTCTGAGTAATGTTGAATGAAGTGTATCCGGAAGGCATGGTGGGGTATAAAACAAACCACTATTATGAGGAGGAAGAAGAAGCTCTTGATTTGAGCTCTGTACTCTTGATGGGTCCACATGTCTGGCCAAAGAGCCTTTACCAGTTGAACAATGACCCACATCTGTATCAGAAAGAGGGTCATAACCGTTGTCATCATAATGACAATCATAGAGTAGTTCAAGATAATAAACTCCTCGCTTTTGAGGTCTTTGTAGAACTCGAAACACTGTTGTTCTGAGTAACTTGGATTAGTGCCATAGTGTAAAAAAAATATTGGCAAAAAAATGACACTACCCACCATCCAAATAATAATGCTTAAAACCACCACATGGTACTTTTGGAACTGAGTTTGGAGTTTCTTAAAATACATGAGCAATCGACTTACAATGATGGCCACATAGAAAACAAAGGTGAAATACATATGACCATATATTATGCTGCTAACCAATCGGCAGGTGAAGGATCCAAACTCCCAGACAACTAAGACATAATAGCTGAGGCGGAAGGGAAGGCTGAACAGGAGGATGGAGTGTAGCACGATGATATTGAGAACAATCGTGGCGACGATTGATTGGCTGTTCCTTTTGAGCATCATATAAGACATCGCAATGGCCCCTGCAGCGCCTCCCAGCAAAACCACACTGTATAGTGATAGGAGAATTGTCCTGCAGTGCCTGTCACAGCGACTCAGGTCTGTGTTTGAAGCGTTTGACAGGGTGCTCACATTGGTCAGCTCCATCTTTCACCACAAAATGCTAGGAGGCCATAAAACCTTAAATTAAAAGTTTTACAAAATTAGAGTGGATATATTAAAACTGCACAGCAACTGCCCATGAACTGAATACCCAATAAATATTGTCAGAGACTCATCTTCATTACTCAAAAATACTGAAAAGTCAGAGAGTGAAACAAAATGACAAAAATAAGATTGAATATAAAACTTGTCATTGGGCAGTCAGGCATTCTGTTCATGGATATGTCTAAATTCACGTACCAGCACAGGGCTGAGCATAAGACATATTATTCTCTGGTATAAAATTTAAGGAAGGGCTAGAGACTCAGTCATCAAAATGAATAACAGTCTAATGCAATATTTTTTAGAATCAAAACTAATGCAAAAAAATCATGATGAACAAAATAAAGTTTAAGTGATGGTAGGGCCTGTATGTACCCAGCAAACATCCACATCAGATCTATAAAATAAAGGCCATCCTTCCTATTGTCAGGAAATCCACTTTGAGATACTGTAGCGATCATGTAAGTCACATGAAATTGTTGTGAGAAGATATATCAGACACTTGAAAATATTTTCTGTGAACAGCTTTGAGGAAGAAGTGGCCTATAATATACATATCACCTTCACTCTTTCCTTCTTCCAGACTCTGAAACTTTCCTGGATTGGTGTGTTACATTTGGTAAAAAGTTGGAGTTTGAGTGTAGGTTCTGTTTAGCTTTCATTTAAGTTTTTCAGGTACTCGATGCATAAGGGGCAGTGATAGTATAGCAGAAAGACAAGAATGCTTGGCAATGTGCTTTGCCATACCTAAGTGCCACTCGGTCATTTGTTTGCTATTAGAGCATGCATAAGTCATCTGGCCTCACAGAACTCTAGCTATGAAATACAGAAGATCATACTGCCTACAATAGCTCAGCTGGTGAAGAATTCGCCTGCAGTACAGGACACCTGGGCTCTATCCCTAGGTTGGGAAGATCCCCTGGAGAAGGGAAAGGCTACAGAGAATTCCATGGACTGTATAGTCCATGGGGTTGCAAACAGTTGGACATGACTAAGCGACTTTCACTTCACATACTGCCTACATCACTGTAAAATTAAATGAGTCAGTGTGTTTGAGACAACTTTATATATATAAAAAAAGAGCTACTCAAAGTAATGACTCTTAAGGTGAAACAGCAAAGACAAAAAAGACATTATTTACTTTTTTCTCCTTACTCTACATAGGGGCAGATACACAGTTATGTTACATAAAATTGTTGTTGCATTGTTAAGTATATAATAAATATTTGACAATTAAAAAAAAACTTTTTCAGATCTTTGATTAGATCGTATGAGACCCAGGCTTCAACAAGTCAAACTTTCCCATCTGGAATTATCTGTGTTCATTTTCCTCATGTATCTGCTCTCCACGTGGTCAGAAGAAGTTTGAGCATATGTTTCTGAGGGAGTAGTTATTCCACAGTGAATACCTTAATATCTTAGAATTTTTCTTCTGCTACCATGGAATCTTCTTAGAATAATTAAATTTTTGCTTATAAAAAAATTTCCATTGGTCCTGTCAGGTTGACTACCCTCAAATAAGATTTTATTGTAATTTAGAAATAATAATTATATTTTGCATAACAATCTAAATTTTATGTGCTGAAATATACATTATAGCCAATTACATATACATAAAACACATATACTTATATACTTATAAGTATATAAGCTTATATACTTTTTGTGTGAAACAAAATAGTTTTATGTGACTTATGAAAAACAAATTCAAAACTACTAAAATTTTAAAATGTCAGTAGTCCTGCAGTCTAAGGAGACAAGATGTTAAGTTTGAAATGACTTTAAGGCAAGGAAAACTTAAATAATCTATCATGTCCAACCAGTTTAGGTGGTTTTTATATGCTTAACACTGAAGTTGCCTCTTCAATCGCAAATATGGGAATGAGATCTAGTTTGTAAGAATGTTATGAGAAGTAAGAAAGATTCCATGTCTAAAGAGCCAACAAATTCCCTGACATGGACTTGGTCTTAAAAGTCTCAATGCTACTTTTCCTTCTACAGTGTACACAAAGATATATCATAAACATAAAATTCCACCCTTTTGAAGTTCTCTCAGAATCACCCTATAAATATTCAAATGCATTGGGATAAATTTTTAGCAAAGAGAGGAGTTGGATCATCCCCTTCCCTTTCTCTCAAGACCTTACCCTTAGGACCGCCAACCCCAGGAAATTTCTAAGTATTTCTTTGCTTGTAAAAACCAAGCACTGAGATTTCTAGCTCTGTTTCTCATGCAGAAACCATTAAATGACCACCCAAACTACTTACTTGTTCTTTTCCTCTTATGATTTTCTGCTGGTGGAAGACTCAAGACAACCTGGTCATTTGTTGGTGATCTACATCAGAGCAGGTAAGAAGAATACTTTCCTAGAATCAAGTCTTCACTAACAACAGTCAAGGGAAGTCATGGGGTGGATAATGAACTGGTGAAGAGCTGAAGCTTTAGATTGAGAACTTCCGAAGTTACACAGTCAAGATGGAGGGTCCAGATAAAGCATCTGGGCCACCAACAGATGTTTATCTCTAAAGCTAGTGGTGAGACAGACTCAAATCATTCTTCTTAAGTTAGGACTTTCATTTTCACTATCCATTACTTCTTTGCAGTAATTTTTCTTATTAGCATGAAAAATTTAGAGCTTTTTTCACCCTCAGTGTTCCTTATTATATCCAAAATGTTTCATATTCAGTACAAGAGTGATGGAGAGGACTACTTCCTATGAGACTTTCTTATTCTCAGCAGTAAGCTCAAAATATTTATCTCTCTGGTGTTCAATTTCCAAAGACTCCCTTCCCTCAATAACTGCCATTTGGAGATATGACTCCTTTGGAGCTTGACTGTCTGGTGATGTAACTTCCATAAGAGGGCTCATTTTGTTTTTCTCAAAAGTCTTAAATATTCTTCTATCAGTCTTTTTACTTCCTGCTCTAACTGCATAGTCATCTTTAGCTGTCTTAAGGTCTCAAAGCATAACTTTAAGGAAATTGGGTTTAGTACACCTAAAGATGAAAGAAACCAACATACCTTGAATACTAACAGGCAAATGCAGCCCCAAATCATATTACTGTTCAGCTACAGGTATTTAAAAGGCCCCAAACTCTATAACCTGTAAAGCAAAGTCATTATGACCTACATTTCAGTAACAACTCATAAAATTTTCATTTACTTTGGGAAGAATGAGTAATCATCACCACCTACGCCATCTGCTAGATGATTACCCAACAGTGTTTGTAGCCACAGAGATATAAAACAATAGAATCTAAACATAATAGAGTCATGTGCTTGATTATTACAAGAAAAACAAGAAAAGATGAGATTTCCAACTCTTACAGTCAAAAGCAGATCTATACCAATTCAACTCCGTTAGAAAGATTTCTCATGGAGCCAATTTTTCAATCCATTTTAAACATCTCTCCTTAAATCGCATTATTTTGAAAGTAGAAAATCTGGATTGTGAGCCTGGATTTTCACATTTTATCTGGCAGGTCTTGTTTTTCAGATAAAATGTGTTTCTTGGAATCTTCAAGATAAAGTATGTTCCCATAGAAACTATGCTATATTTAGGGTTTGCTTATCTGATGAAGGACTAACTAGGAAATGTCAGTTGTGACCAACAGCTGAGCCTAAAAATAAAAGTCAGCTATAATTCAAGACTATGGCCAGCACACAGATTAATTGTTCACACTGACAGCATAAGGAATTCAAAGTATTAAAAAAGTGTATATATTGTAGTTAAAACACAGCTAGAAGAATGCATGTATTTAGTATATTTTTCTCACTATACTCAGAATTCAGCTCTTTTCATTCAGATGTGCCAAGATTTTTAAGAAAAATAAAAAAACCTTAGTATGAGAGCTTAGAAATTTCCCAGTTCAGAACAATACAATCCTCTTATTTTTTAGGTTTATAATTTAATCACAGGTATGATTTATTGCAATATAGTTATTTTGCAGGGTTGTGTTAGTTTCACATGTACAGCCCAGTGATTCAGTTGTACACATACATATACCTATTCTTTTTCAGATTCTTTTCCCAAATAGGTTAATACAGAATATTGAGTAGAGTTCCCTGTGCTATATAGTAGGTTCTTGTTGATTATCTATTTTGTATATACCTGTAGTTGTGTGTATATGTTAATCCTAAACTCCTAATTTATCCCTCACCACCCACATTTCCCCTTTGGTAAACTTAAGATTGCTTTCTATGTATATGAGTCTGTTTTTGTTTTCTAAATAAGTTCATTTGTATAGTCTTTTTTTAGATTCCACATATATTGATATCATATGATATTTATCTCTCTCTGTCTGACTTCCTTCACGTAGTATGATAGTCTCTAAGTCCATCCATGTTGCTGCAAATGGCATTATTTCTTTCTTGTTTATGTCTGAGTAAAGTTCATTTACAGTGTTGTGTTAGTTTCAGGCGCATCTGTGAGTCTCTGCCCAGAGTGCTTTTCTCACTTCCACGTGTCAGGCTGCCTCTTGTATTCAGTTCTCAGCGCTGATGTTAACCACCTCTGAGAAGCCCTCTTTGACTGCCACAGTGTCAGGCGACTGCTCAGGGAACACACCACACCGCCCCAGTTGAAGTTTTTACGTATGATTTTCCACAAGGTGTTTTAATTGCTTAATTGTTCATTGTGGATTATTGCCTGCCTTCTGGTCTACTGAGATACGCTGCCTGGAACATACCTAAGGATGTGCTGTGTCCTTGACTTTTGGACTCTAAATCAAACAGGGCACCCCGCCTGGCATTGCAAAGCCTCAGTCAATGGCTTAGGCATGTAAACAAGGTTTGAGAATTTACCACTTTCCTAAGCTGGACTTCACTGACCCTAACGGTACCGTCATTGTCACTTCCCCATGTCCAGGTCAGTGTGTAGCATATACTTGTTGAATGAGTTGAGTATTTGTTGAATAAATGCATATGCTTTTCTTAAAGTGACTGTGAAATGATCCTTCTTTTGGAGATAATGACTTAATCATTTTAACTTCCTTCTTACAGGTTTTCAAAGATGAGCATAAGAGCTAGAACTGACCTAAAAGAGGCTCTAACAAATCCAGATACTTCATTTTACAGAAGGAACTGAGGCAGCCCAAGTAGAGTCCGCACAGACACCCTGCCTCTGAGACTCCTAGCCCACCCTCCTTTATGACCTGCGCTGTCAGCCAAAGTGACCATCTCCCAAACCACTACATCTGGAAGCTTCACTATATTCCAAAGAGTTTTGTCTCTTTTTTAGGAAATTGAGTCTCTTTAATCCTTGGGAGATCCCAGAGCATGGACACATTCAACAGAAAATGAGAAAACATTTGTTCAACGTAAACTTTTTCTCTGATATATTTAGCTTCAGATCTTTAAATGCTTTGCGTGAGTCTTCTCATAAGCCATAGGGTGTGACCTGATTTCACAGTCAAGCTGGTTACCTGTTTGGAGATTATTGAACAATGTGGTTTAATTTTTTCTCTTCTATATTCTACTCCTTTACGAAAGAAAGATAATATTTCCTCAGAACAAAGGAAAGGAAGTAGTGGTTTTACTAACACATGATACCCCCTCAAGAGAAGGATGAGATGTAGCTCAGATCAATAGATTAAACTCAGTTCCTTTCTGAAATAAAAGACTTATCTTAGAATTTTGACATCCTGTGGGACTTCAATCAAGATATGATTAATGAAGTATTTAATTAATGTATTGAGAGGGACTTTGTAAAAATTCACAGAAGGAAACTTCTTCAGGTATAATAATAGCCACAGATGTACTGGGATATAAACAGGTGTCCATCACAATAGTGATTCAAAATTAAACTTTCTAAGCAGTGTTTCTCAAATGTTACTGTGCTTATGAATGACCTGGTGATCTTGTTAAGATGCAAATTCTATTTCAGTGGATCTGGGGTGGGGCCTGTTCTGCATTTCTAACTGGTACCTGGGTGATGCACAACCTGCATGGTCCCACAGACCATGCACCATGCACCATCCTTTATGTTGTGAGACTCTACACTATACTGTCCAATATGGTAGCCATTCTCCACATTGTGCCCATTTTAGTTAAGTTAAAACAATTCACTTCCTCAGTCATAAGTCAAATGCTCAATTACAGAAGGTTCTGTTGACTAGATTTAAGGAAAACACATGCATTCAATAGTCCCTATTCCTTGTGATCTCACCTCCTTTCTTTGCTAATTGTAGGTTGCCAGCTTTTTTGCAGAGAATAACAAGCATTGGTTGGATCAGCAGGTGTGCCTGAAGCTGGGGGAGGTGGGGCAGAGGAGAACCAGGGAGAAGAGTTGTTGAGGAATCCAAAGGATAAAAGGATTTCAAGAGAGGTAAAGGTCAACAGGAACAAATATTGCCACGAGAACAAATAAGCTAAGGATTGAAAATTGCCTGTTGATTTTATATCCTGCAACTTTACTATATTCATTGATTAGCTCTAGTAATTTTCTGGTAGAGTCTTTAGGGTTTTCTATGTAGAGGATCATGTCATCTGCAAACAGTGAGAGTTTTACTTCTTCTTTTCCTATCTGGACTCCTTTTACTTCTTTTTCTGCTCTGATTGCTGTGGCCAGCACTTCCAACACTATGTTGAATAGTAGTGGTGAGAGTGGGCACCCTTGTCTTGTTCCTGATTTCAGGGGAAATGCCTTCAATTTTTCACCATTGAGGGTGATGCTTGCTGTGGGTTTGTCATATATAGCTTTTATTATGTTGAGGTATGTTCCTTCTATTCCTGCTTTTTGGAGAGTTTTAATCATAAATGAGTGTTGAATTTTGTCAAAGGCTTTCTCTGCATCTATTGAGATAATCATATGGTTTTTATCTTTCAATTTGTTAATGTGGTGTATTACATTGATTGATTTGCGGATATTAAAGAATCCTTGCATTCCTGGGATAAAGCCCACTTGGTCATGGTGTATGATTTTTTTAATATGTTGTTGGATTCTGTTTGCTAGAATTTTGTTAAGGATTTTTGCATCTATGTTCATCAGTGATATTGGCCTGTAGTTTTCTTTTTTTGTGGCATCTTTGTCTGGTTTTGGAATTAGGGTGATGGTGGCCTCATAGAATGAGTTTGGAAGCTTACCTTCTTCTGCAATTTTCTGGAAGAGTTTGAGTAAGATAGGTGTTAGCTCTTCTCTAAATTTTTGGTAGAATTTAGCTGTGAAGCCATCTGGTCCTGGGCTTTTGTTTGCTGGAAGATTTTTGATGACAGTTTCGATTTCCTTGCTTGTGATGGGTCTGTTAAGATCTTCTATTTCTTCCTGGTTCAGTTTTGGAAAGTTATACTTTTCTAAGAATTTGTCCATTTCATCCAAGTTGTGCATTTTATTGGCATAGAGCTGCTGGTAGTAGTCTCTTATGATCCTTTGTATTTCAGTGTTGTCTGTTGTGATCTCTCCATTTTCATTTCTAATTTTGTTAATTTGGTTTTTCTCTCTTTGTTTCTTAATGAGTCTTGCTAATGGTTTGTCAATTTTGTTTAGTTTTTCAAAAAACCAGCTTTTAGCTTTGTTGATTTTTGCTATGGTCTCTTTAGTTTCTTTTGCATTTATTTCTGCCCTGATTTTTAAGATTTCTTTCCTTCTGCTAACTCTGGGGTTCTTCATTTCTTCCTTCTCTAATTGCTTTAGGTGTAGAGTTAGGTTATTTAATTGGTTTTTTTCCTGTTTCTTGATGTAAGCCTGTAATGCTATGAACCTTCCCCTTAGCACAGAAATCCCTTGCATTCCTATATACTAACAATGAAAAAACAGACAGAGAAATTAAGGAAACAATACCATTCACCATTGCAACAAAAAGAATAAAATACTTAGGAGTATATCTACCTAAAGAAACAAAGGACCTATACATAGAAAACTATAAAACACTGATGAAAGAAATCAAAGAGGACACAAACAGATGGAGAAACATACCGTGTTCATGGATTGGAAGAATTAATATTGTCAAAATGGCTATTCTACCCAAAGCAGTCTATAGATTCAATGCAATCCCTATCAAGCTACCAACGGTATTTTTCACAGAACTAGACCAAAGAATTTCACAATTTGTATGGAAATACAAAAAACCTCGAATAGCCAAAGTAATCTTGAGAAAGAAGAATGGAACTGGAGGAATCAACCTGCCTGACTTCAGACTCTACTACAAAGCCACAGTCATCAAGACAGTATGGTACTGGCACAAAGACAGAAATATAGATCAATGGAACAGAATAGAAAGCCCAGAGATAAATCCACGAACCTATGGACACCTTATTTTTGACAAAGGAGGCAAGGATATACAATGGAAAAAAGACAACCTCTTTAACAAGTGGTGCTGGGAAAACTGGTCAACCACTTGTAAAAGAATGAAACTAGAACACTTTCTAACACCATACACAAAAATAAACTCAAAATGGATTAAAGATCTAAATGTAAGACCAGAAACTATAAAACTCCTAGAGGAGAACATAGGCAAAACACTCTCTGACATAAATCAAAGCAAGATCCTCTATGACCCACCTCCCAGAATATTGGAAATAAAAGCAAAACTAAACAAATGGGACCTAATGAAACTTAAAAGCTTTTGCACTACAGAGGAAACTATAAGTAAGGTGAAAAGACAGCCCTCAGATTGGGAGAAAATAATAGCAAATGAAGAAACAGACAAAGGATTAATCTCAAAAATATACAAGCAACTCCTGCAGCTCAATTACAGAAAAATCAATGACCCAATCAAAAAATGGGCCAAAGAACTAAACAGACATTTCTCCAAAGAAGACATACAGATGGCTAACAAACACATGAAAAGATGCTCAACATCACTCATTATTAGAGAAATGCAAATCAAAACCACAATGAGGTACCATTACACGCCAGTCAGGATGGCTGCTATCCAAAAGTCTACAAGCAATAAATGCTGGAGAGGGTGTGGAGAAAAGGGAACCCTCTTACACTGTTGGTGGGAATGCAAACTAGTACAGCCGCTATGGAAAACAGTGTGGAGATTTCTTAAAAAACTGGAAATAGAACTGCCATATGACCCAGCAATCCTACTTCTGGGCATACACACTGACGAAACCAGATCTGAAAGAGACACGTGCACCCCAATGTTCATCGCAGCACTGTTTATAATAGCCAGGACATGGAAGCAACCTAGATGCCCATCAGCAGATGAATGGATAAGGAAGCTGTGGTACATATACACCATGGAATATTACTCAGCCATTAAAAAGAATTCATTTGAACCAGTCCTAATGAGATGGATGAAGCTGGAGCCCATTATACAGAGTGAAGTAAGCCAGAAAGATAAAGAACATTACAGCATACTGACACATGTATATGGAATTTAGAAAGGTGATAACGATAACCCTATATACAGAACAGAAAAAGAGACACAGAAACACAGAACAGACTTTTGAACTTTGTGGGAGAATGTGAGGGTGGGATATTTGAAAAGAACAGCATGTATACTATCTATGGTGAAACAGATCACCAGCCCAGGTGGGATGCACGAGACAAGTGCTCCGGCCTGGTGCACTGGGAAGACCCAGAGGAATCGGGTGGAGAGGGAGGTGGGAGGGGGGATCGGGATTGGGAATACATGTAAATCCATGGCTGATTCATATCAATGTATGACAAAACCCACTGGGAAAAAAAAAATAATAATAATAAAAATTAAAAAAGAAAAAAAGAAAAAAAAAAAGAAAAAGAAAATTGCCTGTTGACTGTAGAGGCATGGGGAGCAGAACAGGTGTAGCCGATGGAATATAAAACTAAACCAGGGCTGTTAATGAGGAAATCTCTTTGCTTATTTACACCGGAGTTTGGACTCAGATGGGCACCATATCACTTTGGGCAAGGAACAGAGTCTTTGAATCTCTTTATTTTTAAAATAGGTGGCATATTGAATGTACCTCCTTGACTCATAGCTTCTGTGAGGGCAAAGTGGAGATTTAAACCCAGGGCCTCAGGCATCATGTCTAGAGCCCTTTCTACTACTGCCTCTAAGGGGTTGGCAGGAAGGCAGGACTCCTGGTCCTCAGTCTTACTCTCCACTCACTCACCTTTCCCCCCTTTCGTCTCTGGGAGCAGGAGGCTCTTGGGCTCCAGGGAAGGGAGGGTTTCTTGGGCTGATGGGTTGGAGTGGGTCATATTGCACGGTCTTCATGACCATGTAGCTCATGTTGAAAATTAAAGGTTTTGGGTTTTCTTGGGACTTCTCTGGCAGTCCAGTGGTTAGGACTCTGGGTTTTCGCTGTCAAGGGCCCAGGCCAGTCCCTGGTCAGAGAACTAAGATCCCACAAGCTTTGCGGCATGGTCAAAAAATAGTTTTGGGCTTTTGTAAATAAAGACATACATAGGTACATACATGAATACATAAATAAATAAAATAAGCAACATAGAATTTTTTCCCTGCCCTATGAGATTTTTTGTTTTAAGGAACAAAATGCAAAGCTGACAGATACATCAAAAGCATTTTGATTTCATCAGATAACCATGCAGTGCTGACCTAGCTCTCACACTCCAATCATTCTCTGAGTTTATGGCTCAGATTTTTCTTTTAGGGAATTTTTTAAAAATCTGAGTTTCTGATAATAAGTGGATTTCAGACACTTGGACATTGGCTCACTGAGAACTTACAGATGTGATAATTAACTAATTTTGGCTTAATAGCGGACACTGGGGAGAAAGATTGAGCTAGAAAAGATGGGACTGAGGAAATGGACTCCACTCAATGGACTTGTCCCTGGGGGCAGGTGGGCAGTCCAGTGACATGTCCTGTGGAAGTGACAGACTTTGGCCGGCTCAACCTGGCATGAAGGGCAAAAAGCAAGAGGAAATCCAGGTGGATGCAACCCAAATCTGGGTAGGCAGAGGCAATGAGACTGGTATTGTGCTTATTCTTGTGTGGGCCCAGTGAAAGGACAGTCAGAGGATAAGGCAGAGTTTTCAGCTTTCACCTACATCAGCATTAACTAGACGCTTATTAGGGCAGCACTTCCTGAGAGCCTGTGGATGGGGCCAGGCACCCATACTTTCAATAAGCTGCCAGGTCATCCTGATTTATCCTGATGCAGTCCTTCAGAGGACCACTTCTGAGAAGGGTGAGAGTGGGTTTCATCCTTCAGGTGGAGGACTGGAGTTTACTTTGGGGCCAAATGCCTACAAGGAAACTGAAGTTTCAGAGGAGACACTGAGGCAGATCACAGCTTTATGGACCATGAAACAGACTGGTAGGTAGAAAATGTCTACCTCAGAAGCCAGGCTCACTGTATACACACTGGCAAAACATCCTGCCCTACCTCCTGCATTGATTATAGTCTGAGAGGTATGACCCTAGAGGTGGGGCTTAAAGGCAGATCAGAGTGGGAATACACCACACTACATCTCAATTAGCCTCACTGTGTGATTTATAGCCTAGTGATTTCTGCCTTCAAGTAACAATATCGATATGATTGTCTTGAATAAGATGAGAAAGCTCTTCTCTCACATTGCAAGAGATCCAGGACGGATGGCTCCAGGCAGGTTTCTCTTGAGCACTCAGGGCTGGCAGAACTCTGGGCTGGTTTCCCGTGTGTCTCATGACTTTCCTCTCACAGATACAAAATGGTGGCTGTTGCTGCAGTTGTCCTCACACAACCTTGTGGGGAGGCAGACAAAAAACCGTGGTGACTCTTTTCATCAGGAAAGAAGACATGCTGGAAGAGCTCTAGCAGAACAGTCTTTACACTTTGTTGGCCAGAGAGGTTATTTGTTGGCGCCTCATCCAATCTTAAAACCTCTATGGTTTACATTCTGTGGCTGAGAAGAGGGCTCCCTTTAGTACACTAAAAGTACTGTGGTACAGTGCGCAAGGAGGGATGGGGTAGATCTTTTCAGGAGGCAATTAGCAGTGTCTTTATCTGTTGTCATAGGAACATGATTAAAGGATTCTGAATGCTGAGAACAGGTCCACAATTAACCCCTTATGGTCTGTCCACTATTAAATGAAGGCCGTAAAGTTCAGGTTAAGGAGCTAAGCTTTTGCATGTAACTTAGAGCACTGTCAATCCTTCTTCCATTTATCCTACTCTAGGACACAACATACGTTCCCAACACACATCCTCCTGTACAGTGTCCTCCGAGTCTTCTCTTAGGGTCATCTCAACCTTTGTGTTGAGACACTTTTAGTTGCACTTCTTAACATGGACGTTTTCTCACTTTCCATTTCAAAACCAAAGATTCCATCTTCCAACCTCCTTTTTATTCCATATTAATCAAACATCTCAGATATTGAAACACTAACATACTTCCTTCTTCAAGGGAAAGTGAAGAAACATTTCTTCACAAATGTTGTAAGAAGGTAGTCTGGGTTCTGTTTTTGAAATAATATGAAGTCATGCTTTTCTGCATGCCCATGAAAACGTGAATGCTTAATAATTTCTGAGAGTCATGCAACTTAGAAACCTGTAGACTTCTTGCTTGATTCCAGTAATGATTCATTAATTTTATCATCTGGTGTATTCATGCTAAATCGCTTCAGTCATGTCTGACTCTGTGTGACCCTATGGATTGTAACCCAACAGGCTCCTCTGTCCATGGGATTCTCCAGGCAAGAATACTGGAGTGGGTTGCCATCTCTCCTCCAGGGGATCTTCCCTACCCAGGGATAAAACCCACATTTCTTATGTCTGCAGCGTTGGCAGGTGGGTTCTTTACCATTAGCACCACCTGGGAAGCCCCAATTTTATCATCTAGTTTGTGCTTTAAAGCTATTTCAAGAGAATAAATACATGTGGTAAGAATGGCATCACCGACTCAATGGGCATGAAATTGAGCAAGCTCCGGGAGATGGTGAAGGACAGGGAAGCCTGGTGTGTTGCAGTCCATGGGGTCACAAAGAGTCAGAAACGACTGAGCAACTGAACAACAAAAGAATATTTCAGTTGATTTTTGTGTTCCTTCCTTCCCTTTCCTTTCCCAATATTAAAATAAAGAAATGAAACATGATCTTGATATCAAGACAATATAAACTGTTGAAGGCAGTAACCAAGAGGATGTGACCACTGGCTGACTCTGAGCAGGACCCAGGCAATTGAAGGCTCCTCCCTCCTTCCCTCCCCTGTCCTTGGACTGTGCAGTCCACTTGCCTTCCCTGAGCTGGGCAAATAGAGTAAGTAGATCTTCCAAATGCCCACCCCTTTTCCTGTGGTGGCCCCTGCACCCCATAGAGAGAGAAGAAAGGAAACCCCCACTGATGCCTGATAAACAAATGGATCTAAAGGAGACAATTCATCCACTTGGTCTGTAGTCGTCACTCGGTCCAACAGTGACACCATCTGGATAAAAACAGGACAGCAGCAGCCAGTGGGTGGACCTCAGAACACTGGCTGGGGGTCACTCAGAAGCCCTGGTCATTAACCCTTTGAACTCACAATTGGGCCCTTCTAAAGAGATTAACCTCATGGCTTGGACAATGAAAAACCAAGGGGCAGGTGATATAAATAAACCCTTGTGGGGTCAGGATATATGGAAAGACATTTGTGTTCGCCTGCAAGAGCCTCAGGCTGTCCTCACTGTCTTCCATGTCTCAGCTCAGAAAGCACTGACACCCCCTGGTCATCATGAACCTGATGCCTAGCTCTGGCACAAACCCAAAGAACTGATCTTTCAGTATACACAACAGATTGAGCGCAAAGAAAGAGTGACCACCACAATGCCCTGGTAAGATACCATATTGCTAAGGACGCTGGGTTGCTCTTGAAAGACAGTGACTTGGTTAAAGTAGCAATAGCATGCCCTGGATGTTCTAAACAATGCCCAAAGCAACTGCCAAAGGAATCTGGGGGTACACTGGAGACCCCACCTGGTTCGAGGTTGTCAAATTGATTATATTGGGCCTCCTCCCTTCTAAATGTGCCTTGGTTTGTGTGGACACCTTGTCTGGGTTAACTAAAGCTTTCTCCTGTTATTATGCAAAAAAGGGTGCCTCCATTATTGGATTAGAGAAGCTGAGTAGCAAGTGTGGATACCTGAATAAAATTGACAGTGATTAGTGGTCACATTTCAAAGGTCATGATTAACCAAAAGACCATGACATTAAATGGAGGTTCTGTCTCGCCTGTAATCTGGTTGGTAAAAAAGAAAGAATGGGCTATTAAAGCAACAGATTAAATTACTAACAGGTAAAACCACTTTGGCCAGGTGAACTGAAGTACTGTCCCAGGCTTATTCTACATTTGAGTGATCAAACACGAGGGCCTCTTACCCTGTATGCAAGAGTGGGGACTTCTGCTGAGGCATCCAACACCATAAAGTTATAGAAGTCACCAGAAACAGCTTTTGCCCTGAGTCTCACTCTGCATGAAGAAGCTATGCTGCTGAGAATACCAAGCCTCATCATGCCTGGGTGTGGCGTTATCTACTGGAATTTAAGGTAGGAAGTTCTGCTGGGATGGGTAAGCTACTTCACACCCCAGGGTTGGTGGGTAGAAGGGGCTAGCCAATGTCCACTGAGATCTCATTGTCCTGCTGTAAGCGGAACGCACACCATTAAAGAGGAGAGAGTGGGGGTCCTGCTCTGGCACATCCCGCCCCTGACAGTGCTGCTTCCCCGGCTAACATGTCTGGTAAATACAACCAGGCCAAGTTCCTCAAGCTGCCAACCTTGTCTCCTCGCGGCCAGGTGAGTATGTTTTCTTTTCCCCTGGTACACTTGGCCACCATCTAAGTCCCCTCCTGAAGGACATTATAGCACACAAAGAAACTGTAACTAAATTCACCCAACAAGTCTTAAAAAATATAAAATTAAATAAAAATTTAAAAAAAACTCAGAGGGACCTCTTGTGTTATAGAAAAGCATACTATTATTGTTTCCAAGTTTTCTGTAATCACTTCTTTCCATCCTTTTGTTGTGCCAACCGATATTTGCCAGGTACTTTGATTTTTTTCTTTTGCCTCTGGTACTTCGATTTTTCATCTGAAAGAGGATGTTTTAGATAGCATGTATCCAAAAAAGCCACATATCTTCTAATGTAAAAAAATATATTGGCATTCTTTTGAACCAAAGAGTAGAATGGTGGTTACAGGGAAGTGGGTGGGGTAGAATGCGGACATTTGTCAAAAGGTACAAACCTCCAGATGAAGTTCTGGGGATATAGTATTCCACATGGGTATTATAGTTAATAATACTGTATCCTATATTTAAGCATTGCTAAGAGATTGCATCTTAAATGTCCTCACCATTAAAAAGAAATGATAATTCAGTGAGGTGACAGAGGTGTTAGTTAACACTGAGGCTTTGGTGATCATTTTGCTATATGTCAGTGTCTCCAATCAACATTTTTCACAACTTAAACTTACACAAGATAGTATTCAATTATATCTCAAATCTGGGACAGGGAGAGAGAGCACATGTAATAAAGAATTCTTCTGACTTTCTACGCTGTGAAGTGTTTTATCAACAAGTGAGTATGCTGCCCAATCTGTATACACAGATAGAGCTATTAAAGAACAAATGTAATTAAAATGTACTGCTTGGTGGGAAAAAAACTCTTATGAATCTGATTAGAGTTAATTCATTTTCTAAAAGTCTGATCATACCTGAAGGTATAAAACTGCTTTCTTAAATACACATGTTTGAAGACAGAATATTGCATCCATGGAAAGCCCATTCTGAAACAATCTGCCGACCTTGTGCAGCACAATACTGTCAGTTGGGAGAGATGTGTAGAGGCAATGAGGCTTTACATACATCCAGTTGTACAAATCATTTGGGAAGCCTGGTGGGCTGACATCTATGGGGTCACAGAGTCGGACATGACTGAAGTGACTTAGCAGCAATAGCAGCAGCAGCAGGATCTGGTTGAGTTCATGAAGAATCCCAGTCTCCCCTAACCTTTGTTTTTTAATCAAACATTAGAACTATACCAAGGAGTTCTAATTTATTAGACCTCTGAGAAATGATTCCATCATCATTTATTTATCAGTAATAAACATTATTTTTTAATTAGGCTTAACAAGAAATTTTAAGATATCTATATAAGTATTATAAAGCTAACCAAATCACACTAGTCAAAATATCTTGAGTTCTTTAGATTTAAGATCCATTATATGGAATATATATATATATATATATATATATATATATATATATATATACAATATATATATATTGATTTTATTCTGGGCATAAAGCAAAGGCAAGAAATTTGAGTGTAAGTTTAAAAAAACTATGAATATAATGACTTTATAATATAGAGTATATAATCACACCTATATAGTGCTACTAGTCATTTCTTTTGTTGTTTAACGAAGCTGTTTTTTTTTCCTTTGTGGTATAGTTGATTTACAATATTGTGTTAATTTCTGCTATATAGCAAAGTGATTCAAATATATACACACACACACACACATATATATATATACATTCTTTTTCATAGTCTTTTCCAATATGTTTTATCATAGGATATTAAATATAGTTCCCTGTGCTATACATTTGGATCATTCTAAATATAATAGCTTGCATCTGATAATCCGAAACTCCCAATCCATCCCTCCCCTACATTGGCAGTAACAAATTCTCCAGGTCTGTGAATTTGTTTCTGTTTCATAAATAGGCTCATTTGTGCCATATTTTAGATTTCACATATAAGTGATTAAAAATGATATTTGGGCCCTTGGCTAAGAGGAGACTCTGCCTTGGGCCCGCCGGTGTAATAAACTGCACTCCACTATCTGCATTGTCCTTCTGAGTGAGTTTGTTTCCCGGAAAGCATGGCTATAACATTTGGTGCATGGGCCGGGAAACTCCTCACTTTGAGGAGACAGGTCTCATTTGAGGCCACCCCGAGGCTTTGTGGCTTGAATCTCCTAGAGGGGGGAAGGCGCCTCGCCCCTCTGGAAGGATTCTGCTTCTCAACGCCCGGACCTTTCACGTCAGCAGGTAGTGGACGGCAGCAGGGGAACTGAGCGCTCAGGTGAGGAGGAACCCACCTGGCAGGGTGGAAGAGGGGGCCTGATCACCCCCCTGGGAGGGACTAGAAGGAGCGGGTACCCACAGGAGCCTGGAATAGGCAGGCGGCGATTGCTTGGTACACAGGTCCGCGAGCGTGCTAAGGTTTAGGAAGGAAATTTGTGAAGGTCATTTAGGAAGTGTTTCCACGCCGTCTCGGGGAAAATTATTACCAAGCGATCGCCAGGGGATTTTTAGGATAGGAAACTGGTCCTTGTATGCTCGTATTCTGCCCTCCCCCAGGAGGTGTCCTGTCTGCTGTGAAATTCTTGACCCCCTCGGAATTGTTAGGCTAGAAGGAGGGGGATACAGAAGTGAGTATGAATTGGCTTTTCCGGAGATGGCCTGGGACATGGGATTTTTAACCCATCTGTGTTTTCATCCGCACCTGATCAAGCCCACCAAGGCAGAATGGACTTTAAGGGAGAAACAGTCTTGGACCATGTGATGTTCTGGTTCAGCTATGCTGACTGGCAGGTGAAGACACGCCGATCCCCCTTCTCCCTCTGGGGTCTGGCAGGATTTGGACGGGGATGACCTGACCCCTCCCGCATACTGGATAATGACACGCCTGCCTCCCAGTGCTTCACCAGGACCAGAGGCCGCCTTAATCCAGGGCCAGGTGAAGTTTCTGCAACAGCCAGCTTTCCCGGAGTTCATAGAGCCGCCGTTTGGGCAGGCTCCGATCCCGGTGACAGAAGCCTCTGGCCAACACTTCCAGAATCCGGCTCCAACCGAACCGCCCAAGCTATACCCGCCTCTCCCGAGCAAAGAAGACATACCACGCTGACCCGGAGGACGCCGAGTGGACCACCCAGAAGGACCCCACCGACCCACGGGAAACCAAGATCATTCTGAGGAGGAAGAAGAAAACTAGGTCCCAGACAAGCCCTCTACAGGATGGAGCTGGGTAAATGACTCCTGCTGCTCGGCCTCACCAATGCAATTTTGAACTTGGGTATGTGGGGCTATGCCCCTGTCAGTAATAGACAGACTCCCCTGGTGGGTATCGTCACTCCGTTATGGGGACTTTAACAACAGAAAGGAACTTTCCTCTCTCTCACCAACCATAACCTTTCTTTGCCCTCTGGTGTTAGAAGAAGCCATCAGTGGGTCAGGGACATAGGGTTACATTTAACATGAACACCAGCCTTATGGAGATAACAAAGGCTTATACCTCATATATGAGAACTAAAGAGGAAAAGGGCTCCCTTACAAAAGGGGGACAGGCCTCCCGGTGCCTTGAGCAATACTACCAGGTCTGGGATGAATATTTCTGGATGACTCCTGAGAAAGGACAGTTGATTGCCCCTGCTACTATTTGCTGGGAACAAAAAGAACAGAAAGTTGGATTTGGAGACCATCCCCTAGACCCAAAAGAATTGTTATTTGTCCCCTGAACAAAGTAAACAAATCTTGGAAGTTACCTATCACCCCAATCAGTCTGCTCAGTGGCCCGGTTCCGACTGGAAATATAATCCTGGAATCCGCTGGGTAGCCCCCAATGGGACCCAGTGGCTCTGTGGGCTTAGCTTATGGCCATGGTTACCAGTTGGCTGGGTGGGGCGTTGCACATTAGGATTTGCTTTCGCCCATGGCAGAATTAAGCCTAGCCTACACCAGCCTCCAGTAAACCTGCCTTATCTGCATGCAAGATGGACACGATCTGTGTTCCAATGGTATGACTATCTTGCTGCCTTGTTTATACCCTCTGTAGGGACAACGGATATCATGGTTAAGGTAGAGGCCTTAACTAATTTCATTAAACAGGCCCTCTTACACAGTACTAAAGCCATTCAAGCTTTGAACGAAGAACAGATTCAGATGAGGAAGGCAGTAATTCAAAATAGGATGGTATTAGACATACTCACAGCAGCCCAAGGAGGGACTGTGGCGAATGGTGTGTACATCCCTGACCTGTCTGAAGATGTATCTGCTGCCTTGGAGGATATGCAAAATCAAGTGAAAGCCATGTCTAATGAACTGTTGTTATAGTAATCTTGATCATACTGCTTTGTGGACCCTGCTTCCTACGATGCCTTGTGAATTTTGTAACCCAGAGGTTGATAGCATTCTCTCATGTGGGTGGCAGGAGGGCTAAGGTACAATATATCTCAATAAATGATGCTCATTATGGAAACTAAGAGCATCAAGAGAGGGGAATGAAGAAGGAATTCATAGGGCCTGGACTCCATCTCAGGCCTGTCTGTGCTGATCGTGCGTGGCCACCTCTCCAGTGGACTCTGAACTCTGTGCTTAGCGCCTGTGGGAATGACAATGGAAGGATAAGATCCCCCTCTGAGCAGGGGAATCTTGAAGAACAGACACTAATCACCCCTGCCTCCGGACACTATCTATCAGAATGTAAGCACAGGCTTATCAGTTATTAACTATTTGGAATGTAACTGCGGGCTTATTGATTATTGACTGTTTGAACACATAACACGTGAATGATGGGGTTATTGTAGTTGTATTTACCCTTCCTTTGTTCATGTAAGTCTCAAGGGAATTGGGGTAGTGGGTTTGGACACATGCGGTATAAAAGATTTTCACAAATGCTGGTCGGGGCCCTTGGCTAAGAGGAGACTCTGCCTTGGGCCCGCCGGTGTAATAAACTGCACTCCACTATCAAAAAAAAAAAAAAAATGATATTTGTCGTTCTCTTTCTGACTAACTTCACTTAGTATAATAATCTCTAGGTCTAACCATGTTGCTGCAAATGGTATTATTTTTGTTCTTTTTTATGGCTGAGTAGTATTCCATGGTATATATATACCATGTTTTCTTTATCTATTCATCTGTTGATGGACATTTAAGTTGTTTCCATATTTTGAGTATTATAAATGGTGCTACTATGAACATAGGGGTGCATGTATCTTTTTGAATTATAGTTTTGTCTAGATATATGCCAGGAGTGGTATTGCTGGATCACATGGCAACTCTATTTTTAGTTTTTTTGAGGAACTTCCATACTGTTCTTTGCAGTGGCTGCACCAACTTTCATTCCCACCAACAGTGCAGGAGAGTTTTCTTTTTACCACACCCTCTCCAGCATTTGTTACTTGTATATTTTTTAATGGTGACTTTCTGACCAGTGTGAGGTCATTGTAGCTTTGACTTGTCTTTCTCTAATAATTAGTGATGTTGAGCATCTTTTCACAGTGTCTATTGGCCATCTATATGTTGACAAGTCATTTTTTTAGAATACAGGAAATAGTGTAAAATGTGCCTTTTGCAGCTTTCAAAATTGCTTAAGAAGTTTGAAAATATTTGAAATACTATTTTCCAAGGAGGTTGGAATCAGGTTTTACTTCCTCTTTCTATTTGAATAGCAAATACATTTTAAAGTTAAAATTACTTCGGTAATGTCAGAGGAAGAGGAGGAAGTTAATGCCAATATCCTCAGATGGTTTCCAGCAGGTAGTGTTATGGATGTTACTGGGGTAGCACGCTCCCTATCTCTTCCCATTGCCCACACCACGTTTGGTGGACTATTTTATTTCAGTTTAGGAAATTCTCCCCCATACAGTCTAGTTAACTCAAAACCATTCATTTGCATTATAGTACCTGGCACATTAGCTAGCAGGGCACCTCTCCTTCCACCATGCTGCCAAATTTCTGACATTTGTACATGTTTGGCTGGGGGAAATGGAAAGCTTTTCCATTTGTGCTTTCTTGATGTGCTAAGATTCTCTCTTGACTCACACAGTGTGATTCCCTTGAATAGTTTCACTTCCTGCTCTTTGGGGATTTATAAGTACATCATAGTTTCTGAATATTTCAACTGCATACAGGCTTGCTTTGCCTTTGTCTATGACTCACATTCCTAAGTATTAACTAATTTTCCTAGAGAGAACTAACTTCCCATTTCTTTTAAACAGATCTTTTCCTCTTCTCAAGGTGTTCAAGTATTTTTGATTGTTTATTCATTTATTTAATTTAAATTAGCTCATTAATAGCTTCTGCCACTATTATAGCCACATTGCATTTGTAATGAATTAAAAAATGGAACAAAAAGTTATAATATCTATTTCACCAAAATTATACCCCACTGTAAATCATCATCAAAGAGTGAATTTCTAGGTCAGCCATCCAAGGCTATTTGTGATTTAGCTCTTTGTAAAATTTTCAGCTTTGTTTTCCAACCCAACATCTAAACTTTTGGCTTTTACCCCATTCTCAGGAAAAGCTGTGTACAGCCCTTATTTTCATTTATTTGTGCTGTCATTCTTCCTATACTAAATGTTTTTCTTTACCTATTCTACATTTTACACATACTTCCATTTGGAAATAATTATCGATGGCTTCTCATCAATTCTTCTTAATTAGGTTAGCCAAATAAAACACAAGATGCCCTGTTAAATGTAAGTTTCAGATAAGCAACAACTAACTTCCATAAGCCTCTTATCCTTCTCCATCAGAGGGCAGACAGAATGAAAACCACAATCACAGAACACTAACCAATCTGATCACATGGACCACAGCCTTGTCTAACTCAATGAAACTATGAGCCATGCCATGTAGGGCCACCCTAGACGAGTGGGTCATGGTGGAGAGTTCTGACAAAACATGGTCCACTGGAGAAGGGAATGGCAAACCACTTCAGTATTCTTGCCTTGAGAACCCCATGAAAAGTATGAAAAGGCAAAAAGAACATGACACTGAAAGATGAACTCCCCAGGTTGTTAGGCGCCCAATACTCTACTGGAGAAGAGAGAAGAAATAGCTCCAGAAAGAGTGAAGAGGCTGAGCTAAAGTGGAAACAATGCCCACTTGTGGATGTGTCTGGTGATAAAAGTAAAGTCTGATGCTATAAAGAGCAATATTGCATAAGAATCTGGAATGTTAGATCCATGAATCAAGGCAAATTAGAAGTGGTCAAACAGGAGATGGCAATAGGGAACATCAGCATTTTAGGAATCAGTGAACTAAAATGTACTGGAATGGGTGAATTTAACTCTGGTGACCATTATATCTACTACTGTGGGCAAGAATCCCTTAGGAGAAATGGAGTAGCCATCACAGTCAACAAAAGAGTCTGAAATGCAGTACTTGGATGCAATCTCAAAGACAACAGAATGATCTATGTTCATTTCCAAGGCAAACCATTCTAATACTCCAAGTCTATGCCCTGACCAGTAATGCTGAAGAAGCTGAAGTTGAATGGTTATACGAAGATGTACAAGACCTTCTAGAACTAACACCCAAAAAAGATGCCCTTTTCATTACAGGGGACTGGAATGCAAAAGTAGGAAGTAAAGAAATACCTGGAGTAACAGGCAAATTTGGCCTTGGAGTACAGAATGAAGCAGGGCAAAGGCTAATAGAGTTTTGCCAAGAGAATGCACTGGTCATAGCAAACACCCTCTTCCAACACAAGAAAAGACTCTACACGTGGACATCACCAGATGGTCAATACCGAAATCAGACTGATTATATTCTTTGTAGCCAAAGATGGAGAAGCTCTATACGGTCAGCAAAAACATGACTGGGAGTTGACTGTGGCTCAGATCATGAACTCCTTATTGCCAAATTCAGACTTAAATTGAAGAAAACCACAGGACCATTCAGGTATGACCTAACTCAGATCCCTTATGATTATACAGTGGAAGTGACAATTAGATTCAAGGGATTCGATCTGATATACAGAGTGCCTGAAGAACTATGGACAGAGGTTCGTGACATTGTATAGGAGGCAGTGATCAAGACCATCCCCATGAAAAAGAAATGCAAAAAGGCAAAATGGCTATCTGAGGAGGCCTTACATATAGCTGTGAAAAGAAGAGAAGCAAAAGGCAAAGGAGAAAGGGGAAGATATACCTATTTGAATGGAGAGTTCCAAAGAATAGCAAGGAGAGATAAGAAAGCCTTCCTCAGCAATCAGTTCAAAGAAATAGAGGAAAACAATAGAATGGGAAAGACTAGAGATCTCTTCAAGAAAATTAGAGATACCAAGGGAACATTTCATGCAAAGATGGGCACAATAAAGGACAGAAATGGTATGGACCTAACAAAAGCAGAAGATATTAAGAAGAGGTGGCAAGAATACACAGAAGAATTATACAAAAAAGATCTTCATGACCCAGATAATCACGATGGTGTGATCACTCATCTAGAGCCAGACATCCTGATATGTGAAGTCAAGTGGACTTTAGGAAGCATCACTACAAACAAAGCTAGTGGAGGTGATGGAATTCCAATTGAGCTATTTCAAATCCTAGAAGATGATGCTGTGAAAGTGCTGCACTCAATATGCCAGCAAATTTGGAAGACTCAGCAGTGGCCACAGGACTGTGAAAGGTCAGTTTTCATTCCAATCCCAAAGAAAGGCAATGCCAAAGAATGTTCAAACTACCACACAATTGCACTCATCTCACACGCTAGCAAAGTAATGCTCAACTTTCTCCTAGTCAGGTTTCAACAGTACGTGAAAGATTGAAGGCAGGAGGAGGAGGGGACAACAGAGGATAAGATGGTTGGATAGCATCACTCCCAGAGTTTGAACTAGCTCTGGGAGTTGGGGATGGACAGGGAAGTCCATGGAGTTGCAAAAAGAATCGGACATGATTGAGCAACTGAACTGAACTGAACTGAAGGTTGGTGGGGAGAAGGAGTGACAATTTGACAAGGAACACAGCTGGCATTAGGAGTGTAGAGCGGCTCCTGGCTAACAGCCAGCAAAGGAATCAAAACCTCAGCCCTATAGCTGTAAAAACAGAATTATGTCTACAACTCAAATAGTTTTTAAAAGAATGTCCTCTGACAGAGCCATCAGAGGTCAGCCTAGGCCAGTTGACGCTTTGATTTTGATCTCGGGAGACCTGGAACAGAGGACCCAGTTGATCCTGCCTGGACTTCTGACCTACAGAATTGTGACAAGATAAATTTGATTTAAGTCATTGACTGTGATATTTTGTTTCAGCAGCAAAAGAAAATTAATACAATTACCTTTACACAGTTTATAGACATTTTGTGGGACATACTTATACTAAAAAGTTCAGGTCAGTTCAGTCGCTCAGTCATGTCCAACTCTTTGCAACCCCATGGGCTGCAGCATGCCAGGCTTCCTTGTCCATCACCAACTACCGGAGATTACTCAAATTCATGTCCACTGAGTTGGTGATGCCATCCAACCATCTCATCCTCTGTCATCCCCTCTCCCCACCCCTTCAATCTTTCCCAGCATCAGGGTCTTTTCCAATGAGTCAGTTCTTCCCATCAGGTGGCCAAAGTACCAGAGTTTCAGCTTCAGCATCAGTCCTCCTAATGAATAGTCAGGCCTGGTTTCCTTTAGGATGGACTGGTTGGATCTCCTTGTTGTCCAAGGGACTCTCAAGAGTCTTCTCCAACACCACAGTTCAAAAGCATCAATTCTTTGGTGCTCAGCTTTCTTTATAGTCCAACTCTCACATCCATACATGACTACTGGAAAAACCATAGCTTTGACTAGATGGACCTTTGTTGGTAAAGTAATGTCTCTGCTTTTTAATACACTGTCTAGGTTTGTCATAGCTTTTCTTCCAAAGAGCAAGCATCTTTTAATTTCATGGCTGCAGTCATCATGTGCAGTGATTTTGGAGCCCCCCCAAATAGTCTCTCACTGTTTCCATTGTTTCCTCAACTATTTGCCATGAAGTGATGGGACCAGATGCCATGATCCTAGTTTTCTAAATGTTGAGTTATAAGCCAACTTTTTCACTCTCTTTCACTTTCATCAAGAGGCTCTCTAGTTCTTCTTCACTTTCTGCTGTAAGGGGGAGTGTCATCTGCATATCAGAGGTTATTGATATTTCTCCCGGCAATCTTGATTCCAGCTTGTGCTTCTTCCAATCCAGCATTTTTCATGATGTACTCTGCATATAAGTTAAATAAGCAGGGTGACAATATACAGCCTTGATGCACTCCTTTCCCAATTTGGAACTAGTCTGTTCCATGTTCAGTTCTAACTGTTGCTTCTTGACCTGCATACAGATTTCTTAGGTGGCAGGTAAGGTGGTCTGGTATTCCCATTTCTTGAAGAATTTTCCACACTTTGTTGTGATCCACACAGTCAAAGGCCTTGGTGTAGTCAATAAAGCAGAAGTAGGTGTTTTTCTGGAACTCTCTTGCTTTTTCTATGATCCAGCGGATGTTGGGAATTTGATCTCTGGTTCTTCTGCCTTTCCTAAATCCAGCCTGAACATCTGGAAGCTCTTGGTTCATGTACTATTGAAGCATAGCTTGCAGAACTTCAAGCATTACTTTTCTCGTGTGTGAGATGAGTGCGATTGTGCAGCAGTTTGAACCACCCCTACCACCTGGGCTTCTCTCTGTCTTTTCTTCTACCACATCTCTACTGCTTCCAGCATGAGAAAAAGCTCATGTAATTAGATTGAGACCTCCTGGATAATTTGGGATAATATCCCTTTTTAAAAATCGGTACACTTAATTACATCTGTAAAGTCCCTGTTGCCATGTATTATAATGTAACATATTCAGAAGTTCAAGGGATTAGGCCATTATTCTGCCTACCACAGTATATATTCTTCTAGGATTATTTTCTGGCATATCCTTCACTTTGATGATTTGGAGAAATATCTTACAGCAATATTGCTTAATTTATTTGGGCTAGAGCATTGAGTTATGTTTGAACAATAAAGAGGCTAGAAGTTCTTTGAAGAGTTCTTATAAGCCAAACTTTAATAATCAATATAAGGAGAAGTTGACTATTGATTTAGAGAAAGAAAGGTCTATAACAGATCACTGGTAAACCTTGTAAATCAAATGAGAACAAATAAATAATACAGGAGCAATGTGGATACCTATTTTATCTAGTAGCCAAAGGATATAGGGTCGGACAATTACTGTGTTTAACATTATTGCAAGTGTGATCTTTTCCTGTTGCTGCTGCTGCTGCTGCTGCTAAGTCGCTTCAGTCGTGTCCGACTCTGTGCGACCCCATAGATGGCAGCCCACCAGGCTCCCCCATCCCTGGGATTCTCCAGGCAAGAACATTGGAGTGGGTGATCTTTTCCTGAAGGATGTTAAATATTATTAGCCCACTATTAAAAATAGAAGACAATTTCCTATTTTGCACACCACTGAATTTATAGTGTTTAAAATGAACTGAACTTCTCTTTTCTCTTAAATTTTTTTCTAACATCAAAAGAATCATGAAAGGGTTTTAATTTCCATTTGTAACTTATTAACTGGTAATCTGAATGAAATTAAAAATCAATTCAATAATACAGAATTTTAGAGAATCTACACTTTGCTGGGTAGTATGCTAGACCCAAAGGATACACATATAGTCATGTTATACTCCATGCCTACAGGCAACTCACAGGCATATAAACAAAGAAATAAAAATACCGTGGTGGCAGGGAACCTGGGGAAGCAAACACGCATGGAAGGCATGTTTTATTCAATGAATCAGTGTTGCTGTTTCTTTTCTTTTCAATTACACTTTTTTTCAGAGCAGATTTAGGTCCACAGCAAAACTGAGAGGAAGGTATAGCTATTTCTCATTTACCTCTGCTTTCACACATACATTACAGATTAAGATATCGCTCAGTCAAATCTGACTCTTTGCGACCCCATGGACTGTAGCCCACCAGGCTCCTCTGTCCATGGGATTCTCCAGGCAAGAATACTGGAGTGCATATCCATTCCCTTCTCCAGGGTATCTTCCTGACCCAGGGACCGAAGCCAGCTCTCCCCCATTGCAGGCAGGTTCTTTACCATCTGAGCCATCAGGAAAGCCACCCCCACCAGAGTGGTACATATATGTTTCAATCAATGAATGTACACTGGCACAACATAATAACCCAAAGTCCATAGTGTATCTTAGAGTTTACTTTTGGTTATGTATATTCTATGAGTTTGAGCAAATGTGTAATGAGAGGTATCCATCATTAAATATCACAGAGTGTTTTCACTGCCTTGAACATCCTCTGTGTTCTGCCTAATTCACACCCTGCCCCCATCCCAATCCTTAGTAACCCCTGATTTTTTGTTTGTTTGTTTTTACTATCTCTATAGTTTGCCTTTTCAGAATGTCATATGGTTGGAATCACACAATATATGGCCTTTGTAGATTGGTATAAGCATTTAAGATTTTTCCACATCTTTTCATGGCTGGAAGTTTGTTTTTAGCTCTGAATAATATTCCATTATCTGATGTACCACAGTTTACTTATCTATTCACTTACTGTAGGATATCTTGGTTTCTTCCAAGTTTTGGCAATTATGAATAAAGCTGCTATAAACATCTATATGCAGGTTGCCAACTCCTTCAGGTAAATACCAAGAATAACAATTGCTGGATTGTATAGTAAGAGTATCTTTAGTTTGTAAGCTTTTCTAGTTTTGGAGGAGGTATAAGCAAAGGTACTGAAGCATGAAAAAGCACAAGGCATTTGAGGAACCATAATTATGGTCTTGCAGTATGAAATGAAGCAGGGCAAAGGCTAATAGTGTTCTGCCAAGAGAACGCACTGGCCATAGCAAACACCCTCTTCCAACAACACAAGAAAAGACTCTACACAAGGACATCACCAGATGGTCAATACCAAAATCAGATTGATAATATTCTTTGTAGCCAAAGATGGAGAAGCTCTATACTGTCAGCAAAAACAAGACCGGGAGTTGATTGTGGCTCAGACCATGAACTCCTTATTGCCAAATTCAGACTTAAATTGTAGAAAGTAGGGGAAACCACTAGGCCATTCAGGTATGACCTAAATCAAAACCCTTATGACTATAAAGTGGAAGTGAGAAATAGATTTAAGGGAATAGATCTGATAGACAGAGTGCCTGATGAACTATGGATGGACGTTTGTGACATTGTGCAGGAGACAGGGATCAAGACCATCCCCATGGAAAGATGCAAAGAGGCAAAATGGTTGTCTGAGAAGGCCTTACAAATAGCTGTGAAAAGAAGAGAAGCAAAGGAGAAAAGGAAAGATAGTCCCATTTGAATGCAGAGTTCCAAAGAATAGCAAAGAGAGATAAGAAAGCCTTCCTCAGTGATCAATGCAAAGAAATAGAAGAAAACAATAGAATGGGAAAGACTAGAGATCTCTTCAAGAAAATTAGAGATACCAAGGGAACATTTCATGCAAAGATGGGTTCAATAAAGGACAGAAATGGTATGGACCTAACAAAAGCAGAAGATATTAAGAAGAGGTGGCAAGAATACACGGAAGAACTGTACAAAAAAGATCTTCGTGACCCAGATAATCACAATGTTGTGATCACTCATCTAGAGCCAGACATCCTGGAATGTGAAGTCAAATGGGCCTTAGAAAGCATCACTACAAACAAAGCTAGTGGATGTGATGGAATTCCAGTTGAGCTATTTCAAATCCTGAAAGATGATGCTGTGAAAGTGCTGCACTCAATATGCCAGCAAATTTGGAAAACTCAGCAGTGGCCACAGGACTGTGAAAGGTCAGTTTTCATTCCAATCCCTAAGAAAGGCAATCCCAAAGAATTTTCAAACTACCGCACAATTGCATTCATCTCACATGCTCGTAAAGTAATGCTCAAAATTCTCCAAGCCAGGCTTCAGCAATACGTGAACCGTGAACTCCCAGATGGTCAAGCTGGTTTTAGAAAAGGCAGAGGAACCAGAGATCAAATTGCCAACATCCGCTGGATCATCGAAAAAGCAAGAGAGTTCCAGAAAAACATCTATTTCTGTTTTAATGACTATGCTAAAGCCTTTGACTGTGTGGACCACAATAAACTGTGGAAAATTCTGAAGGAGATGGGAATACCAGACCACCTGACCCACCTCTTGAGAAACCTATATGCAGGTCAGGAAGCAACAGTTAGAACTGGACATAGAACAACAGACTGGTTCCAAATAGGAAAAGGAGTATGTCAAGGCTATATATCATCACCCTGCTTATTTGACTTATATGCAGAGTACATCATGAGAAATGCTGGACTGGATGAAGCACAAGCTGGAATCAAGATTGCCAGGAGAAATATCAATAATTTCAGATATGCAGATGACACCACCCTTACGGCAGATTGTGAAGAGGAACTAAAAAGCCTCTTGATGAAAGTGAAAGAGGAGAGTGAAAAAGTTGGCTTAAAGCGCAACATTCAACTGGGAAGACCCAGAGGGATTGGGTAGATTGGGTAGAGAGGGAGGTGGGAGGGGGGATTGGGATGGAGAATACATGTAAATCCATGGCTGATTCATGTCAATGTATGACAGAACCCACTGCAATGTTGTAAAGTAATTAGCCTCCAACTAATAAAAATAAATGAAAAAAAAAAAAAAAAAAAGCTCAACATTCAGAAAGCTAAGATCATGGCATCTGGTCCCATTACTTCATGGGAAATAGATGGGGAAACTGTGGAAACAGTGACAGACTTTATTTTTTGGGGCTCCAAAATCACTGCAGATGGTGATTGCAGCCATGAAATTAAAAGACGCTTACTCCTTGGAAGGAAAGTTATGACCAACCTAGATAGCATATTAAAAAGCAGAGACATTACTTTGCCAACAAAGGTCCGTCTAGTCAAGGCTATGGTTTTTCCAGTGGTCATGTATGGATGTGACAGTTGGACTATGGAGAAAGCTGAGCGCCAAAAAATTGATGCTTTTGAACTGTGGTATTGGAGAAGACTCTTGAGAGTCCTTTGGGCTGCAATGAGATCCAACCAGTCCATCCTAAAGGAGATCAGTCCTGGGTGTTCATTGGAAGGACTGATGCTGAAGCTGAAACTCCAATACTTTGGCCACCTCATGCGAAGAGTTGACTCATTGGAAAAGACCCTGATGCTGGGAGGGATTGGGGGCAGGAAGAGAAGGGGACAACAGAGGATGAGATGGCTGAATGGCATCACCAACTCGATGGACATGAGTTTGAGTAAACTCCGGGAGTTGGTGATGGACAGGGAGGCCTGTCATGCTGCAATTCATGGGGTCGCAAAGAGTTGGACACGACTGAGCCACTGAACTGAACTGAACTGACTGAATTATGGCCAGTCTTTGGGGTCACAAAGAGTTAGACACGATTGGGTGACTGAACACTGAAGTACAGACAGAGGGTAAAGAGCAAGGGGAAAGTAGTGAAATTAAGGCTGGAAACTTGTTAGGCTTGACGCATATCATGCCCTGCACTTGATTCCATGAAGATGAAGCATAAACTTTTTAATTAGTGAAATCACGTGATTGGACTTGCACTTTAGAAAGATTATCTTGGCTGCCCAGAAGAGAATAACTCTAGGTTAGAGGTCAGTTACAGGCTGGAAAACCAGTTTAACAAGATTGAAGATGAAAGCTTAAACTAAAGCAACGGAGGCCAAGATGTAGAGCAATGGAAAGACTTGAGAGATCCTGCACTAAGATCCTCAGACTTCAGGCTGGTTAAAGTTATGGGGATTAAAGGTATGGAGGTGGACAACAGTGACAAAGAAAGAGCAAAGGAGAAGAATTCACGAGTTAAAAAAAAATTCTGGCAAGGGAGAAAAATTTAGATATTTGATAAAGTCTGACTAAATTAGGAAGTGAAGGAAAACAAGTGGGGGGATGGATGATTGGATGGTGACAAAGACTTTCTCATTTGTCAAACTTTAATTTGATTTCTCTGAGCCCTCTTCCATCAAGGCTTCCTCCCCAGGTCCTGGCTTTGGTCTTCCAAGTCCAATTTTACCAAGAATCCTACTGAGTCAGTTTAGAGAACATCTCCCAACCTTGATATCTAGTCACACTGGTCAGTCTCTAGCAAGAATCTTGTTAAAATGCTTTAGCAAGAATCACCCCTACCCTTGGCGTCCCCTCTTAGTAATTTTCAATCCACTGGCCCCTGCCTTTCTGTTCTTTGGCTACACGTATCCAACTGTGTCTGTTGTATTTGTAATTCAGCCCAATCTCTCTCCCCAATTGCAAAAGCCTTGACATCTATGGCAAAAGTCCTAAGTAAAGTCTATTGTTTTAACAAGTATAATTTTTTTAACAATAGGGAGGAACATCTCTTTGGAACTAAGGTTACTTCCATATGCCTCTAAAGTTTAGTTTATGCATGTACCTTTTAACTATAGTATGGCTAAATAACCTGTCTAGATCACGCACTGCAGGGGTTTATCAGGCATTATGATGTACATAATCCAGCCATTTGTGCCCCAAGAGCCTGGCAAGCTGGCTTCCTCCTCTTAATTAAAAAGAAAAAACAAGGTGTAAGTCCAACACCCACTATGTGACAGCTCATACAACTCCTTCCTTAAACACCTCACAATCATCTTATATGGACTAGAGCAGTAACATTCACCGGTGCGAGACAAGTCAAGTCTAGAGAGGAGAGAATCTGTCATGGTAACATTTTGAGGTGAGTAATGGCTACTTTTCTGTTTTCTAACCTCAACTTATTTAGAGGAAGCTACAGTAACTATCCAAATTCCCTGTTTTAGCAGTAAAGCTTCTTGACATATAAAGTCTATGCTCTAAAAAATACCTTTTTATTTTTTTTTAAAGAACATTGAATTTGAATTTGGTGTCAATGTCACGTGTCCCCAAAGTCTTTCCCCCCCCCCCCCCCCTAAACTATTGAAAATGAAAAGCCCATTCTTACTTTGCAGACGTACAGAAACAGGCCATGAGCTGTATTTGCCTTATGGGTTGTATAGGCTATTTGCAGACTTGGTAGGCATAAAATGTTAGGATTGAAAAACGAATGTGTTAAGTGTGGGACCCTTTGGAAAGAAGAGGGTAGCGGGGCTTTCCTGGCTGACTGCCAACAGGATAACATATGTGAAAGAGCTTTCCAGCGATTTTTAGTCCAAGTGGCGAAGCTCAGGAATGATGACGGCAGAGTGGTTAGGCCCCCGGTCCATGCCGCTCACCATCCTCCAGGCGGCTGGTACACAGCCCGGGTTCCGGGAACCTGAAGGAGCGCGGACAAAATCTCAATGGACGCGGAGATGGATGCTTAGCTCAGCTAAGCGCGTACTGAGCCCTGTACACAAGCCCGCGGAGCCAAAGAAACTCCCACGGCTGGTCTCCAGGCTGCGGCTCCGCTGGTGCCCGCAGGCAAGTGCACGCACGCACGTCTCCCGGCCGCGCTCAGCCGTGCTCTATTGCGCATGTCTGGGGAGGGCGGAGCGGCGGCTGACGGGCAGGCAGAGGCCTCAGTGAGGCGGAGGAGCTCCTCCCCAGCCGGCCAGTAGACCCGGCCGCTCTGCGTCACTTCCGCTGGGGCGGGACGGAGCTGGGGGAGGGTGGCACCCCAGCTGCTGCCCTGGTGTTTGTGCTGGAAGCTCAGCTGATGCTGGCGGGCAGAGGGGACGCGCGTACGGGGGAAAGGCGCGTCGCCCCTGCCGCCCAAGTAGTTGCGGCCTGCATCCCGGTAGGTGGCCCGTGGGGGGCCGGCGGGACGGTCGGCGAGGGGAGAAGGCCGCGAGTCGCCCCGGGGACTCATTTGCCCCTCTGGGACTTCTCATCTCTCGTCGGAGGGCGCTTCCAGGGCGAGAGGGCGGGGAGACGCCCGGACCCGGGCTCCTTAAGGCGACCGAGCACCGGAAGGGTCCGCCGGTCCCAGGCCTGAGGGGTGCGCGATGCTCTCCGCCTCTTCTGGCCTGGTGGGCTTTGCTGGTCCGCACGGCTCAGACTGTTTAGGTTTTTTTGGTCCCGCCCGGAGCTGTCAGTTCCACCCCCGAGCCTCGCAGCCGAGGTTCCCTGAGTCTCTCTGACTTCCCTGGGCAGTGGGTGCTCCGGCAGGTCCCGGTTGCTTGTCAAAACCGCGTCCCTGTTCTACCTACATCATTCCCCACTGTCAGTACACCTGATGAGTCGGCTGCTCCAGGCTTTTAATTATCAGCAGTTTCTATGTCACCCCACCCACAGTGAACTCTGTCTCTCGCTCCTGTTGCTTAATCGGTTTCAGATGTGTGCTGTTCAGTAGGTGAAGGTTTGTTGCACTGCTTCCAGTCGCTGTCATATAAGTCATCATGCGGGGAGGAGACTGGTTTCTATACCTAATACTATGATAACTTTAAATAAAAAGTGGTGACACCTAGGGAGAACTTAGATGAGGAACTATCACATAATCCTATTTAAAGTGGTGCTTTTTACTTCCGGTAACATCCCAGTGGAACTGCATCCCAATCTACAGTCCCGATTATTGAGCTTTCAAAAATGACAAAAGTAGGTTTTGGTGTATCGAGGAAATGCTGTTAAGACAGTGAAATACTAAGAATTTTTAAATCCGGGAGTTTTAGAAACATTTGTTGCACTGTGAACCGAGAGTTTAATGCCTCTTATGAGTCAAATATTTCATGCCTATTGTAACTGTTTTTGTCAAATCTCTTGTGCACATTAGTTGTACTTTGAATATAAGAACATATTCTTACTTCATCATTTTTCTTAAACTTTTTTCTCAGTGTTGATCTTGTTTTTCTGTTCCTGGGTCAGATCTCAGTTAAAACCTTGAGAGCAATGTCGTTTTAACAAGTCATGTTGGATGAAAAGATCACTTTCACTAGTTTATATGTTTACTTGCTTGAAGTGCAGAGTTAATAAAGGTACATCTTTGAGTTGTTTTTTTGCTTAGTAATAATGACGGAGGATTTGTGCCAGAGGGTACTTACTGCTTCGTGTGTGGAGCATATATTTGTGAAAAGATCATAGAACTCTTAGCCGAACATCTTCCTGTCTTGTCTTACTTAGTTCTGACCTTTATTTCCCATGTCTTATATTTTATTTCATTCACTGTTCAGTACTTTTTCCGACGTCCTGCCATTGCCCTGAGCTTTTCTGGATGTCTTTTCTCCTGTGCTTTTTTTTTTTTTTTCTCTGCTTAGCAAACTACCTCTTCCTAACTCTGAATGGCTGTCAAGGCTCTATCCTTGTTCTCTCCACACCAGAATTTTTAAATTTGAAACCCAAGGAATACTTTAGTACTTCTGTAAATATCCTGAAATGTCTTGGAAAATATAGTGCATATATGCAGATAAGCATTTTTTTGAGGAAGAGAAAACTTGTATCAAACTCTGCGATCCCCAGATTCTGGAGAAGTATTAACTGTATACCCTTCTTTGGTAAATCCAGTCTTATGATTTCAGCTGTCGCTGTGCTAGTAACTCCAAACATAAATCCAACAGCCTATGTTCCTGTAGTATGTCTCCATGTGAATGCCCCACTGTTTCTGCATTCTAATTGGCCCCCTTCCAAGCTATCTCACATCCACAAATGGCATTCTCCCTGTTTCTCTGATTAAAAACCCTTAAGTTGTCTTGACACCTCCCTCTCCTTACCCTATTCTTTGCTGTCACCAAGCCCTGTGTTTCGCTGATTGCTCCGTTTTCAAAGTGTGGCTCAGAGCAATAGTCATCTCCTGTAGTACTTTTATCTTAATCCAATCCAAACCTCTGTCACTTCATGTCTGCATAATTGCAGTATAACCAAGTGAAGTCCCCCATAAATTAATTCTTTCCATCCTTAGCGGAGCCTCCACCTAGCAATTCCTGAATTTCTTCTAGTTACAACTTCATTCCATTCCCCAGTGGTTGGTCTAGGCCTCACTCTTCCATTTATGCCTGCATCTGTATTTGTACTATCCTATAAATAGAGAGTCTGGTCCTCCTGCTTTTTTCTCAGTTGATGGTGGCACTTTACAGTTTATCTTCTTATCTGTTTGCAATCTAAGTTTTGTCTCAGCTCAATTTGCTCTCCAAACCCTTATCTGCATTTACTAGTGTGGTTTGGGAGCAGTTAAATTCAGCTTGTTGATTTTGTTGACAGCTCTTTTCTGCAGTTTTGGCCTGATAACTGTAGCTTCTAGAAGAGTGTTTTAAAATTGTATGATCATGAGATTGTATAGACTTCCTTTAATTGTTCCCCTTTTCAGATTTGCTTTATTGCCAAGTTGATAGGTGTATTCTTGTTGGTCTTGAGGATTATCTCTTATTGGAAAGAAACAATGCAGATCCCTTATTGTAATCCCCGCTTTTATAGCTCTGTTCTCTGCTTGACCCTTGGGCCCATGTCTACCATTTCTCCTATTTCTTACTTTACTTTAACTACCTTAATCTTACTATTCTTGAATAGACAAAGGACATTCCTGTCTCCAGAGCTTTGGTTGCTTTTTCCTCTGCCTTGAGTGCTTTTTCCCTGGATACTTTTAAATAATTTGCTTCCTCAGTTCATTCAGATCTCCAGTAACGTGTCAACTCAATTCTTCTGACTACATCAGCTGAAATAGCCATCCCTGGGCCCTTTTCTACCCAGCCTCCAGCTTTATTTTTCTTCATGGTACTTCTCGATCTGTTGTTATACATTGTATTAGTTACTTGTTTATTAATAAGTTGTCTTGTTCTCCAAGACCTAGGAAACTGAGGTTTAATAACTCTCAATAAATGGATTATTCCTTTTACTATGGAATAGTATGCCTTTTGAATCTTATTTAATGTTTTTGCTTTAAAGTGCTTTTTGCTTTCTTTTGATTATATAGGCCTTGGTATATATTTCCCGTATTCCTTTTCAGCCTTTCTTTGTCATTATATTACAGTAACATCTAGTAACTAGCTTGTAGCTGGAATTTTCATTTCTAAAATTTTACTCTTCCTGTACATTTTGTACAGTTTTTTTTTTTTTTTTTTTTGCTGCCTTATTTTTGTTCTATCATTGAACGTCTGAAACCTACTTAATTTTTTTTCTATTGTTTCTAATCTCGGTTACACTTTTTCCTGTTGGCTGTACATGCCAGTCGTCTCTTGCAGTGATGGTTCTTTAACTGTGAGTTCGCCTTCAGTGGGGATTGCTGAATGAGAGAGTCTCTTGCCCGAGCTTTGGAAGTGTCCTTTATTTCTCAGGTATTTTTTTCTTTTTTTTTTTGGTAATAGCCACCCTGATAAGTGTGGGATATATACCTCATTTGGTTTTGATTTGTATTTCTCTGATATCAGTCATGTTGTTCATCTTTTCTTGTGCTTATTTACTGAATGTCTCTTTGGAGAAAGATGACATCTTTCATCTATTCAAGTCCTTTGTCCATTTTTTAATTGAGTTATTTGATTTTTGTTGTTGAGTTACAGGAGTCCATTATTAGTTTTGAGTATAGCTTTTTTATCCACGAGTCCTTTAGATGTATTTTATCATGTACTTCTGTGTTGGAGATTGTGAAACTTTTGTGTTAATTCAGCTTATTACATTGACTGCAGATCTTGAGGGGTTCTGAAGAGTCAGCAAGGCAGATAGTTTTGCTTCTTTTCTTTCCTCCCCTCTACAGATTTTAAAATAGTATGTTCACGGGCAATTTGGAAAGATGTTAGTTCAGACTATCTTCTGAAGAGTCACAATGGGTTCTTGATTCCTGTCATTCTCAGTCTTGTCCCGTTACTCCATCTGTCAGAGATCTGCTGGAAGCGTCTTCCTAATGTCATTCCTTTGCTTAACATAGTTCATTGACAGTTCGATCTTTAATCTCTATGGCAAGATTGTCGGACCCTTCATAATCTGGCTTCTCCTGTCTTTGCAGTATCATCTTCAGCTTCTCCCTCATTATTGGCTCCAGGTCCTGGAAAGAATTGACTGCTTGCGAATTTTGCTTATATTGTGTGTACTTTCTTAAATGCTTTTTTTTGTTTGTTTGTGTTTGTTTTCCCCATTATTTAGAATTCTCTCCTTCCCCTCTCATCTTTTACCATGTGATGAATTACTGTTTTGCCCAGTTTTCAGCATCATTTTTTTTTCAGACTTACCTGGATGTCTGCTCTGACTTTGTGTCTTCCATTCGTATAGTACCATCTATTAAAGTGCATTGCATTGTTTTCTTAAATTACAAATTTAAGAAATTTGTAAATAATAGAATCCATCCAAAAGTAAAAGCCCTTCTCAAAAGCTGTTCTCTCGAAAGCCCTTCTCTTTCAATTCCACTTCTCAGTTCACAGGAATAAATAAACAGATGCTTACCCTTTCAGAATGTGTGTATGTGTGTGTAGCCACAGATTCCAGCTGCATATGTAGGTTTTTGTTTTCTTGTATTACAGAATACCTTTGTGTCTACATCTGTGTATCCTTGTGTTATTGATATCATACATAAGTTATTGCAATTTGCCTTCCTCTCTATACTGTATATGAAGGATATATACATTGGATACATTGGATCATCTAGTTCCTAACTGCTATATAACATTACATTGTAATTCATTGTGTTGTATGTTATCTACCGTAGTTTATTTAACCATCCCTTTCTAGAAGACACTTAAGAGTTGTTTATCAGTGTTTTGATATTTCAAGCAATGTGGCAAAGAATGTGTATATATACCTGTACTCCTGTGCAGTTATTTCTGTAGGACAGATTCTTTATGGTGGAACTACTAATCAAAGAACATGTGCCTTTAAAATTTTGATAGATAGCTATTAAAATTTCCTTAGATTCTGTCAGGTAGCCCTTTGAGTCCCATTTCCCCAGGTTATTATCAGTACTGGATATTATCCATTATTTGCATTTTACCAATTGAAAGAACAAAATGTCTGTTTTAAATGGCATTCATGTTGTGGTTATGAGCCCCTGTCTGTTAGGTGTTACACATAGTTTTGGAGAAGGTGTCTAGTACTCTTGCCTGAAAAATCCCATGGACAGTCCATGGGGTCTCAAGGAGTTAGACTCTACTGAAGCAACTTAGCATGTATGCACATAGTTTATTCTAGTCTGACTTCTTTGCTTAAATGAGCAGTTACTACTAGACTGTGAAATCTTCTTTACAAGGCTATCTCAAGCTCTAAACTGAAAGTTTCTTGGTATCCTCTTTGTGGTCTCAGCATTTAGGACTATATCTGGCATCAAGTTGTTGAATGTGTGCCCAGCACACAGTGAGGCCAGACAAACTGAAATGTCCACGTTTGGAGTAGGAGAAGGGTTTATTGCAAGAGCCATAAAGCAGGCAGCTCCTACTTGAAAGACCTGAACTCTGATGGGTTTGGGGGAAGAGATTTTATAAGCAGAATTTGTGGGGGGGCCTCTTCTGATAGATTGAGGTGACAAAATGGTGTCCCAGGAATCTCAGTCATCAGCTTTCTGGTTCCAGCCAGTCTGGGTCTTGTGCTCAGCCTGACATTACCATCATCTTCCTGGGGACGGGCCTTAGTTCCCGTAGAAGAACTCAGAGATTTCTATCTGATTGTTATATACATCCCCCCAGGATGAACCAGGACCCTGCCCCATCTCTGCACTGATGTCTCTGCATTCCCTCACCCTCTTAATTAACTATTTGAATCTGCCCTTTGGAACTCAGGGAGGGTCTCGGAGGCTGAAGGCCTTTTTCTTACAAACAAGAAATTGGGGACACAGAGAGGCTTTCATGCATTGGGGGGGTCCCATAGGGTCCTACTTGGTTTGAGTCCCCCCCTTTTCTTTGATATGCCTCAATCCTGAGGGGAACAGGTGTTGGACAGGAGAATAACATTTTGGATAGAGGTTAATAAATTCAACAGAGGGACTCGGTTTCAGGGGGACTAAGTTTCAGATTAAATATTCTATAAATGGTTTGCAGTGAATAGGAGTATAAGACTTGACTATTGTCCTCAAAGAACTTAATGTCTAGTGTCACATAAACTAGTCGAGACTTCAATAATAAAGAAGAAAAACAGCAGAATATTTAAATTGTGTCAATGAAAAATTAATCAGTAGGTCTAAGAAAGAATTGGGAAATTTTATTTGAGCCAGATTTGAGGATTATAACCCAGGAAGAGTATCTCAGAAAACTCTCAGAACTGTTCCACCTGTTAGAAGTTGAGACACAGTTTATATAAGTTTTTTTGAAACAGAGGGCTGTACATAAAATAATGTGTATTGACAGTTTGCATAACCCAGACTTAAGAACCATCACAGTGGGCCATGGGACCCTTTACAAGGTCAAGAAAAGATGTTCTGTCTTGCTGATGTTGGGCGAATGTTGCTGTGAACGTGGAGCAGGGATTCCTGCTGGTGGGGGAGGTATGGTAGGTCGAGAGTGCAGGTAGAAAGGAGGCCAAGGGGCAGAGAAGAACTTTTGTGTTTAAGTTTTCCTTGTCTTACCATGAATACAGATTTTGTTTCACAGTTGCATGTTCGGTCTTGTGTTTTGGAGACCTTATCTATCCGGTAGTTTCTCTAAATTAGTTTTCATGAAACATCCTACTACTCACTTTCTTTTCTCATTGATTTCTATACCAGACGATTTAATTACCTTCTATTTGCTTAAAAATGAGATCTCTATTGCCATCATGAAAATATATTGTCCTATCTTCTTTTGAGACAAGTTGCTGAGTTTAGTTCAAGTAATGTAATGTATTTTATCTCTTCCCCGACTTCAGTTTTACCTTAAATCCTAATCTTTTTTTTTTTTCTTGCCATTTTAGGTAAGACCATGAATTATGGCATTTCTTAAATGAAGCATTCAGGAGTGAAGTGAAAGTCATAACGTATAGAAAATAAGTAATTTTTAAGTTATGTCTATTAATTTGACTATAGATCTATATTATATTTACCTCCTTAGTAATGCGAGAAGTCTTTGTGGGAAGCAGAGAAGCAAGCAGCTGCCTTTCTTGTGCTCACCTGAACATTACGGGAGGATAAGCCACATCAGTCTACAGAGAGGTGTTCATACAAGCAGAATAAGATGTAAATGGACCAAAAGTGAAGCTCATTCTTGCAGTAAGCACTGTTCCCCCCTAAGCCACCATGGTTTACATCTTGGAATCTTGAGACTTAGCACTTCTGCTCCCAAGGGACTTACAAAAGTGAGCCCTCGTATGTCCCGTATTAAAAATACTTTGAACTCTGTTTCAAAGGCTGTCTTTGGCAAGCAAAATGAAATGATTTCTCGTTTAGCTCAGCTTAAGCCAAGTTCTCGAATATTAAGAAAAGTGACAGATAGCGGTTGGTTAAAACAGAAAAGCGTTAAACAAACCATCAAGTTTCTGAAAAAGTATAGTGACAAGTCAGCAGAAAAGAGTTCTCTTCCAGCAAAGGAAAGTCAGGTTATAGAGAAAGACAATATAGGTAAACCAAGCCTTTTTCATTACACAAATAATATAACCACAAAATTTGGAGAGTCATTCTACTTTTTGTCAAGTCATATTAATTCATACTTCAAGCGTGAGGAAAAAATGTCTCAACAGAAGGAAGATCAACATTTCCAGGAAAAATCAGAACTTGAACTAAAGGTTGAAGATGAGAAACCCAGTTCTCCAGATCCTGGCATCCTGTCTGATAAGAAGCTAGACTCAGAAGCTTCTTTATATTCTGAGGACAAGCCTGGAAGTCCCAGTGAGACACCTGAGGTTCTTCCCATTTCTACTAAACAGAGTATTGCTAACTTTCTGTCTCGTCCCACAGAAGGTGTACAAGCCTTAGTAGGTGGTTATATTGGTGGACTTGTCCCCAAACTAAAGTATGATTCAAAGAGTCAGTTAGAAGAGCGGGAAGAGGCGACAAAAGCCGAGCAGGCTGTCAGCAAAGACAAAAACATAGAGGAGAAAAGGCGGTTATCTCTTCAGCGAGAAAAGGCAAGTCGTAATTTATTGTGATTTTAAGTTTTAATTTTTATCAGATTTCTAAGTTTCATTTCCTTATGTGATTGAAGAACTTTGATCATCTGTTGGTATCACTGGAGCAGTTTTCATACTTGAATCATACATATTTTAATATGTCTTTGCAGATCATTGCCAGAGTGAGTATTGATAACAGAACCCGGGCGTTAGTTCAAGCATTAAGAAGAACAACTGACCCAAGGCTCTGCATCAATAGAGTTGAAGAACTGACTTTCCATCTTCTAGAATTTCCTGAGGGAAAAGGAGTGGCTGTCAAGGTAATTTTGATTACCTTTAGTCTGGTTTTTTCTTGGAATAAAAGTACTAGTAAACCTTCTGAAATGGGGAAGGCAACACCTTTCATTTTTTTTTTTTTCATTTTTCTTTTTTTGTGGTTTTATCATACATGTGGTGTTTTACATACTTAGTAATTGCCCATTTATTTTGTGATATGCATTGCACTAAATGCTCATTTTTCTTCTGTAATTTGTTATGCTCTTAGTACTCATATTTGTTTGTACTTTTAAGATACTTCCAAGATAAGAAGATATATCTCAGTATATTAGTTGAATTGCCTAATAGCTACCAAGGTTTTCTTAAATGCAATGTTAAGTGTTTATGCTATGCAGCTACTGTTCAGACAGGAGTTGTAATTCATAAGTAAAACCATTACTTGTTTTTATTTCATGATCTTTTTGTATTTGAAAGTCTAAAAATTTTTATGATCTTATTGGCAGTTGAATGTGTGATTCTATTAATAAAACAAATAGATTTTCTTTGCCTCAGTTTTTTCAAATATAAAACAGTGAAAATAATTTAGATCTATTTAAGTAGACTGTTTTCATGGTAGCATGCATGCTAAGTCGCTTCAGTTGTGTCTGACTCTTTGCGACCCCATGGACTGTAGCCCGCCAGGCTCCTCTGTCTATGGAATTCTCCAGGCAAGAGTACTGGAGTGGGTTGTCATTCCCTTCTCCAGGGGATCTTCTCAGCTCAGGGATCGAACCTGTCTCATGTCTCCTGCATTGGCAGGCAGGTTCTTTACCACTTGTGCCACCTGGGAAGCCCTGAAATGCCATAAAATGTGAATGATGTCTCTTTACCTCTATACTATGATTATTTGTAACATATAATTAACAGTTTGGACATGTCATATAAAGAATGGTAGTGTTAATATTTTGTTAGAGATCCATCAGTGCTTATTTTTTACTTGCCATCCAAAAAATTGTCAGTTAACTTAGTTCATATTTATTCAACAGTTTGATAACAATCTTGCTAAAAAGTTACACATTTTTAATTAATTTTCCCTCAAATTTCATACAATACATATATTGTAATAGCTAAACTTTAGAATGTCATGTTCATAGAATTTGTAATTATCTTTCATATATGTGTAATCTCTTACCTAAAAGATAAATTTTCCTAATATGGATATGCTTTTAAGTCATTTTAACATTTGGGTGATACACTGAAAGCAAACGTCTAAGAAAAATATGCATACTTTAAAGAACTTTTAAGAAAAACATTTTATTGAAGTATGATACACATGCAATTGTAAGTATAAAGCTCAATGAGTTTTCATACACCTTCACATAGCCAGCACTCAGATGAAGAGCAGAATTTGTCAGCACTTCAGAAGTCGCCCCTGGACTCCGTTTCAGTCACAGTCTCCCAAAAAAGGATCACAAGTTAGTTTTGTCTGGTTTTGTACATTATGTAAACTGTTGTTTCTGTCGCTCAGCACACTGGTAGGAATCTTTTACATTGTTGCGGGTAGTTGTAGGTCATTCATTCTTGTTTCTTTTGTATTCCATTGTGTTTGAATGTATTGCAGCTTTTTTACTCATGGTAGTGTTGATGGATTTCTGGATAGTTTTCAGTTTTAGTCTCTTGTGACCTGTTTTGTTAATATAAACTTTGAGAACTCATAACTGACCTTAAATCCAGGGACCCTTCAATACCTTGGAGAAATCTGATATATATTTTCTTGTAGACTGGCTAACCTTCTGAGCTTACCTAGCTTCCTTTTTGTTGGTATTGTTGATGTATTCCTTCTTCCTTTTTGTTTCTTGCACATTGGAATTTAAATATAAAGACTTGATTGCGTTGAGTGTTTTCTTGTTGGAGCACAGTGCAGATGATATTATTCACCTTATATTGCATCATGTCAAAACAAAATTGGTTGAACAACAATTAGTAATGCTAAGGTTACCACTGAATTTGGAAGATTACAGTCTTATCTTTTCACTGTACTGTTAGGCTAAAAATATTAGTCCACCGTTAACCTAATTGTTTCCAAAACATGTCATTTTATTAGGGTTGCAGAATGATAAATTTCTACTTCTGTCATTCCTTCTGCCTTATAATTGACATGTTCCTGTAAAGTAGAGCTTTCTTCACCCAGCTAAAGCTATTTGGTTACTCTCAGAAATCAATGTTGCGGGAAAAGTAAAAGAAATGTGTAATTTCTTTCTACTTAGTCTCCAGTTTTCAAAGTAAAGAGTTTGCTCTAAAAGCTGCTTCAATGGTGAGATGAATCCTTGGTGTTTTTTTCTTTTTATTATCATTATGAACTCATAATTTTTCATAAGTTGTGTTTCCATAATCTTTTCCTCATCCTTTTTTTAAAATGTGTAATTTATTTTAACTTTGACTAGTAGGGTGCCCTTCAAGCTGTTTCTTGTGTCTTTTTTGAAATTTTTGTAAAAATATTATACAGAGAAAATGTATATACTATAAGTATACAGCTCCATAAATTTTCAAAAATTGAACACATCTCTATAACATCCACCCAGTTAAGAAACAGAATGTTTCCAAAAGCCTCTCTATGCTCCTTTCCAATCATTTTCTTTAGAAAGATTGACCAGTTTTCTAGCAGTATAGATTCGTTAGTAGTACCTCTTTCTACTTGTTATATAAATGGAATGACACCGAATGTGCTCTTTTATGCCCCCCCACCCCCATCAGCATTATGTTTGTGCAAACCTTCTATACTGATGAGTGTAGCTAAGAAACCTTTATTCTCATTGTTATGTATTCTGTTGAGTGATATAGTGCAATGTAGCGGACATTTGGATAGCTTCCTGTTTGGAAATATATAGGAATAGTACTTCTGGGATGTATCTTTTGGAAAACGTAAGAGTAGTCCTGCTTGGGCTTCCCTGGTGGCTCAGCAGTAAAGAGCCTGCCTGCAATGCAGCAGACCAAGGTTTCATCCCTAGGTTGTGAAGATACCCTGGAGGGGGATGTGGCAGCCCACTCCAGTTTGCTTGCGTAGAGAATCCCATGAAGAGAGGTTCTTGGCAGGCTGCAGCTGATGGGGTCGCGGTCAGACACGACTGAAGCCACTCGGCAACAGCAGCAGCAGCAGCCCTGCTTATAGAATATGCCTGTTCTCATCTGAGTGGGTACTGCCAGATGGTTTTGCAAAGTGCTTTTATCAGTTGATACTTTCACCAGGATTGTATGAGCCTTCTGGTTATGCTTCCTCCTCTCCAATGCCTTATTTTATCTTCTTATTTTAGCCATTTTGTTAGACGTTTAGTGATTTAAATTGTGGTTTTAATTTGTACTTCTCTGGTAACTGTGAAGTTCAGCAGCTTTCCATTGTTTATTGGCCATTTGTTTACTGCTGAAGCTGAAGCTCCAATACTTTGGCCACCTGATGCAAAGATCTGACTCACTGGAAAAGACCCTGATGCTGGGAAAGATTGAAGGCAGGAGGAGAAGGGGATGAGAGAGGATGAGATGGTTGGATGGCCTCATCAAATTCATCGGACATGAGTTTGAGCAAGCTCCAGGAGTTGGTGATGGACAGGGAAGCCTGGCATGCTTCAGTCCATGGGGTCGCCAAGAGTTGGACATGACTGAGTGACTGAGCTGAACTGTTTACTGCCCTCATGAAACGCCTATGCCAGGTCTTATTCATTTTTCTGTTGGGTTGATCAGCCTTTTCTATTTGACCTGGAAATTTTCTTTATTAATTATGGATATGTCTTTATATATTATAACACCTGTATATGTTATACATGTATGTGTCTTATAAATATATTCGTCTACTCTGTGGGTTACCTTTCGTTCTTTCTAATGGTTTTTGATGAGTAGATGTTCTTAATTTTAATATACTACAGTTTATAAATATTTTCCTTACGATTAGCACTTTGTGTCCTATTTATGAAATATTTGCCTGTTTTAAAATCAGGCAAAGATTTATCCTGTGTTTGGTTCTGAAACTTTATTGCTTTCACTTTTACATATATACTATTATAAAATATCATGTACTATCTAGAATAGGTTTGATTGTATAGTGTGAGGTAGGAGCCTTGATTTTATGAAATGCCTATATCCAGTTGACCTAGCACCATTTATTGAAGAGTGTCATTGTAAATCAGGTGATTATTTATGGATATATTTTTGAACACTGTATTCTTTTCTGTTAATACATTGTTTATCCTTGTTTAAATATTGTACTGTCTAATTTATTGTGTGTGTTAGTCGCTCAGTCATGTCCGACTCTTTGCAACCCCATGGATTGTAGCCCACCAGGCTCTCTGTCCTTGGAATTCTCCAGGCAGGAATACTGGATTGGATTGCTATTTCCTTCTCCAGGGGAACTTCCCAACCCAGGGATCAAACCTGGCTCTCCTGCTTTACCGTCTGAACTACTATGGAAGCCCAATTTATTGTAGCTTTGTAATAAATTTGATGTCTGTAGTATAACTCTTCCAGCATTGTTCTTCCTCTTAGTAATTGGCTTAGTTATTCTTGGCACTTGTGCTTCTGTATAAATTTTAGAATCAGCTTTGTTGTTTTTCAGTTGCTCAGTTGTGTCTGATGCTTTGTGACCCCATGGATTGCAGCACGCCAGGATTCCATGTCCCTCACCATCTCATGGAGCTGCTCAGATTCATGTCCATTGACTTGGTGATGCCATCCAATCATCTCATCCTCTGCGGTCCCTTTCTCCTCCTGCCTTTTATGTTTACCAGCATCAGGGTCTTTTCCAATGAGTTGGCTGCTCGCATCAGGTGGCCAAAGTATCAGAGCTTCAGCTTCAGCATCAGTCTTTCCAATGAGTATTCAGGATTGATTTCCTTTAGGATTTACTGGTTGGATCTCCTTGCATTCCAAGGGACTCTCAAGAGTCTTCTCCAACACCACAGTTCAAAAGCATCAATTCTTCAGTACTCAGCATTCTTTATCTTCCAGCTTTCACATCTGTATATGACTGTTGGAAAAACCATAGCTTTGACTATATGGACCTTTGTTGGCAAAGTAATGTCTCTGCTTTTTAATACACTGTCTAAGTTTGTCATAGCTTTCCTTTCAAGGAGCAATCATCTTTTAATTTCATGACTGCAGTCACTGTCCACAGTGCTTTTGGAGCCCAAGAAAATAAAGTCTTTCACTATTTCCACTGTTTCCCCAACTATTTGCTATGAAGTGCTGGGACTGGATGCCATGATCTTTGTGTTTTGAATGTTGAGTTTTAAGTCAGCTTTTTTACTATCCTCTTTAACCTTTATCAAGAGGCTCTTTAGTTCCTCTTTGTTTCTGCTGTAAGGGTGTTGTCATTTGCATATCTGAGGTTATTGATGTTCCTCCCAGAAATCTTAATTCCAGCTTGTGCTTCATTCAGCCCACATTTCACATGATATACTCTGTATATAAGTTAAATAAACAGAATGACAATATACAGCCTTGACACACTCCTTTCCCAATTTGGAACCAGTCTGTTGTCCCATGTTTGGTTCTCATTGTTGCTTCTTGACCTGCATACAGGTTTCTCAGGAGGCAGGTAAGGTGGTGTGGTATTGCCATCACTTTCAGAATTTTCCATACTTCGTTGTGATTCACACAGTCAAAGGCTTTAGTATAGTCAATGAAGTAGAAGTAGGTGTTATTCTGGAATTCTCTTGCTTTTTCTATGATCCAATGGATGTTGGCAATTTGATCTCTGGTTCCTTTGCCTTTTCTAAATCCAGCTTGAACATCTAGAAGTTCTTGGTTCACATACTGTTGAAGCCTAGCTTGGAGGATTTTGAGCATAATCTTACTAGCATGTGAAATGAGTGCAGTTGTGCAGTAGTTTGAACATCGTTGGCATTGTCCTTTGGGATTGGAATGAAAACTGACCTTTCACAGTCCTGTGGCCACTGTTGAGTTTTCCAAATTTGCTGGCATATTGAGTGCAGCACTTTCACAGTGTCATCTTTTAGGATTTGAGATAGCTCAGCTGGAGTTGCATCACCTCCGCTAACTTTGTAGTAATGTTTCCTGAGGCGCATTTGACTTCACAGTCCAGGATGTCTGGCTCTAGGTGAGTGATCACGCCATCATTGTTATCCAGGTCATTAAGATCTCTTTTGTATAGTTCTTCTGTGTACTCTTGCCACCTCCTCTTAATATCTTCTGCTTCTGTTCAGTCCGTACCATTTCTGTCCTTTTTTGTGTCCATCTTTGCACGAAATGTTCCCTTGGTATCTCTAATTTTCTTGAAGAGATCACTAGTCTTTCTCATTCTATTGTTTTCCTCTATTTCTTTGCATTGGTCACTTAGGAAGACTTTCTTGTCTCCCCTTGCTATTCTTTGGAACTCAGCATTCAGATGGGTTTATCTTTCCTTTTCTCTTTTGTCTTTCACTTCTCTTCTTTCCTCAGGTATATGTAAGTCCTCCTCATACAACCTTTTATTTCTTCATTTTTTTTTCTTGGGGAATTTGATACTATCAAAAAAATTTAAAAATAAGAAAATCATACTGAGATTACATTAAATTTATGGAGTAATTGTGGTGAATTAAGTCTTTACAGTAGTGTCTTCCAAGCCTTGAAAATCATGTCTTCTTCCATTTATTTGGACTGTTTTTATTTTCCCTCAACGTCTTAGTCTATTCAGGATGCTGTGTTATAACAAATGCCACCAACTGGGTAGCTTAGAAACAGCAGACAGTTATTTCTCAGAGTTCTGAAAGCTGGAAGTCCAAAATCAAGGTGCCAACATGATTGCTCTTGAAGATGGCCCTCTTCCTGGTTCACAGCGGGTGCTTTCTCACTGTGTCCTCACCTGGTGGAGTCTCCAAGGGCTCTCTCTGGAGCCTCTTTCATAAGGGCAGTAATCCGATTCATAAAGGCTCCACCCTCATGACCAAGCACATCCCAAAGGCTTCACTTCCTAGTACTGTCATTTTGGGAGAGTTAAGATTTCAACATATGAAATTTTGAGAAGACACAAATATTCAGACCAGGGCACTTAATATTTAAAAACTTTTCAATGTAGGTGTCTTATATATCTTTTGTTAGATTTTTTGAAAATTTAATTCCTAGATATGTGAGAGATTTGGGTTTGATCCCTGGGTAAGGAAGATGCCCTCGAGGAGGAAATGGCAACCCATTCCAGTATTCTTGTCTGGAGAATTCCACGGACAGAGGAGCCTGGTGGACTACAGTCCATAGGATTGCAAAAAGTCGGACGGGACTGAGTCGGATGGGACACACACACACATATACACATATGTTTGGGGATAGTAATTTTATTTTTGTTATTTTTATTCTATTATAATACCATCAAGATCACCTTTTGGTGTTTGGTCGTTTGGTACCAGATTCACATACCTTATAATTTTCCTGGATGCTGGATGTTGTAAATTTTAAATATTGCATAGGCTCTAGACCATATCAGATGATTTCTTTTTCCAGAGATAGTCTGTTTGTTCCTTTACTTGACATACAGAGTGAGGCACTGATAGCTTCAGTTAAGTTAGGGTCAGAGCTGCGTCATAGCTGGCTTACAATTGGCTGACACCTTTAGTTTGCCCAATTTTTAGGGTATATTCTTCTAGGACTTTTAATTGAGAACCTGGCGTGCTGTCTACCTCCACCACCCTCTTGACCACTAAAATCTCAAAACTACAGAAAATCCCATTCTCACATTCAGAGTTTTTCATTCTAGCTTTTGAACTTGTCATTCCACATAAAAAAATCTAGCAAATGTCTTGAGATGAAACCAGTCATGTGATTGAGGCCCCTCAAGGCTTCAGTATTGTGGCTCCAAACCCTTGAGATTCTAAATGCTCAGCTGATTTCTCTGGCCTCCATTCATGGCCCGCTGTCTGAACCAAGCCCAGCTTTTCAATCCTTTTTTTCTTCCCCAAATCACAAGTGCCTCAAGGAAAGAAAAGTTATACTTCCCAGCAGTTATCCCCCTTCCAAATCTGATTTATCATAGTAGACAGAATGATTGCAGCCTTGTGAGGTCACTTGATTTGCTGAATGACAGGGAAGTCTGGCCTGCTGCAGTCCAGGGGGTCATAAAGGATTGAACATGACTGAACAACGGCAAAGCACAAGTATAGCTGTGACTCAGTTGTTCTCTTAAACTTGGGGTGCTGACAAGATGAGATGCTTCTGTGTATAGTAGCTAGAGAAGCTCAGGTAAACTCAACATAGAACCCCTAGGATTTATTTAGTCTCCTGCCTTTGATCAACAATATGAAGTCGAATGCTTAGAATCTTGAGGTCTCAGGTTTGTTTAAACTAATTACTTGTTTGTAATGGTCACCCTTTGCCTTCTACCTTTTATTTATTAACGCTTGTTCATATTTCACAATGAGCTACCCTTGTATTCCATATGCAGTATACATGAGATGGTTTATTTTTTTCTGTTAATAACAAGTTTAATTTCCAATAATTACTATGAAGCAATTTCATCCTCTTTAGGATTCAGACAAAATATTGTATGAACTATATTACATTAACCTTTTGTTGTGACAGTACTTTGTAAATTTGTGTTAAGCAAATGGCATTTTCTCTAATTTTTAAGCACTGAACCTTTTAAAAAATATTTGGATTGAAGTTAATTTTTGGCCTGGGTATTAGGACAGATACATTCTAGATATTAGTTGACAGTAATATGTGAAAAGCTAGTCTATCATTTAAGATTACTGAGAAAGTAATAAACACTGGCATTCTGATTACATGAGATGATCTACATGTGTTGATTAAAAACAATGATATATTTTCACTCTTGTGACAAAAGCAGCAAAATGTCTTTACCTTCAATATAGGAAAAAATTATTCCTTACTTACTACGACTGAGACAAATTAAGGATGAAACTCTACAGGCTGCAGTTAGAGAAATTTTGGCCTTAATTGGCTATGTGGATCCAGTGAAAGGAAGAGGAATCCGAATTCTCGCAATTGATGGTGGAGGAACCAGGTAAAGCTAGAAAAATGATTTTTTAAAAATTCTTTTTACTGAAGTTAGTTGATTTGCAATGTTGTTTTAATTTTTGCTGTATAACAAAAGTGAGGCAGTTATAACATACATACATTCTTTTTTTAATATATTCTTTTCCATTATGGTTTACTGTAGAATATTGAAAAGAGTTCTCTGTGCTGGTCAGTAGGACTTTGTTGTGTATCCATTCTGTATATAACAGCTTATATCTGCTAACCCCAAACTCCCACTCCATCTCTCCCCAACCTTCACCCCCTTGGTGACTATAAGACTGTTTCCTCTGTCCATTAGTGTATTAGAAAAATGATCCTTTTAAAACTATAGATCCTAAATTAAAAAAATAGAACTACCATATTATCCAACAATTTCACTTTCTGAGTATTTATCAGAAGAAAATGAAAACACTAATTTGAAAAGATATCTGTACCTTTGTTTGTTACAACATTATTTACAATAGCCAAGATGTAGAAACAATCTGTGTCCATTGATGGATGAATGTGTAAAGAATATGTGAGGGATATGTGTATACACACACACAGGAATACTGCTTAGCCATAAAAATGAATGAAATGTCATTTGTGACAGCATAGGTAGAACTTGAGGTTATTTTGCTAAGTGAAATAAGTCAGACAGGGAAAGACAAATACTGTTTGATCTTACTTATATATGACATATAAGAAACGAAAACAAAGCAAGAGAAAACTCAAAGACTCAGAGAAGAGCTTGGTGGTTACCATATGGAAGGCAGGTTGGAGGGTGGGTGAAATGAGCGAAGAGAAGTGAAAGGTACACATTTCCAATTATGAAGTAGGTAAGTCGTGGGGATGTAGTGTGCAGCATAGGAACTGTAGTTAATAATATTGTATTTGCAAATTTGAAAGTTGCTTTAAAAAGTAAATCTTAAATGTTCTCATCATAAGGAAAAAAAATTATACTTTATATGGTGACAGATGGGGTGGTCATTTTGCAGTGCATACAAATGTTGAATCATTGCATTGCACTTGTGAAACTAGTATAATGTCGTATGCAATTATACATCAGTTGAAAAAAAAGCATACCTATAGATCAGTTCAATTGTAAGAATTTTTTAAACTGATTCAGTATAATTATGTTATTATAAAATCAAATTCTAAAGTGAAACATAAAATTATTTTTCTTGATTTACTGATTTATCAATCTAAGAACTTTTATTTCTAAGAACTTCTTTTAATATATACCTCAATTTCCTTTTATTTTAATGTGACCTAGTCTTTATGTTTTAGTTTGATCTTCTCAGACATTTTTGGTAGTTGAGGACAGTTTATCAACCATGATTCTCTTACAATTTTGGCAATGTTGTATAATGTTACCGTTCTTTTATTGTGTGTATCTTACCTATATGTATTAGTCAACTAGTAATAAAGTGATTGTTAGAAAAGGAGCCTATATCAGTAACTTCAACTCCCTACATCTTGTAGATGCCAGTTCTGGTGTACACAAGAAATATTTAATGCATTCTTAGCTCAGAAGGAGATTTCACCATCTGCTTTCACCATTTGGTAAAATTCACCAGTTTCACCATCAGACTCCTTTCTTACTACTGGCAATCCATCCATGCTTGCTAATTGTGTAGTTCCTTATTATTTGTTGGCTAGACACTTTGGCTTGGTTTTATAAATCTTTTCCCCCTAAAATTTCTAGCTTGTGTTCTACTTCCCTGCCATCTCTACTCTTCCCTTAAGAGATAACAACTAGAAAAACAGAAATGTATAATGTGTGCTATGAAGAAAAATAAGGCAAAGTGAAGGGATAGAGCATAACAGTGCTGTTTTAAAGAGTGATCATGATTGTGAGTCTTTGAAGAAATAACATTTGAGTTGAGATCTGAAATAAGAACCTTAAAGAGCATTCAAATGTCTGTTTAGAGTGAGGGATCTATAGAGTGAAAAGAGGTTTGTGACCAAAGAGTATTTGATTTCGTTTTATTAGTCAATACAGGGAGAAAATTGAACTGAAGACATTTGGGAAAATCCAGAGATTGGTTAGGATGAAGGTGGGTTGAGGTCAGTGATTATCTCCACTGGAGATGATTTTGCCCCCTGGAGAATATTTGTCAGTGTCTGGAGACATTTTTTCCTTATTACAACTGGGGGATCCCTGCTTTAATTTAGTGAGAAGAGAACAGTTGGTGCTAAATATCCTGCAATGCCTGGAATAGTTCCTACAGCAAAGGAATATCTTGCCCCGAATGTCAGTGATGTTGCTGTTGGGAAACCCTGGTTTAGGGGACTATGAGAAAGCAGCTAGGGTGGGGAATTTGTATAGAACGAGTAAGATAAGAAGGCTCATGGGAAAAGGAACCCATGCCCTGTATTTCCTTTACAAAACAGAACCTGGTACAGCGTTAAACATAGAATTGACCTAGAGATAATACTGATTTTAAAATTTGTCCAGAATTACTTTATGAATACTGCATTTTAAAAACAGTTTTCTTCTGGCTTATACAAGTAAAACTTGGGAGAAAAAAAAATATAAAGAGAAACAAGCCAAACATAACAGTCATATCTCATGTATCCAAGATTATTTTTACTATTTTGATTTATTTCTTCAAATATTTTTTCTGTGTGAATATATATATATATATATATATATATATATATGTGCATGTGTGTGTGCATGTTTTATTTTCCTTTTCATAAGATATATTTAACACTGTTAAATATATTTTATCCGGCATGATCTTTAATTCTTCATGTCTCACATTAAAAGCACATTAAATCTGCAGTGTCTCTCATAAACCATCTTGTCTTACCAGCTGTCTTCGAATTTACATTATTTCTACAATTAATAATAATCTTTCATTTTCTACATTCATAATACAATATTTTCTAGTGACTTTGTGCTTGCAATATCAAAGCACAATTTGACACTAAATTTTATTTTATGGTATCAGATTAATACAGTGTTCTCTGCTCCACACCTTGTATTGAGACTAAAACTTTTAATTGTATATGTATGTCCTCCAGTATTAAGGATTGTCCACCTGTTACACACAGCCTAAATTGGCCTGCATCTCCTAGGCTGTTTCGTCTTTCACATTTGAAGCTACTTGCTGCCTTTGGTGAGGATTCAGAAATGAACAAAGTCAGCAGCATAAATGAATACCTCCTTAGTGCAGAACCTTGTCTTGAGATAGTTGAGAGTTTTAAAAAAATGAATAAATAAAGCTTAAAAATATGACTGATGAGTTACAGAAAATGAAATGTGTAGAGGCACAGGTTACCAACCATGTTGGTAAGTGGAGAAACCAATGCATGACATCCCAAAACCGGTGAATACAGAGTTTAAGGAATTTCCAGAGTTATAGTGTCTGCTAAAATACCTTATATTGCCATATCTTCATTGTCTTATTTAAAGAAATACTAGTGTCAATTCAAAATGTGCTGCTGTAACCCAGGTTTTAATACCATTATTCAGATACTGTATTTTCAAAAGCAATCCAGAAACCTTTGGCAATTTTAACTGATGCTAATTTATATTACTAGTTTTCATGTTAACCTATAAACTAGAAAACCAGGGATTGTTTTAGTCAATAGATTCAGTTCAGTTCAGTTCAGTCACTCAGCCGTGTCCGACTCTTTGCGACCCCCTGAATCGCAGCACGCCAGGCCTCCCTGTCCATCACCAACTCCCAGAGTCTGCCGAAACCCATGTCCATCGAGTGGGTGATGCCATCCAGCCATCTCATCCTCTGTTGTCCCCTTCTCCTCCTGCCCCCAATCCTTTCCAGCATTAGGGTCTTTTCCAATGAGTCAGCTCTTTGCATGAGGTGGCCAAAGTGTTGGAGTTTCAGCTTCAACATCAGTCCTTCCAGTGAACACCCAGGACTCTCCTTTAGGATGAACTGGTTGGATCTCCTTGCAGTCCAAGGGACTCTCAAGAGTCTTTTCCAACACCACAGTTCAGAAGCATCAGTTCTTTGGCACTCAGCTTTCTTCACTGCCCAATTCTCACATCCATATATGACTACTGGAAAAACCATAGCCATAGCCTTGACTAGACGGACGTTTGTTGGCAAAGCAATGTCTCTGCTTTTAAATATGCTATCTAGGTTGGTCATAACTTTTCCTTCCAAGGAGTAAGCATCCTTTAATTTCATGGCTGCACTCACCATCTGCAGTGATTTTGAAGCCCCAAAAAATAAAGTCTGACACTGTTTCCCCATCTATTTCCCATGAAGTGATGGGACCAATAGATTAGCTTTCCTTAAAACAGGAATTCTCATTTTTGCCTTTTATTTTTCCTACAGAGGTGTGGTTGCTCTTCAGACCCTGCGAAAATTGGTTGAACTTACTCAGAAGCCAGTTCATCAACTCTTTGATTACATTTGTGGTGTAAGCACAGGTAATTGTTATTATTATATGGGAGTGGTACATCCCAGCAGTGCATTAAGAAAAAGAACATTAAACTCTCATGATTAAGATCATGGTCATTTCCTGAAATGATGGATGTTAGTTTCATATTTTGATACTGAATAGTCCTTTAATTTGCTTAATGAACTTTTAAAAATGCTTATTGGAAATAAGTTAACATTCAGAAACAGATTTTAGTGTGCTTTTCTAATATGTTTTAAATAAGCCACAGTGACAAGAACAATTTGTAAATTAATTGCCTTAAGGAAAGTAACAAAATGGTGAAAAAGTGAGTGTTAATTGCTCAGTCATGTCCAATTCTTTGCAACCCCATGGACTGTAGCCCGCCAGGCTCCTCTGTCCATGAGATTCTCCAGGCAAGAATACTAGAGTAGGTTGCCATTCCTTTTTCCAGGGGATCTTCCCGACCCAGGATCATACCTGGGTCTCCTGGATTGTAGGTGAATTCTTTACGTCTGAGTTACCAGGGAAGCCCACAAAATGGTGGGTATTCAAAATTGTACTTGAACCAATAGAACATCAAAGATGGATAAGATTTTGCTTTCTTTTGGAAAGTGTCCCTCTGTGAGGAAATCTTTTAAATGGATTCTCACATTTATCTGTTTTAAGTTTTGATTTCAGACAACTAGATAAAAAAGGATATAAGAAACAATTTCCTCACAGAAGGACACTTTTGCTACTCTAATATTCCTAACTGATGTACATTTAAAATTCTAGTTTCATATTTATGTAGAAGAAATTGGCAAGTTAGAATATGGTTGTTTCTGAGTAACTTTTAGTTTTTCACTGACTCACCATCAGATGAATATGTTTGTTTGCTTTCCGTTGGTTTTGTTTTTGTTTCCTGTATCAGCGTCTCACCCGTGTGTCACCGCCACCCCACCCACACACCTGCTCTCCTGTGTGTACATCCAGGAGGCTTCTCAGGGACCCTGGCTGTTGCCTATTGCCCGGGGAACGCTCAAGGACTGTTAGCATCACAGATCCCTGCTGTACCTGAGAGTTCCTTACTTTACATTAGTTCTTCATCATAGAGTTTTTTTTTTTCTGTTTTTTTCTCATTCTTCAGAATTATGATAGTAGTCCTAAAGACTACCAGCATCAAAGCCAAATGATTTTTCTGTATTATCTGGACCAAGTATGACATATTCCCAAAGGGCATGTTAATTTATGCTCCATTTTGAAAACTCAGTAACAGTTATGGGGATAATTTCAGAAGCATAAGGAGTTGATGATTCCTGTGATGTTCCACCAAACAGTGATTCCTCAGATGATAGCAAATTTGGAAAAGCCTGGGTTAAAGAAAATTAAGGGGCTTCCCTGATGGCTCAAATGGTAAAGAATCGGCCAGCAATGCAGGTGACTGAGCTTCGATCCCTGGGCCGGGGAGGTTCCCTGGGGGAGGGCCTGACAACTCACTCCAGTATTCTTGCCTGGAAAAGCCCACGGACAGAGGAACCTGGCGGACTGCAGTCCGTGGGGTCTCAAGAGTCAGACGTGACTGAACGACTAACACATACAAAGAAAGTCAAACAGTTTTCTTTACAGAGGCACTTCTTAGATCTTCTAGTATGTTAAAAATGCATTGAGACTCACTCTCAGGGTAGGAAAAAAAAAAAGCAAAGTCGCCCAGTCGTGTCCAACTCTTTGCGACCCCATGGACTGTAGCCTACCGCGCTCCTCCGTCCATGGGATTTTCCAGGCAAGAGTACTGGAGAGGGTTGCCATTTCCTTCTCCAGCAGGATAGGAAAGTAATACAGGATAGGAAAGTAATACTTATATACCCAATTATTTAACTATGGAAACTTTTCTTAAAGAGACCTTTCCCGGGGCAAATGTTGTTGGAATTTTTTTCCTGAAGCTGTTATTTCTGTTAATATTTGAAATGGTCCTAGCAACTCATACCTTTAAATGTATCTGCAGGCTAACTTCTTGCTTTGGCACCATGGTTAGTAGGTGGATGCTCGATAAGGGGGATTCAAATCAGAGATTCATCCATGGAGTAGAGTATCTTGTGTGATACGTGCATTTCTGCACTTACCACAGTGTATCTTTTCCGCTGTGTCTTCTTGATTATGTTAACCTTAGCTTATAGTGCTCATAATTTTCCTTTCTTTTTTCATTTTGTATATTCTAATATAAAACTTTTGTTTGCACATATAGTTTTTGTAAAGTTAAAAATACATATTTAGTTTAAAGTTAACATCTCTGTTGTTCTTTTTTCTACCCGTGCAGTAAATTCAGCTTTTTAAATATCTGTTTATCTTTATAGTAGCTCTCCTTAAAAGCAACTTAATTTTTTTGGCAGGTTATTTCCAGTGTAAACGTTTTCTGAAACTTGATAAATAACAATTTCTGTTACATAGTTATACCATACAGTGAATTTTAAAACAAGCTGAAGACTTCTTTTACTAGAAAAAGACTTAAAAAATACATAAAATATTTAAAATGCATTATGATAATGACTTACTATTTTTGTTTCTTTTTGTAAGCAGTGATGCCATACGGATCTTTGCCCCTCACACCCTTCTCTGCATCCCCCAAAGCATTCTTCTCCCCTTTTCCTCCTTAGTTCAGGGTAATGCCAGCTAGGTACACTAGATGGCAGTGTGTGATATCAGTTGCTGCTAGGGTATTAAGTCAGCTGTTTAAAAAGACATCCCAGAGACCTAATTTCTTTGTTATGTGAGTTCCTGGGACCAACCTGAAGGTGTAATTATTTTAATGAGTTGCTAAGTTGTCAAATATACTGTATTCTGTGACTAAAACTAAGGAATTAAGGTTAGAAAGGACATTACCTACCACAGTATCTTAATTATATGTTATTTAACGTATAATAGCACCTTTTTATATATTTTAAAATTATCATCAGTGGTTGGTATTTGTTGAATCTTCTTTGAGGCCTGGTAATGGCCTTTACATGTGTTATTCCAGTGTTACAATAATGTATGAATTTTAGTTATTGTCATTATCCTTATTTTATAGATGAACAGAATTAGAGCTCTGGGAGGTTAAGAGGTTTGTCTCAAGTGATACAGTCAAAAAGTATGAAAGCTAGAATTTTAACCAGGTCTGTGACTCAGAAGATCCTATAAGTACTGTAATGGTCATGCTGATAAAAACTAAGGATTCTTTCTTTCAGGTGCTATATTAGCCTTCATGTTGGGATTGTTTCATATGCCCCTGGATGAATGTGAGGAACTTTATCGAAAATTAGGATCAGATGTGTTTTCACAAAATGTCATTGTTGGAACAGTCAAAATGAGTTGGAGCCATGCATTTTATGACAGTCAAACATGGGAAAACATTCTGAAGTAAGTTGTATTTATTCTTTTTAAAAATGTCTTGTATTTAAACAAAGCAGAAAAATGTAAATACTCAATTGTTGACCTCATTCATTAGGAATAACCACTGTTAATATATTGGTGAATTGCATTCTATTCACTGCTTTGTTGGGTTCACATGTGTGAGATTGGTTTGTAAAACTTGCAGTCACCTTTTTAAAAGTTGCGACCACATTGTATATAGGACATGTTTGTCTCCTGTTTTTCCTTCACATACAGTTTCCCCTAGGCATCTTTAGTGGGTTGGTTCCAGGAACCCTCAGGGCACCAGAATCCACAGGTGCTCACCGACCGTATTTAAAAAGGCATAGTAGTATTAGCCTTTCTCAAGTCATTAACAGATATTGTTCTAAAAGATTTAATAATTTTAAACATTTTCCTCAAAATACTGTAAAGCTGTTATGCTCACTTTCTAAAAATATAAGTGTAAAGTAGAAACTTAAAATCACCCACAGTCTTATTCAGAGCCAAAGACCTTATATTTTCTAATTTTTTTCCCTAGATTATAGATATTTTCATATATATTTTATATGGTAGAAGTTATATTGTAATTACAACTTTGTCTTTTTCCCTTTTTTCAACTTTATTAAAATCCCTTGCCAAATTTTTAAAAAGACTCTGCTACATTCTGCAGGGTGATGCCATATTTTCTTAACCTAGTGTTAAGATTTATATCCTAACATTTCGGACATTTATGTTTCTGATTTTTTTGTGATTATGAACAGTGCTGTTATAGGAAAGTTTACATTTCTGCCCACACTTCAGAATATATCTGTAGGTCAGTTTATAAGAAGCATAATTATTGGGTCAATGTTGATGTTTTTCTAAAGTAATTATTAAATATGAAATAGAAAATATAGAAAGAAAATAGTGAAAATGTATAGTTCTGCAGAGACCAGAAGCACCATTAACATGGTGATGTACATTTTTCTAGAATTTCTCAGAGATAAATAAGTGTATGTGTGTGTGAGGTTGTGAGTATGCATTTGTATTCATACCATTCATAAAATTGGGATGATGATGCATATGCATTTTCACTTAGCATTTTATTTTGATTGGTTTCCTATGTCATTAGATATTTTTTGAGACATGTTTTAATGATTGTTCACAGTCCATTTTATGGATGTTCTATTTTCTAACAAATTTCCTAGTGAAAAAAGAGGACATTTCAGATATTTTTGCACCTAAAATAAAGTTTTGGTGGATACCCTGCATCTCTACTTAAATCTCTGGTTATGTATTTAAGATAAACTTCTTCAGTGAAATTTTTTGGGTCAGAGAGTATACATGTTTTAAGAATCATTTTAAAGAAAGATATATGTGTATACCTGAATTTAAATCAGTTGTCCCAGCTTAGCCACCAGCATCAATTTGTGTTTCCATTTCATGAATTACTTAACACCAAGCATTTTAATTTTTAAAACTTTGTCAATTTTAGAGATTTTTAAACTGGTATTTCCAGTTGGCATCACATTGGTTATTGATAAATTTGAACATTTTTTTAAAAATTTCTTTTTAGTGTGCAGATTTCAAGAACATAGTACTTGCTCATTTTCCTACTGGGACATTGTGCACTATATTTTAAATGTATTAATCATTTGTTGATATGTTGAAAATGTGCTGTTTAATTAACAGTATTTTTTAATGTGAGCTTAAAATCTTCATGTAGTCGGATCTTTTCCTTTAATTTTGAACTTTGATATTTAGAAAATGTTTTCCATATTGAAATCAGGCAAATCTTTGTATTATTTTCTAGTCCTGAAGTTTAAGTTTTTTTTAGGTCATGATTAAGTCTCATGATTCTGTGGTTTGAACTCAGTCATGGCTGCTGGCGGCCAGTGGGCAGCTCAGCTGAGATGGCCGGGACAGGTGGTCTCTCTCCTCCTGGGCTTTATTCCACTGTGGCAGTCTCAGAATCCCATCAGGGCAAGCCCAGAGCATGAGGACTCACCAGACCTTAGTTTAGTGACATGTTTGTTGATGTCCTATTGACCAAAACCACTCAAACCCAGGATCTGTGTGGAAAGGGATTGTATACAAGGATATGGAAATCAGAAAGGGAAGATTGGAAAATTCAGTGAAGGCCTTGCTGTTAATGCTCTACCATGCCCATTCCCTGGCCTTTTGGGTCATTTTTCTTTCTTTCATTGTTTATTGAGAACATTTTTATATTCTTCTTCCCCTGGGATAATGATTTTGTGTTACTTAATGGACACTATTTTTAATTACAGCATCAGTAGACTCTGGGAATGTTTTATTTTATTTTAACATTTCTCTAAAATAAGCAATTAATGTTTTGATTTTCTCTTCAAGTTTATAGTCATAACAATTCACTAAAACCTTTTAGCTCTTTATAAAATTAAGGTTTAAACAAAAAGAAAAATGTGACCTTTGCTTAAAGTGTGAAAGTAGCATCTTGCTTCCAGGATCTCTGTCCCAATCTTATAGAAGATTTCTATGAAAGGATAAAGTGAAAGACCCTTAGGAGGACGAAATTGCCTTGATCTTCATGCAGAAGAAACATGTAGATCTGGTTAGGGAAGACAAAGATCTTGTCCTTTATAGAAAGCATTTTACATTGTATTTATAAAAGATAATAAAGGGTATATTGCTACCTAATTTTTAAATATGTGAAATTCACTAATATTCTAGTTGAGAAATGTAAGTACTGTTTGAAAAAAATGTTGTTAGGAAGGCATTTTTCCTTACTGAGGCAAGTTGGTAAAAAAAAAAAAAAACATTTTTTATATTCAGTACGGGGAAAAATACATAATTTTTAAGTCTGGAAAAAAAATAAGCCCTGAATAAAATTTCCTTGTAATGGAATTGTGAAAATTGCTGCCTAAGGGTAATTTCTATAATGTTGCAGTAGTTCAAATGCCAGTTCAGATGGTTTAAAAAGCATTTTTGGGGGGGTGGCATAGGCTCTGTATTGCTAAAACAGGTTTGAAGTCTGAATGTCTTGATCTGGTTTTTAGACTGCTCTATATATAGCCTGCCATAGTTCAGCAGTCTTATTTCAGCACAGTTCCTTTATCCTATTAGGACCCTGAAAACAACAAATCTGTTCTGCCTCTGTGCCTTTACTCTGTATATGTTCTGGCTTTTAATGTGTTTTCTTGCCATCAGTGGTGTCCTTGTCAAGCTACACCTCCATCTATCTATCTTTCCTAGATAGGAAAGCCTGTATCGACTCCTCCCCCCCCCCACACACAACCTCCTGCAGGATTGTAGATACTTGTAGTTTGATTTGGAGGTTAATAGGTAGCTATATATTGTTTTATGTGCATTAGTTGGATTGTAAGCTTCCTAGAGGAGATTTTTCTTTTTTGTCCCACATAACAGGAACTGCATAATGTATGTTCCCTGATATTGGGAAATAAAATCATTTTGATATAATTTAATTCTTCTCCTTTAATAAAGGGACAGGATGGGATCTTCACTAATGATTGAAACAGCGAGAAACCCCACATGTCCTAAGGTAAGTTTAGAGTCTGTTAACTATAACACCTAGATGAAATTGAAGGTCAGGTGAATGGAATATTATGAAGGCCCTTTATTAAGAGAAAAGTTTTCTTAGGAATTGCTGTAGATTATATAGATTCCTTATATATTGGGTCATTTTATGAAGATACAGAATGTGAATGTTGGAGCTTTTCTGTATCAAGTAAAATAAAACAAAAGTTTAAGAACATGAAAGACTGGGACTAAAGATAAAGAATTATTATAGGGTTAATCTAATTAGGGATTTAAGGAAAATTGTGGCATTTTCCCCCATAGATTTTTTTAAAGAAACTTCATGTGCCTCGTGAATATATATTAGATTAATATACAAATGGAATCCCAACTTTTAAAGTGTCAGTGTTACTAGAATATGTCTTGGTATGGCTCCTCTTTTTATTTATTTTGTGATTGAATATTGCTAGAGTTCCATGTCCTGTATTAAGACTCATTATTTGATTAAGGAATAAGGGTTTGTGTACCTAGGAATCCCATGCAGCTTGTATTTATTCTTGAATACCAAGCTGTAACCATGAAAAGTCAAATACAACTCCCTCTATTGCTCTTTCACTCCTGCTTACACATATTTCATTCATTCTTAAGATATTAATTATGTACCCCATGTGCCAGCACTGTGCTGGGGACTTTGGATACATTAGTGAGTAAATGCAAACATGGAGTTTACAGTCCAGTAGGGCAAAGTAAGCATTAGTCAAATGATCACACAAACGAGATGCAGTTTTCCTGAAATAAGTGCTATGGAACACAAAAACAGTTCTCTGAAATCATGTGTTTACAAGGACATGAGGGAAGGCTGCTGTAAGGAAATGTACTCTGAGGTCTCAGTGTAAAGGCTGATGAGCAGTCCTGGCAAAGGAAACAGTCCGTACGGGGGGAGCCTTCGAGAAATGCAGGCCCCAGAGATTGGAGCTTAGGGATCCAAGGGCAGCGTGTACAACGAGGCTGGAGGGATGGCTCCGTCAGACCACATGAGGCCGTGAGGATGAGATACAGTAGCTCGTTGGAAAGGACCCAAAGATGAATGCCACACCTTTTGTTTGTTCTCCTGTATCTTCAGGGCTTCTTATTTGTTCTTAAAATGTGAGCAGATGGCGGACTTAAAAAAAAAAAAAAAGAGTGGGTGTGAGGGAATTGCAGCCACCTCAAAAAGTAGTTCACTCCTGATAAATGAGGCAGCCACCCACACATTTCTTAATTGAGCCTGCCTGTATACCAGTTAATGGAAAGACTCTAGTTTTTAGTACATGGTCAGCTCTTACCCACAGTGGCCTCTGTAGGCCACACTTGGGTCACTCACAGGAACTTGGAATGTGACTTTTGGTTTATAAAATAGCAAAGCACACAGGCCTCTTGCAGGACTTGGCATAGAGCCCTAACAACTTAGGCCTCACCAGTATCATTCAGCTTCTTAAAGTTCATATTGCAGGTTATTAACAGATACATCACATTTTATATAAATTTAACTGATATTGATAAAATCTGAGACCCTAGGTGATAAAGACTAGTTTTTTTTAGTTAAAAAAATAATTACCCAGCTTCCAGTTATTAACTATGATCAAAAAGCCTTGAGAATTAGTTTATTGTGTTAGAGTTTCAGTTACTAAAGTCATAATACTTTCAAAGAGCACAGAAACAGAGTGCTTTATAAGTGATATGAAAATAGTGTATTATTCATCTTTAAGTAGTTTTTGTTCATTGCTACTACTGCAGTATCATATAAAGGTCTGCAAATTTATGCCTTCTTGTCTTTTTAAATAGCTAATCAAATCGTGTAGTCAAAGAATATCTTTTATTACTGTTCTCTCATAATGCATTTGTCAAAATTATCCCAGCCCTAACTGTTTTCCCGTAAAAAAAAAGAAAAAAAAACCTATTTAAAAGGATCTGCTTCCCTTTGCTTAACACTCGGGTTATGTTATACACTTTACCTTGATGGGTAGAGTTGTAGCGTGTTCATTCATACCACTAAATAATATTTAATTTTTACAGTCCCAAATATTGCTGCTTACAATGCGTATTGTCCACTTTTTAATCGACTAGGTTGCTGCAGTAAGTACCATAGTGAACAGAGGGATAACACCAAAAGCCTTTGTGTTCAGAAACTATGGACATTTTCCTGGAATCAACTCTCACTATTTGGGAGGCTGTCAGTATAAAATGTGGCAGGCCATCAGAGCTTCATCTGCTGCTCCAGGCTACTTTGCAGAATATGCATTAGGAAATGATCTTCATCAAGTAAGTTGACTGTGTGGCTTGTCTTCTAAAACTTTACATGACTGAAAAGAGTCAGCACTTACAACTGAACTTAGAGGGATCCACCAAGGAAACTTTGCTCATGTCTCCATGTGGCAAAAGATGTATGTGCAGTACAGGATATTTTTAGCTGTTTGTTTTTCTTAAATTAACAGGCCTTCTGGCTTGAGAGCGTATTTTAGGAAAGATTTGTTTGTATCTTCTGAGATGAGATTCATGACCAGTTAACGATAATTTTAATTTGATGGAAAAATGAAGTAGTATGTATGCTTGACTTTCCAGATGTGATAAAAATTAAAAGTGAAACAGTCCCTAAAAATGCAGAATGCAGTCTGTTGATAGTTTTGGTGGACGTATTTGGAAGGAGATGTAATAAAATAGTAATACTAAACTTCAGGTTAACTAGGTGCCAGACACCTATATAGTCCTTTGTACACATATCCTCATATAATTATGACTGCTTATGAGGCAGATAGAGTGATGTCCATTTTGCAAATGAGAAATTGAAGTCTTAAGAAAAATTAAGTGACCAGACTAGGGTTGCAGCTGTTAATTGATGGAGTTAGGATGCTGTCTATAATTATACTATTTTAAAGTTTATGGCTAAATGATCTATTAAGCTGAACATTGTTTTTATAATGTTGAATGACATATTCTTTTTCTTTGACAGAGACTTTTATTTATCATAAATTATTTTCCCTATCAAGTTTTCCCACTATTTATGAAAATCTTAACTCATAATTTATACTCAGTGATAAAAAAGTCAACAAAGCTTTTGAACTGATGACTTCCAAAATATATGTTTTAATGTATGCTTAGTTTATTATATACTATTGCACTTAAAATTCTTTGATGGAGTCGATAACCTTAACTCTCCTGTCTGACTCGGTTTTCAGATATAGTCGAGAAGAAAACTTATTTTGATAATAATTTTTAAATATTGTTCAAAAACTCATAGTTTTTTATATAAATGTGTAACATCTATATATGTGTTAATGTTATAATATCTAAAACATTGTTCTCAATTTCATCTTCTATAATTTTATGTACCAGCTTAGATATATTGTATTAATTTTAAGTGTTACATTCAGCTATCTCATTTTATTTCTGTCTTACCAGAAGTAATATTATAATCTTGGTAGTTAAGAGATTAACATTGGTTCGTTTGGTCTCTGGAGTCAGTGCAGACTGTTTCCTACTTGGTCAGCTCAGTCATTGCAGAGTTATGTAAGGCACTTCCCATTCTCACTTTCCTTTGCTTTATTCCTCCCACTCAGGGCAGAAAGTGCTAGCTGTAGAGCTTCATTCTGACATTTTATTTAAGGACTTACTGGTCAAAATAAAAATTATATTTTAATATATATGTTGCCATTTGTAACGATGACTTCTTCATATTTCATAGTGTTTTCACCATGTCATAAATGGAGAAATAACAGTTTATTTGGAAATGTAATAGTTAAGGTTTATAGCTTACAACTTGAAGACCTGTCATGTTACAAAATTGCAGTTATGCCAAATATTAGTGAAAGTCTCAAATGATAAGTTACTGCATTTCAGGACCATACATTCCCAGACTTCAAAAGAAGTTATCTCATATGCTCTTTATGCTTTATCTAAGAGGAAGTAGTTCTGAGATTTAATTTAGTCTTATAGAATGCAAATCATAAAGTAATTCAGTGATTCTTTTTCCATTTCAAATTAGACTAGTGATGTTCCTTTCCATGCAAAGCAGGTTTTATTTTGATGACCGTAATCTTTGAACTTAGGCTGGTCTACAGATTAAAATAATTTATATAAATTTTATTTAAAGCATACAACTATGCAGGGAAATATACTCAATAGTTTGTAATGACCTCTGAGGGAAAAGAATCTGAAGAAGAAAATATTTAATTTCATAAATATATATATATATGAATTGCTGTGCAGACACGACTTAACGATTAAACCACCACCACCTCCATCACATGAGACTAACATGATATTGTAAATCAACTATTCTTCAATTGTAAAAACTTAAAAAATAATGCATAAAATCATATATGCAGAGAATATACTTTCATGTAAATCAATGACTTGATTCCAGAAAGATTAGCACATCTGACTTAAAAATATTCAGATAGAATCTAGCATCTAAGCAAACCATATGTGAGCAAATATTTTCCTTATTCCATATTCCTTTCTGGATACTTGAAGAATGGGATATTTTTCTCTTCCAAAGACACCATGTAAGGCTGATTAGCATATTCTAAGATATGAATGATCTTATTGCTCAAAGAAAACATTCAAGCAAAGTTCCCTTCCTATTTTCAAAAGTTGCCAAGAAGTTTTAAAACTATCACTCACTATTTATTACAATCCTCTTCTCCTTAGCTCTTAGAATAATTATATTCAATATTTCTGGTCTCATTTTTAAAATGAGACTGTCATGTCTTTTTAACTGTCGTGTCTGACATATGTTTTAATGTAATTTCATATCCTTTTTATAATCAGGTAGAGTATAAATTATAAGTTATGGGACTTCCCTAGTGGCTCAGACTATAAAGAATCTGCCTTCTGTGCAGAAGACCCAGGTTCGATCCCTGAGTTGGGAAGATCCCCAGGAAAAAGGCATGGCAACCCACTTCAGTATTCCTGCCTGGAAAATTCTATGGGCAGAGAAGTCTGGCAGGCTTCTCCCATAGTCCATGGGGTTGCAAAGAGTCAGACACAACTGAGTGACTAACACTGAAGTACAAGTTGGTGGATGGGTAGATTTCACTTGTCTTTGTAAAGAAATGAATGTTATTACAGTATTGCAAGGTTTATTAGATGTCCTGGGAAACTATAAAGTAGGAAGAATTCTTCTTGAATAGCTTCTAATGTATTATTTGTCTCCCCCAACCTAAGTAGCATCATATTTATCTTGAAATAATTACTTTTTACAAAATTATCCCTTCTCTCTTTTTAATAGCTTTATTTAAGCTTTATTGATAGACAAAAAACTACACATATTTTATGTATACAGTTTAATGAAGTTGATCATATGCATATCCCTTCTCTCTTTCCACCTCCTCCTCCAAAATTAAATCATTTTTTCACTGTCTTTGGAGAAAGATCCTGATAAATTAGCTTGCACTAAAGGTTTTGCTGGCAGATTCTAATATATTATTTCTTTTAGTCCTTATTTACATTTTAAAATGTTGGGTTCAGAACTCAGAATACTTTAACCTAAAACAAATTATGATATTTCATATAAACCTTCCAAGTAAAGGATGTTTTAAGCAGAAAGAGCCTGCCTAGCATTTTCTGTGCTAAATTATGCCTGTGCCAGGCCACAACTAACAATATTCTTTTTAACTGGATAAAATGTTGAGAGTGCTTACTTGGTTCCAGACATTATGTTAACCATAAAGAATATGAAGGTTTTTAATAATTGCTGACACATTGTTTGTGTTTCCTGGATCTTATCATCAAATGACTCAAAACTAGAAGAATATAAACAGTTATAGAATAAGACGATAAATTCAATAATAAAAATATGTACAGAGTTAAGAAGTAGTATAAAAGATGTGATTTATTTTGTCATGATTGGCTTTACAAGGAAGTCTTCTTCTGAGTTTCCATATAAAGAATGAATAATTGATTAGGATACAGATAGGATGGAGAGGACAGGGAATCATTGCCTAATGGTTGCAGATCCTGTTTGGTATAATAAAAAAGCTTTGGAAAACATTCTGAGTGTTACTGATGCCACTGAATTGTAACCTTTAAAATGCTTAAAAGGACCAAATTTATGTTATATATATTTTTTCATAATAAAAGACAAATTTTTAAACACCCTATTAGGGAATTTCCTGATGGTTAAGATTGGCACTTTACTGCCATCACCCAGGTTCAGTCCCTTGTCAGGGAACTGAGATCCCTTAAGTTTTGCTGCATGGCCAAAATTAAAAAAAAAACAACTAAACATGAGTTGATTAAGAGACATTCATTTGTATGGTCCATCGGTTATTTTCTAGTACAAATTCTGATTTATGATGTGAAATGATTAAATATACATTAAAAGCTGTAAAAAGTATCCAGATATTAGGCTTTTAACACATGCACAATGTACTACAGTTAAAACACAATCCTGTGTACCTCTAAAAGATAAGTATCAGTTTACTTAACAAGTTTATTTTTCAAGTCTATTTTACCTCAGCGCTTGGTATAAGCAGTGGCTGATAAACACGAAGTACACAATAAATAAGTAAATGTGAGTATGAATACTATGTGGGTGGAAAGGCTTCAGGAGATGCCATAAACATTACAATAGCCTAATGACTTGCTGATAGAAAAGGCATCTAACACGAGTGGGCTCTCATCTAACACGAGTGGGCTAATAACTCTGTAAATGGCATGAGGGATGGTATGCCTTAACACTGGGCTGCAGTGAATGCCAAAAATGTCAACTCCTGCACTTTTTTGATGGAAACCAAGTAAGGTTTAAGGAACAAGAATTTTAATTTTGAAGCAAGCTATTAAAACCATTGAAAACTTGGCAACTTTTGATGGGGGATTAATTTTACTATTATCACTTCTTGCTAAACCTTGTTTGCTCTTCTTTTCTCCCGTTTTTCTCTTTTCTTAATCCTTCTTTATCAGTTCAGTTCAGTGGCTCAGTCATGTCCAACTCTTTGCGACCCCATGGACTGCAGCTCGCCAGACTTCCCTGTCCATCACCAACTCCCGGAGCTTGCTCAAACTCATATCCATCGAGTCAGTGATGCCATCCAACCATCTCACCCTCTGTCGTCCCCTTCTCCTCCTACCTTCAATCTTTCCTAGCATCAGGGTCTTTTCCAGTGGGTCAGTTCTTCTCATCAGGTGGCCAAAGTATTGGAGTTTCAGTTTCAGCCATCAGTCCTTCCAGTGAATATTCAGAACTGAGTTCCTTTAGGATTGACTGATTTGATCTCCCTGTAGTCCAAGGGACTCTCAAGAGTCTTCTCCAACACCACAGTTCAAAAGAATGAGTTTTTTGGCGCTCAGCTTTCTTTATATTCCCTCTCTCACATCCATACATGACTACTGGAAAAACCATAGTTTTGACTAGACAGACCTTTGTTGGCAAAGTAATGTCTCTGCTTTTTTAGTATGCTAAGTTGGTCACAGCTTTTCTTCCAAGGAGCAAGTGTCTTTTAATTTCATGGCTGCAGTCACCATGTGCAGTGATTTTGGAGCCCAAGAAAATAGTCTTTGTTTCCATTGTTTCCCCATCTATTTGCCATGAAATGATGGGACCGGATGCCATGATCTTAATTTTATGAATGTTGAGTTTTAAGGCAACTTTTTCACTCTCCTCTTTCATTTTTATCAGGAGGCTCTTTAGTTGTTCTTTGTTTTCTTCCGTAAGGGTGGTATCATCTGTGTATCTGAGGTTATTGTTGTTTCTCCTGGCCATCTTGATTCCAGCTTGTGCTTCATCCAGCCCAGCATTTCACATGATGTGCTCTGCATATAAGTTAAATAAGCAGGGTGACAATATACAGCCTTGACGTACCCCTTCCCCAATTGGGAAGCAGTCTATTGTTCCATGTCCAATGGAACTATCCTTCTTTATAGTTGTTATGATAATGAAATGTTTCATCTAAAATAGCCAAATGATTAGAAGTTGCAGAGTATAAATACAGAATTGAAGATAAAAGTAATTTAATGAAAGAAATAGCTTTCTGCTGAATTAGAAGTAGAATATGGGATGGGCATCGTTCTTTATCCCATTCCTGGCATAAACCTCAGGTGATACATGTACTGAATTTTGAACAGCTATAAACTTTTAGAAAATTATTTTCTTTTCTTGTGGGTTCTTCAAAATAATGTAGATTATTGATAATGCTTAGAAATATAAAGCTTGCCTACTTTGTTTAGGTTATATCTGCAGTAAATGAAATTGATACTTTGTATTGTTAATAAAATTTCAACTTAAATTGCTTTAATCAATTTGGTTTTATTGGATTTGTGAAAGAACTGGTCTTTATTTATTTGGTAAAACCACAATTCTTTTGTTAGATTTTATATAGACTCTATTAACCACTAAACAAGGATAAAAACCTTTAAAAGTAATTCTGTTCATTTGAGTAATTTTGAGCAAAATATTCAGAGCAATCCAAAGTTCAGAAAGAACCTCCGTAATAGTAAAGGAAAGTTTAATAAAGCCAGTGAGACCAGTGAATTTTCATATGACTTCTTTTGCAGCTGTAGTTTATAAAATAAATTCACTTTAAAGGAATCTCTTGTTTTTAAATAATTTGTTAAGTTTATTACATAGTTCAGTTTTCCTAATTGACTAAATTTCAAATTGTGGAAAATGTAATTTGTTTTCACGTTTGTAAAAAAGAATTTCACTTCAGATTTACTTCCTATTTGTTTGACTTACATTTTACAGGATGGAGGTTTGCTCCTGAATAACCCTTCCGCATTAGCAATGCACGAGTGTAAATGTCTTTGGCCAGACGTCCCATTAGAGTGTATAGTGTCCCTGGGCACTGGGCGTTACGAGAGTGATGTGAGGAACAACGTGACGTACACGAGCCTGAAAACCAAGCTGTCTAACGTCATCAACAGTGCTACAGACACAGAAGGTTCGTCTGTTTGCTGTCTTAACATACTTCACCTTTAGAATTCAGTTTCTGGTAGACTATGCTGATGCTCACTGCAGAAAGTACATTGTTATGTCTGTATTGCAGGCTTAGGAAGCACATGGGAGCAGGTCTTTGTCATTTCTCTTTCGCCTCACTCATTTCTACAGTAGCAACTTCTCTGTGTGGGAGCTAGTGGTACCTTTGCCTCCTTACAGTTGGAGAAGTAGCTGAGGCAGGAGTCACACAAAGGCTTGGTTGGAGACTCTTAAGAAAAAGAAAAAGGAGGTTGGTTCAGACAAACACAGGATAACAGGGAGAGAATTGGATTCCTTCTGGATTATTTAATGACATGGAGGTAAACCAGAATAAGTCCTTACTTCCACTCTGGCTGCCCCTGTAATCTAGCCTTCGTAATAAAGCCCAAGTAATCCTTTAAAATGTAAATTACATCATGTCTTTACCTGGTTACAAACCCTCTAGGCATCCTATCACACTTAGAACAAAATCCCAAAGCCTCATTCACTGAAATTCACCAGGCCTTGGAAGACCTAGCCTTTGAATGCATCTCTTCCCCTTCTCTCAAGCTGTGTCCCCTCTGTAAAGTGTGTCCGGCTACACTTGAATTCTTGCTGTTCCTCAGCTTCCTAAGAAGGCCCTGCCTCAGATACCTATCTGTCTTCTGTTTGTAAGGCCTTGCCCAGATGTCAGTACGTGCTCAAGTCCCTCCCTTAACTTCATTCCCGTCTCTGCTTAGATGTACTTTCCCTGAGAGCCCTTTTCTGTTCACTTTCTAATCTCTGTATCCCACCAGAATGTAAGCAGGAACTTACCCAACTATGTTGACTGCACTGCCTGGCACATAGTAGGTAGTCATTATTTGTTGACTTTCTAATTTTGGCCTTGAGGTCTAGAGCTTGTTATTTTACTATGTTATTTTTTAAGTCCTATGTGAAATCTGTTATTAAATTTGTAAAAAGAATTGTTCCCACTTAACAGCCTCTTGCTTCTGAATCTCATTCTTTCTCTGATATCTTATTACTGACTGAGTCATCAGCCTACATGAGCATCTTAAACTTCCCACTAAGGACGTTTATCTATTAAATGATAACCCAAGAACAGGTGACATTCTGGATTTTTCACTGTCTACAATTTTGTTGTCAAATCAATAAAATATTCTTACTGTAAGCAGTTTTCTTAGAAAAAGATAGCTTTGATCACCCAATCTCATGATACTTATATGTATATCTTGTGCAAACCACATTATTGGCTCACTTGAAATTTTTAAGAAATATGAAATACTGCCTTTGTGCACATACACTCTAATTAATGAAGAATTAGAGTGAAACATGTAATTGCTGATACTAGATGGTTATTGATGTATAAAAACAGCAGTTCCCATTAAAAGTTATATGCAAGACCTGAACAGTAAAAAGTACAAAACATTACTGAGAGAAATTAAAGCAGGCCTAAATAGTTGATAACTGTGCTAATGAATTGGAAATGTCAGTATTGTTACAGTGGCAAACCACAGATTGATTTATAGACTTCATGCAACTGCTATAGAAATTAAAACAGACTTTCTGTGGGGTAGAGATTAACACGATGACTGTAAAATTCATATGGGTATGCAAAGGACCTAGAGTAACCAAAACAGTTTTAAAAAAGAACAAAATTAGAGGACTTCGACTCTCTGACTTCGAGGCCATAAAACTATAGTAAACAAGGGTGGTGTTTGCATTAGATCAGTGGTACCTAATAATTCAGAAATTGATCCAGACATGTATGCTCAAAAGATTTTTGACAAAGATAACTCAAAGAGGAAAGGATAATCTTTTCAACAAATAGTACCAGGACAATTAGATAACTGTATTTAAAAAACTGAAACTTGACCCTTCACATCATATACAAAAACTAACTTGAAATGGATCATAGATCTAAATATAAGAGTTAAAACTGCAAATCTTCTAAAATACCCTGGAGAAAATCTTGATGATGTTGGGTTAGGTAAAGAGTTTTTGGTAGTACATAAGAGGCAAAATAGATAAATTAGACTTCATTAGGTTATACATTTTGTTCTTCAAAAGACACTTTTAATAAAATGAAGAGACAAGCTATCTACTGAAGTCAAATATTGGTAAAATGTGTTTGATCCGTCATTAGAACGAAATGTATAATCAGATACAAAACATATAGAAAATGCTTCCAATATATCATATAAGGAATATATAGAGATGAAAACAAAACAAAAAATCAGTGAAAAAAAAAATGGCCAAAATATTTGAACAGACACTTCACTGAAGAAGATATACAGGGGACTGCTAAGTACATGAAAGATTTTTCAACATTATTAGTCATTAGGGAAGTGAATATTAAAACCACAAGATACCAGTACACACCCTTTAAGATGATTAAAAATAGACCAACAATATCAAGTCTTTGCAAGGATACGAACAGTGGGAACTCAGATAATCCTAGTGGCTGACATGCAGAACGGTGCAACCATTTGGAAGAGTGTTGTTTGTTCTTAATAAGATAAGTAAACTTTTACCATATGAACAAGCAGTTTCATCCCTGAGTATTTATGCAAGAAAAACAGAACCATATATCCACAAAATGATTTAGAATTATTACTAACAGCTGAAAACTGAAGAGAAGCAGACCCAGTCCAGAGAGAACAAATTGTGTAATATCCCTACATGAATTACCACTTAGCAATAAAAAGGAAGAAACTATTGATCCATACAGCAACATGTATTTCAAAAGCATTTTGCTGAGTAAAAACAATAACCAGACACAGAAGAGCTATGTATATATTTGTAAGTTTATTTATATGAAATTCTAGAAAAGGCAAAAGATAAGGGAGGAATCAACCATAAAGAGGCATGAAGAAGCTTTTGGGGTGATAGACAATATTCTGTGTCATGGTGGTTGTGATCAAACAAGTGTATACAGTTGTCAAAACCTGGCAGTTTAGACATTTAAAATTTATTAACCTTATTGTATATAAATTATACCTCAATAAAGATGACCTCAGGAAATTAAAAAACAACAAAAGGAAGGTTGAAGAGGCATCTCAGCAGTATGACGGAAAACAGAGAAGAGAGTCCTGGAGCTGGGATCCTAATTTAACAGAATTATATGGTACATATCAGGAATTGAATTTCATTTCATAGTTATATTCAATATTACCCGTTCTTTACTCCTGCCGTTAATTAGCTAGAATGTGAAAAATAAGCAGGCTTTCTGATTTGCCTAAAATAGGATAATTTAAATAAACATAAAATTAGATCATTGCAGAATAACTTGATTTTTTAATTCGCCCTGTCCTCTCTTTGTTTTAACAGAAGTCCATGTAATGCTTGATGGTCTGTTACCTCCTGACACCTATTTTAGATTTAATCCTGTTATGTGTGAAAACATACCTCTAGATGAAAGTCGAAATGAAAAGCTGAATCAGCTACAGTTGGAAGGGTTGAAGTACATAGAAAGAAATGAAGAAAAAATGAAAAAACTTGCAAAAATATTAAGTCAAGAAAAAACAACTCTGCAGAAAATTAATGATTGGATAAAACTAAAAACTGACATGTATGAAGGCCTTCCATTCTTTTCAAAGTTGTGATGAGTGTGTGCGTGTAGTCTCCTAACTGAATGCCTGTTAAGAAGATCCACAGAATTCAACAAGGAATCGTGGGGTTCAGCATGATTTATCTCTAAAATGCTCTTGAATTCTGGGGAATCCTGAAAAGACAGTGTTTGGACCAGCTCGCACAGTACCGAGAGAATGTACTTGGTTACAGAATTCATATGGAAATTAGGTTTTTATGATGTTAATAATTAACTGCGCTTTAGGAATCTTACTGTACCTAGTTGGTTTTAGTACATATCAATGTTGTATTGTTTGATGTTTGAAAATTTATTAATATATGTGCCAAACAAGAACTGAAAACTATCACATTATACTTGGTATTTTTACTTTAGTCACCATAATCATGTTAAATTTATTTGATCATTGATTTTCTTTCATGTGGAAAACCTAATTTCTTCTTCATTACTTTAAACTATACTTAGGTTTTTGATAGCTACATTCTATGATCCAAATGTTGCCTCCTACGATTGTCATGTGATCTAAACAGATGCAGAAAAAAATGGAATTCTCTCTATCAAAGGACTTTTGCATTTGAAATATGAAAGAGCCAGATACCGTTTTCTATTCCAAATATGTTTATTTCAACATTGTTTGGTTGCAAAAGATAGGTGAAGTTCCAGTCAACCACTTTCCCCCCCTAAAATTTCAAGGTAATGCTGTGTGTCAGTTTTCTAGCTCTAGCTTATCATTCATTCATATAAAATTAATTATTTGAATTTAGTGAAGAAATACCCCATCATTGGCAAAAAATAAACTGTTGAAATAATCTGTTAAAAGGCTGAAGTCATTTTTTAATTATTTACTATTTATAACGTAGCCTGTCATCTCTTTGTAGCTCTGTCAACAGTATGCTTTGAAAAAAATGTCAGGCTTGTTTTATCTTAACTCCTTTAACCATCTAGACTTCACAGAGATTAATAATATACACAGCCACTTGCATCATTGGTTATGCTAACCAAATTCATCTTTGTTGTATTATCTATCTGCCATGTAAATCCTTTACCACGTTTAGATTTGTCAAGAGACATGAAAAGAGGTGAGTGTCCTCTGCTTTCTTTACATAAACTAGAGCTAAACCCGTTATTGTGTCTTTGAATAGTGTTGCATAGAGCCAGTGAGGCGTGGTTCACAGATGCTGGGCGAGCTGAGAGTCTGGGTGCTAATTTGGGCTCTGATGCACAGTCCTTCAGTTTTGACTTGGAGCAGGGTGGATGACCTCTCTGGGCTTCAGATATTTTATTCTGGGAAAGTGGGAAGAGCTAGCTCTAAAATTTTATTTACTCTTAGGGCAGCTGGAAAGAAAATTCTACAAATATAGAAACAAAAGATTAGAAGAGTTGTGAAAATGAATTTTCAGTCCTACACAGGTAAAATATCTGCTCTTTTCAAAGAGGCAAAGAATTCTCTTGTTTCAGAAAGAAAATGTAATAAATTATCCAACTCATCAATTATTTTAAAAATATAGAAAATAAAAGTTGTAGCTCAGTCTTTTTTGGACAGTTCTGTTCTTATTTATGTGATCAGTGCTGTGCTGGTAATATTTCACTTCTGTACTTGCTGCTGATGTTATCCATTATTAAAAATGGTGCCTTGGGAAGAGTTGTCCTTAGAGGCATATAGGCTGGGATGGAGAGAGCCTGGCTGGGGTTATAATTACACCCTGCACCTCTCCCTCCCCCACGCCACACTTTATCTAGGAGAAAGAAGATGACAAAGGAACCTTCTGAGAGGGAGGGAAGTCAGGAATACTGAGCATGCAGTCTGAGGGGACACAGCCCCTGCTTCCTGCCCAGCAGTTTCTGACAAATGCCTTCTCCTTTCACTTGGAATGAATCTGCTAATGACTGAAGGACTGGGACCACTAGAGTTCCAGGCTCAAAATTTTACCTGACCCGCTATGCTCTAGATATTGGGTTGGCCCAAAAGTTCATTCATACTTTTCTTTAACATCTTACAGAAAAACCTGAACAAACTTTTTGGTCAACCCAGAAATTCCAGTTACAGTTTTGAATATTCCATAAGTATCAGTGCTAGTTAATGTGACTAGAAGCATCGCCTTGTAACGTCCAAATTACACTTTCTAGACACGTGTAAGTAACTATGAAGCTACCGTTGATTTTTAAAGATAGTGTAAAACAGTCATTTCAGACCACAGATATTGCATATTCATATACATCTAGAAGAACTTGTACATATGAGAAAAATGCAGATAATTAGAAATCAAAATATTCTGAATTTTCATTGTAATATTGTAATATAGCAAAGTTCAAGTACATTAAAAGTATTACTTAATGCAGTTTACATACTTGTAAATTACATTCTTGTCCTAACATGATGCAGTTCATCTGTTTTATAGCTAAAGTTAACTCTCCATCCCTTTTTTTTGCTTGACCGATTATTTCCCTCTTAAACATCACAGGGTACTTTAGCTGAAGCTTTTTTCTGGAACCACACACGTGGCATCTAAGTATGTTCCCATGTCCCTGTCTCTGTTCTTGTTGCTTCTGCTTTTCTCACTCTTCAACAAAAGGCACCCAGTTGGGTGGCACACCCATTTTCCGTTGTCCCCATTTGTGCTTGAAACTGGTTATCTGAAGAATTGTCATTCACCTGAGATAACCTTCACTTTACAGTGAAGCCAGTGGATCCAAAAGCAGAGTGGATTTCTTTTCAGAAAAGAACAGAAGAAAAGAATATTCTCCTGAAATATGAAGACACACTACCAAGTAGGTTATGGATTCTTTATTGGACTGTTTTTAAAGTACGATCAGTTCTTTATGAGAAGAATGTTTTAAAGTTTTAAAGATAGATAATGGCCTAATTAGGTTCCTTCTAATGGAATAATTCTGTGATAACTTATAAAAGTAAACAGTGATCAAATGAGTTAAATGTGTGTCAGTCAAAGAAGAAATTAGGATATTCCTACTTATTCATTCATATCACTTATTCTTGTAAGATTTAACTGATGTCTTTGGCACACAGTTTATGCTTCTTGATAAATTCATTTAAATCAACTAGTTTTCATTCATGCTAGTGAATTATCTCATTTTTAAAATTATTTTGATTTTTTAAAAATACAGCAATGTGTGCCTTGCAGGTGGCTATATTTTGAAAAATGAAAAACCAAAATGTATCTACTGTCAATAGTTTTGCAGCTAAACCAATAAAGTTATTAGATTGTAGTTCCATTTTTACTGTAAGGGAAATTTCATAGCTCTGAAAGTAGAGAAATATAAATGTATTTAAGTGTTTTCACATCTATAGAGGAAATGTGAATGTTTTTATGATTATTACTAGCTAATATCTAGCACTTACATGCCAAACACTATGCTGAAAGCTTTATGTCCACTATCTTATTATATTATTTATATCCCTGTGGAAGAGGTACTGTTACTATTATCCCTAATAATAAAAAAAAAAAAAAGAAAGTTAAATAAGGAGCTTCCCTGGCAGTCCAGTGGTTAAGACTCCATATTTCCAGCACTTTACTACAGAGGATTTTAGGAGCTAAGGTCACACATGCCAAAAAAAAAAGTTAAATAAAAATGAGGTAAAGAGAAAAATCATAAACGTTTTGAACTTTTTGTTTCTCTCAAGTAGCCAGGTTCAAAAGTTCATTATTCATTTTGCAAATATTTATTAACTGACGTCTTTGTTTCAAGATCGACTCCACCCTTTACATCACCCATATTGGATCATTCTGGCTTTCACGTGATGTATCTTTTTTTTCCTTCATTTTTTACAGCTTGATTGAGATGTGATTTCCACACCAAAAAAGTTATCCACTGCAAGTGTTCAACACTTTGTGGTAGATTTATGGAGTTGTGCAACCATCAAGTAGTCCAGTTTTAGAGCAATGCCGTCATCCACAGATCTTGCCTCATGCTTGTTTATAGCCATTGCCTACTCTTGTCCCCTACTCCAGAAACCAGTGTGCTTTCTGTCTGTATAGAGTTACTGTTTCTGCATATTCCTATAAATGGGATCATATAGTATATAATCTTTTGCATCTGTTTTCTTTTCACTTAGCATGTTGCTGAGATTAATCCAGGCTGTAACATAACAGTAGTTGGCTCTTTCTCATTACATTCCATGGCGTTGCAAAGATTCAGACATGACTGAGCAACTAATACTTCCAGTAACTATTGATGTTGAGTATCTTTTGAGGTATTTATTAGTTATTTGTATGTCTTCTTTTATGAAATATCCATTCAACTCTTTTGCCCATTTTTAAATGGTTTATTTTATTGTTATTGAGTTGTGCAAAAGCTTTTTATGTTCTAGATGCAAGTCTTTTGCCAGATAATATGTATCTCCCAGTCAGTGGCTTGTCTTTTCATATTTTCAGTAGTGTCTTTTAAGTATGCATATGAGTTTTTAATTTTGATGGTCAGGTTATCAATTTATTCTTTTGAGTTAATTTTGTATATGTGTACATGTGTGTTCAGTCACTCAGTCATGTCCAACTCTTATCAACCCTATGGAAACTGTAGCCCGCCAGGCTCCTCTGTCCATGGGATTCTCCAGACAAGAATACTGGAGTGGGTTGACATTTCCTTCTCCAGGGTATCTTCCTGACCCAGGGATGGAACCCATGTCTCCTGCATTGGCAGGCGGATTCTTTACCACTGAGCAACCTGGGATACCTATATGGTGTGAATAAGGGTCAAATCTCTCTTTCTCTGTTTTGCATACAGATAATAGTTGTGCCAGCATCATTTGTTAGTCACTCAGTCATGTCCAATTCCTTGTGAACCCCTAGACTGTAGCCCGTCAGGCTCCTCTGTCTGTGGAATTTTCCAGCAAGAATACTGGAGTGGAGTGCCATTCCCTTCTCCAAGGGGATCTTCCCTACCTAGGGATCGAACCCAGGTCTCCCACATTGCAGGTGGATTCTTTACATCTGAGCCACTGGGTTGGGAAGATCCCCTGGAGAAGGAAATGGCAACCCACTCCAGTATTCTTGCCTGGAGAATCCCATGGACAGAGGAGCCTGACAAGCTACAGTACATGGGGTTTTAAGAGTCGGATACAACTTAGTGACTACACCACCACCACCAGCATCATTTGTTTAAAAAAAGTCCTCACACCACTGAATTGTCTTTGTTCTTTTGTCAGAAGTCTGTTATCCTTATATTTGTGAGTTGATTTCTGGACTCTCTTTTCTGTCCCGTTGACCTGTATGTTAATTCTGTACTGGTACCACAGGTCCTGTTACTGTAGCTGTATGTAACTTTTAAAATCAGACAGTAGAATTCTTTCAACTTACACTTTTTCAAACTTATTTTGGTTTTTCTGGTTCCTTTGCATTTCAAAATAAATATTAGAATCAGCTTGTTGGAGCACATGTACACATACACACATACACACACAGAGCTGAAATTCTGATAGGGATTGCACTGAGTGTATTAAGTTGAGAGAACTGACATATTAACAGTATTGATCAATTGTCTGTCCTTTGAAGTATACAGTGAACATGGACTATCTCCATTTTATTTAGATTAAAAAAATTTTTTTCTAAAGTGTTTTATAGTTTTCAGTGTATATATATATCCTGTACGCCTTTTGTAGAATTTATTTCTAAGTATTTTTAAGTGTGCAATTCCAATTGTACAGCAATATGTGTATATACTAAATGTTACAATTAATTCTGTGTAAGAATTAACTGGTGTAAGGGATTTAAATCTCAGGAAATAATATTGATTGAGAAAGATCAGATCTAATTCTGCATTAGACGATATTTTATTGTTGCAGGTGCTCAGTAACTGGTAAGTTACTGAGTTAGATTTTAACATTTTGTCTTCCCTTATTCTTATGTAAAATGTTTTGAATTTATTTCTGATTGAATGAGTTGGGTTGGTGTTCAGTCTCAATCAGGAAAAACAGGAATTATAGACTACTTTAGAGAAGATCAGTGTGGTAGATACTTAAGACATTTGCTAGATTTTGAGTTTAGAAGTTAGCGTGCTTTCCTTTTCATATTTCTTCATTGTAGATTTCTGTGTTGATACTAACTAATAAAACAAAATCCTTTTACATAGGCTAAGCAATTACAAACTCTCAAGTGTAGAAGTTCCTGAAATGTATTTAGTTAGAACAGGAGCCAGTGATGAATTTAAACAGTGGCTCAAAAGAATCAACATGTGCAGGATACAGAATTAATACACAGAAATCCCTTGCATTCCTATACACTAACGATGAGAAAACAGAAAGAGAAATTAAGGAAACGATCCCATTCACCATTTCAACAAAAAGAATAAAATACTTAGAAATAAGTTTACCTAAAGAAACAAAAGACCTATATATAGAAAACTATAAAACACTGATGAAAGAAATCAAAGATGACACAAATAGATGGAGATATATATACCATGTTCGTGGATTGGAAGAGTCAATATAGTGAAAATGAGTGTACTACCCAAAACAATCTATAGATCCAGTGTAATCCCTGTCAAACTACCAACAGTATTTTTCACAGAACTAGAACAAATAATCTCACAATTTGTATGGAAATACAAAAAACTTCGAATAGCCAAAACAATCTTGAGAAAGAAAAATGGAACTGGAGGAATCAACCTGCCTGACTTCAGACTATACTACAAAGCTACAGTCATCAAGACTTATGGTGCTGGCACAAAGACAGAAATATAGATCATAGGAACAAAATAGAAAGCTCAGAGATAAATCCACACACCTGTGGACACCTTATCTTTGACAAAGGAGGCAAAAATATGCAATGGAAAAAAGACAATCTCTTTAACAAGTGGTACTGGAAAAACTGGTCAACCACATGTAAAAGAATGAAACGAGAACACTTTCTAACACCATACACAAAAATAAACTCAAAATGGATTAAACATCTAAATGTAAGACCAGAAACTATAAAACTCCTAGAGGAGAACATAGGCAAAACACTCTCCGACATAAATCACAGCAAGATCCTCTATGACCCACCTCCCAGAATATTGGAAATAAAAGCAAAACTAAACAAATGGGACCTAATGAAACTTAAAAGCTTTTGCACTACAAAGGAAACTATAAGTAAGGTGAAAAGACAGCCCTCAGATTGGAGAAAATAATAGCAAATGAAGAAACAGACATAGGATTAATCTCAAAAATGTACAAGCAACTCTTGAAGCTCAATTCCAGAAAAATAAATGACCCAATCAAAAAATGGGCCAAAGAACTAAACAGACATTTCTCCCAAGAAGACATACAGATGGCTAACAAACACATGAAAAGATGCTCAACATCACTCATTATCAGAGAAATGCAAATCAAAACCACAATGAGGTACCATTACACGTCAGTCAGGATGGCTGCTATCCAAAAGTCTACAAGCAATACATGCTGGAGAGGGTGTGGAGAAAAGGGAACCCTCTTACACTGTTGGTGGGAATGCAAACTAGTATAGCCACTATGGAAAACAGTGTGGAGATTCCTTAAAAAACTGGAAATAGAACTGCCATATGACCCAGCAATCCCACTTCTGGGCATACACACTGAGGAAACCAGATCTGAAAGAGACACGCGCACCCCAATGTTCATCACAGCACTGTTTATAATAGCCAGGACATGGAAGCAACCTAGATGCCCATCAGCAGATGAATGGATAAGGAAGCTGTGGTACATATACACCATGGAATATTACTCAGCTATTAAAAAGAATTCATTTGAGTCAGTTCTAATGAGAGGGATGAAACTGGAGCCCATTATACAGAGTGAAGTAAGCCAGAAAGATAAAGAACATTACAGCATACTAACACATATATATGGAATTTAGAAAGATGGTAACGATAACCCTATATGCAAAACAGAAAAAGAGACACAGAAGTATAGAACAGACTTTTGAACTCTGTGGGAGAAGGTGAGGGTGGGATGTTTCGAAAGAACAGCATGTATATTATCTATGGAAACAGATCACCAGCCCAGGTGGGATGCATGAGACAAGTGCTCGGGCCTGGTGCACTGGGAAGACCCAGAGGAATTGGGTGGAGAGGGAGGTGGGAGGGGGGATCGGGATGGGGAACACGTGTAAATCCATGGCTGATTCATATCAATGTATGACAAAACCCACTGAAAAAAAATAAAGGAAATCAGTTCTGAATAAAAAAAATAAATAAACTCAAAATGGATTAAACATCTAAATGTAAGACCAGAAACTATAAAACTGCTAGAGGAAAACATAGGCAACACACTCTCTGACATAAATCACAGCAAGATCCTCTATGACCCAACTCCCAGAGTAATGGAAATAAAAGCAAAAATAAATGGGACCTAATTAAACTTAAAAGCTTTTGCACAATGAAGGAAACTATAAGCAAGATGAAAAGACAGCCTTCAGAGTGGGAGAAAATAAAAACAAACAAAGCAACTGTCAAAGAATTAATCTCCAAAATATACAAACAGCCCATGAAGCCCAATACCAGAAAAATAAACGACCCAATAAAAAAATGGGCTAAAGAACTAAGCAGACATTTCTCCAAAGAAGATATACAGATGGCTAACAAACACAGAAAAGATGCTCAATGTCACTCATCAGAGAAATGCAAATCAAAACCACGATGAGCTACCATCTCATGCCAGTCAGAATCAAAAAGTCTATCAAAAAGTCTACAAACTATAAATGCTGGAGAGGGTATGGAGAAAAGGCAACCCTATTACACTGTTGGTGGGAATGCAAACTAGTACAGCCACTATGGAGAACAGTGTGGAGATTCCTTAAAAAACTGGAAATAGAACTGCCATATGACCCAGCAATCCTACTGCTGGGCATATACACCGAGGAAACCAGAATTGAAATAGACATATGTACCCCAGTGTTCACTGCAACACTGTTTACAATAGCCAGGACATGGAAGCAACCTAGATGTCCATCGCAGATGAATGGATAAGAAAGTTGTGTTACATATACACAATGGAATATTACTCAGCTATTAAAAAGAATGCATTTGAGTCAGTTCTAATGAGGTGGATGAAACTGGAGCCTATTATACAGAGTGAAGTAAGTCAGAAAGAAAAACAGCAATACAGTATATTAACACATATATATGGAATTTAGAAAGATGGTAATGATCTTATATGCAAGATAGCAAAAGAGACACAGATATAAAAACAGACTTTTGGACTCCATGGGAGAAGGTGAGGGTGAGGTGATTTGAGAGAATCACCTTGAAACGTGTATATATGAAATAGATGACCAGTCCAAGTTTGATGCCTGAAACAGCACTCAAAGCTGGTGCACTGGGACAACCCAGAGGGGTGGGATGGGGAGGGAGATGGGAGGGGGGGTTCAGGATGGGGGGACACATGTACACTTGTGGCTGATTCATGACAATGTATGGTCACCACAATACTGTAAAGTAATTAGCCACCAATTAAGACAAAAACATGAAAGCTCATCTCAGGCTTTGTGAGTTTATGAAAGTGCACACTTTCTTATTTTTCTTTTACCAGTTGGTAGGACAACAGATGAGACATTTCTAGTAGCAGAAGTTGACCGCTTGATTTATTTTTTAGTTGTTTTTAAAGCTGCCATAATTTACCTTTTTCATCCAATGTATGTTATTCTGACAGATTTGTGCTCCTCATGAATGAATTAGCTATTAAATGCATAAACTTCCTCTTTGCTCCCTTTATGCATTACAGCCATGACATTTGAGTATTTGCTAAGTACCAGGAGCTGAGCTAAGCAGGCTGCATGTATTATGTAGCACATTTAATACTCACATGTAAGCCTATGAAGTGAATAGCATAATTATCCCTTAGAAAGAAAATGTTTCCCAAGATATCCCAGCTAGGAAGTGGCAGATGAACCCATTTTCTAAACCATGACTCTTCTATACGTCTTCCCTAGAACATCATTTTGTGAAATGTTGTAAAGAGATTTCAGGTCCTGTTTACTAAACTGAATCTGTAAACTCAAGTTTAATCTGTGAAGTATAATTCTAACATCTAATTGTGTGAATACTTTCTGTGTCCTTGTATACCACAGTGGTTCTCTACTAGGAGTGGTATTACCCTTCTCCCTGGAAGGATTTGAAAATCTGAGAGAGTGAGGGGAGATTGTCTGGTAGAACTACTGGCCTTTAGTACCCCAGGAGTCAGAGATAGTAAATGTTATATATACAATGCACAGGGCAGCCTCTCATAATGAACTCTTCCACCCAAAATACCAATATTGCTCCCTTTCAGAACCACGAGCTACTTATCTTTACGACGTAAATGATGAATTTCTTCCACCAGAAATTGAGGGTATACTTTGCCCAGAGTTAGGGTGCATATTTGTAAAGTTCCATTTTGATTCCATCTCAAGAGGAATTCTTTGTGCATTCATTGCCCCTTGTTCACTGGGTCTTTTTTTTTTTTTTTTTTGCCAAGTTTAAATACAACTGAATTGTTCACTTAATCTTACTTTTTGGACCAAATCTGTGGCAGCTACTCTGTCATGACTAGGAAGGAGGGAGATCACATTAAAAAACAGTTTGTTCTGTTCCTGGCAGAGCTATCCACCATCCGAAAAAGGATTCATAGAATACAGATGGCCCTGAACGAAAGTGTTTTCATGTGCCGGTCCAGGGGTTTGATAAATGTGTGTCTCTCAAGAGTCAGACTGATTGCCTTGTTCATTATAACCTTTATTCAACTGATGCAAGTCAACTGAAATATTCATTACATTCCACAGATACATATTATTAATTGAGTCTTTTGAAGTATTGACTGTAATGTTGACTCACTTTCATGATGAAAAATTTTAATACAGATTCATTCCTTACCTCTAGACAATATATGGTGAGTTGTATTTTAAAGATTTCAGTTTAATTGAATGTGAATAGTTTACATGGTCCAAAATGGTTGAGAGTTCCAGTAATAGTTGTAGCTAACATTTATTGCCATATAATCTTCATACCAAAGTACTGTCATTATCCTTATTTTATATTAGCACTGAGATGATGATGGTGGTGATGAGAAAAGTCTTACATTTCTTGCCTGATACTGAGTTTGAGCTCTGTATCCTTCCCCAAAGAGAAAACAAATAACCTTTTCATTATAAGTGGAAGGTTATCGATCATAATGTGGACATGGGTGGATAGTTGTCTTTCTTAAATTATTTATCTAAAATAACAAACACCTTACTATCCCTTTGTGTATTTTATTCTCATCTACATTAGGTATTACTATAATACCTGATTTATATTTTTAGACAATTTTCAAGGATCAGACTAAGATAAATGTGCTCATCTTATAGAAGAATAAAATAGTAAGCTAACAATTATGAGTTGGTAACACTCTTTCCTGGCTACAGTCCATGGACTCGCAAAGAGTCGGGTGTGACTGAAAGACTAAGGACAGCACTCTTATAGATTGTACTGCTACTGACAGTGTTTGTAAAAACAAAGTGATAACAGCAAGCCAAAAATCAATCCAATGATCTGCGAAGAAAGAGAGGCTGTGTCATCTTAGATTAATTGTGTGACATTGTATTCCCAACACACCTTGCCCCAGAAAGTATTTAATGTAGTGTTAAATAGCCTATCAAGATAATTTTAAAAGAACTCTGAGTACAATTAAAAATAACCCATACCTTGGCCAAACAACAGAATATGAAAAAAAAAAGTCATCCAGTGTTTTATGCCAAGATACACAGTCTTTGGAATTCACTGTAGGAAGAACGTCTTACCTTTCATTATGTTTTGTACAATTGGACCACCTTTTCAAAAGCAGATGTTCTACGGTAGCAAACATGTCACCGTGCTTCTGTGTTTGTGATACTATATGAACAATCTAAGGAATTCTTAAAAGTCTCTCAAATTAAAAAAGTTAAATAAAACTAGGGTGACTTGCCCCTCTCCCTGCCTTTCAGATTTGGCCTTAAAAACACGTTTTTAAAAAATAATACTAGTAGAATTAAGACCCATTTAAAATCACTTTTTTCCCCTGTGTCTCAGATGTTAAAACTACATCTTGTAAATCATGGGTGCTGTTATTTTGCTAATTTTGAATGAACTTGTTTGGTATCAGGATGCAGTTAATCCATGCACATCTAAACATGTTGAATTCCATTTCCTGAATTGAATTATGTGAAAAGTCCCAATACTGACACTCAAAAATTACAGAAGTGATGACACTCCAGACTATTTGCTTAGTATATAATGCAGATAAACTAACATACATATAGTGTATAACAAAGCAATATACACTTCAGAGGTTTTGATGAAAGTTAGGTGGTTAAGAATTTTGTGATACAGGCTTATACCACTCTCATTTTTTGAGTATGGGTGAGTGGCTATGTCCTGATCTCCCAATGGAGCATCCCAGTTCAGTTCAGTTCAGTCGCTCAGTCCGACTCCTTGTGACCCCATGAATCACAGCATGCCAGGCCTCCCTGTCCATCACCAACTCCCTGAGTCTACCCAAACCCATGTCCATCTAGTCGGTGATGTCATCCAGCCATCTCATCTTCTGTGGTCCTCTTCTCCTCCTGCCCCCAATTCTTCCCAGCATTAGGGTCTTTTCCAATGAGTCAACTCTTCACATGAGGTGGCCAGAGTATTCAGCTTCAGCATCAGTCCGTCCAATGAACACCCAGGACTGATTTCCTTTAGGAGGGACTGGTTGGATCTCCTTGCAGTCCAAGGGACTCTCAAGAGTCTTCTCCAACACCACAGTTCAAAAGCATCAATTCTTCGGCACTCAGCTTTCTTCACAGTCCAACTCTCACATCCATACATGACTACTGGAAAAACCATAGCCTTGACCAGATGGACCTTTGTTGGCAAAGTAATGTCTCTGCTTTTAAATATGAGCATCCCAGGTGTCTATAATAGTGTGTGGAAAAATACTGCTACCATCCGTCCCATCACAGATATAATCATCAGCTCACAGAGTAAGACTTCAACTTTCTTTAGAGTAATTTTCACAATCTTATATGCCCTGCAGTCATTTTAGAAACACCTGAAAAGTCATGACGACAAGTTTAAAAGATGTAAATAGAACTATCATATATGCTGCTTTATGAAGCATGAGAGAAAAAGAAAGGAAAATTCTCATTGGGCAACAAATAATTGCTATAATGTAGTTTTATTTTTATCTGTATTATGCATTCCCTACCCAGCTGGTCACATGCTGCTTCCAACTCTCACAGCTTCTAACACCCTGCTAGATACATTATAGGCCCTTAGTATTTGTAGAAAGTGAAAGTGCAAGTTGCTCAGTCATGTCTGACTCTGTGACCCCATGGACTATACACTCCATGGAATTATCCAGGCCAGAATACTGGAGTGGGTAGCCTTTCCCTTCTCCAGGGGCTCTTTCCAGCCCAGGGATCATATCCAGGTCTCCTGCATTGCAGGCAGATTCTTTACCAACTGAGCTATCAGGGAAGCCCAAGTATTTGTAAGTCGGACTTAATTGAATGATCTGTCTTACACAGTTATGAGGAAGTGGGGAAAAAATCTGAAAATGAGGCTGGTTCCCTGTGCTGGTGCATAGAATCATGGCTGGGATCCTTTTCCTCAGTGTGTGCACAACCCTTTCCAGACAGTGAGAATCACACAGGTTACAAAGCCTGTCATTCTCTCTCACCTGATGCCCGAGGTAAATACATCATTCATAGTGTTTGCATGTCTTACCTCCTGACAGGGACTCAAATACAGTCCTCTGGGCACAGAAGAAAGGTTTCTTTTGTTTGAAATGTGAGCTTTTTTCCACCTTTTACTATAGTATATGCTCATTCTAAAACCCATTCTTATTGGACTGCCTTGTTGCCATGATCCTTAAAGATACATCTTATTTTAGTAAATTTGTGGGTGGAGCCCTCAATGGTCAAAATAACTGTAGTCTATATTTGTATACAAAATGTATTTATAGTTGCTTATGGCATTTGTGTACTTTCCAGAACACCTTCGAATCAATTTCTTCATTTTATTGTAACAACTGTCCTGTGGGCTTGGCAAGGCCAGCGTTGTTATTCCACGAGGAATATGTAAAATATAGCTCTGAAAACCCAAAGGTTTGTCTGCCTTCACCTTGTTTAGTATGATGGCTTGAGCCAGTAAATTCCCAGCCAAGAACTCTTTCCACTGCTTTCCAAATAATCACTGGAGGTGGGGGTATTGGTGGCAATAAATAGGCTCGGATCATAGTGGGGATTTGTATTCTTACCCAGTGCCGCACAAGATTTGCATTTCTGGGAGATTTGCTTATATTTTTCTAAAATAGGAATACTTAGTCATCTAAATGGCATGTGTTAAGTGCTGCTTGTATCATGAACCTGACTGAGATTTAAGTATATGAAAGAAACATGTCCTTGAATGATTCTGTGATGACCTGGATGTCAGAAAAATAAAACAGTACAGTGAGCAATATCTCGGACAGTTTAGGAGCGCACAAATCGAACAAGGTCAGTGCAGTATTCAATTCTGTATCTACTTTCTCTCAAGTCCCTGATCATAGCCTAAGGGAGGTAATAGGGTTTTGAGTTAAGATGAAGCTCTTTATCAAAACTCAGATAGGCTCAAAGTGAGGCCCTAGGCAAGTTCACCTCCCTGAGAGTTTTCTTACCTGAAACACAGAGTTGTTTGAGCCTTAAGAAGAATGTAGGTTAAAGGACCTGAAATATAGTATATAGGTGCTCAATAACTACATGTTTGTAATGTATATTACTAATAGGTATTACATGAGTATATACTAACAGCAGTTATTTTTGTGTTCTGGGAAATAAAGATCCCAAGGGAAAATAAATTAGTAATTTTTACTGAGTTATATACTTCTGAAATCACAGTGTTCTTTTTCTCAATGTCACAGATTTACGTGTGCAACACCCCTCCCCTTCAGTCCTTGAAAGGATCAAGTCATCCTTTGATGTGACCTCTTTATTTTTCTGCATTATCTTTTATTACTCTGTTCTGTTGTGCCATATGATGCATTGCTAAAAACACTACTATAAGTATTATGCTTTGGGGTTATAAATTGAGGATATCGTATAATGTCCATTCTTGTTTATATGAAAATAATGTTATCAACCTTGGAGGCAAATGGTCTTGTTGCACGTAAATTACTGTGTCCCGTGTTATTGCTGCCAAATAATTTTCAACAGTTGTCAATGCCCTTGTTTCTGAAATTGATTTTAAAATAAAACAAGCATGAATTTAGAAACTATAAACCTTACATGTTTTATTTATGCCTAAAAAAGATACTTTGAGATATTCCGCAGATCATATTTCCCTTAGGCTGCAGAAGCTACTAACTGTGCAGGTCACATGATTGAAAATGAAACCAGTTAGATGTGCAGAAATGTATCATGGGCCATCCCATCATTACCACCTCACATCCTGACTATGGAGTCTACTCACATCCCCCAGAGACTACTCCATCAAGAAATGAGGAGAGGGAGGTACTTCAAGTTTAATTCAGATTACGTGGCAAGAATTTGGCAGGCAGGGAAGGAACGGTGTCCAGAGAATACGTTGATGTTTGTTGTCCTGGACGGAGGGGTTTAATCTTCCTCTGCAGTGTGGAAAGGTATTCTTTGGGCTGTGCCACTATATGGTCCCCGCCCCTTAGTATACACACACCAGGGTTCCTGAGACCTGTGAGTTCCCTGTTGCTGGCATTTCATTCATTCATTGAGGGAATTTTTTTTAAGTGTAAATAAAATATTTTATAAAAAATGAAGTATATTTTGAAAACAACAAAATGCCTAGTTAAAAGAAATCTGTATAAAAAATAAGTGCAGTGTTTTCTGCAAAGCAACTTGTTCTATGCATAGAGCAGACTCACTGGAAAAGACCCTGATGCTGGGAAAGATTGAGGGCAGAAGAAGGGGGAGCAGAGGATGAGATGATTAGAAAGCATCACCAACTCAATGGATGTGAATTTGACCAAACTCTGGGTGATAGTGAAGGACAGAAGAACCTAGTGAGCTATAGTCCCTGTGGTCGTAAATAGTCAGACAAGACTGAGCAACAACAACTTGTTCTATAAACTTAGATTTTATATATTGGATTTTCTGTTATCATTTTCTCCTCCACTTAAGTTATGGCATCAAAATTGCATTGGAATTTTTCCCTACCTTTGGGATCACACTAGGGATAGGGTGTTGGATGAGAACAAGTCCCCCTAGACAAATAACAGAATGATAGGGAATAGTTTGTGTTATGATTTGACATCTTCATTGGCTGTAATATTCTTGGGTGTAGAGTGGGCACTGAATTGACTGGAGATAGTTGGTAGGCAAGGTTGAGCGCCCCCTACCTCCTTGAAAATCATATCTAATCTCTATCTCAACTGAGTAAGCCAGCTCTTCAGGCATTTTGTGGATTCCCTGGTAGCTCAGCTGGTAAAGAATCCACCTGCAATGAAGGAGACCTGGGTTCGATCCCTGGGTTGGGAAGATCCCCCTGGAGAAGGGAAAGGCTCCCCACTCCAGTATTCTGGCCTGGAGAATTCCATGGACTGTATATAGTCCATGGGATCAGATTAAGTGAATATTGATAAAACACCTAATAAGTGCCAGGCGTATTTAAGAAAGTATGATAAAACAGTGAGGCACAGTGGTGAAAACACCCAAGTACCAGACCTTATGTATCCCAGAGAGTTGCTTGGCCTTTAAAGCGGTCACTGTGGGAAGCTTTACAGTTTTATCAGTGATTTTCCATCTCTCTTTTGGAACTTTATTCCTGAGTGTGTACAGTATGTTTGTATATGTACTCTGTATATTAATAACTTCAGTTATATATATACTTTATAAAATTTGTTATGTATGTAACCATGTAATTTCTGTTATATACAGAATATATAATTTCTGTTGTACATATGCATATGTTTAATTTTATATAATTTATTTCTTTACTAGTAGTGTGGCAGAAATAACTGAAACTTTGGAACAAAATAACTGAGTGTGAATACGTGATCTTTCAGGAAGTTATTTAACCCTTCCAAGGCTTTTTTTTTTTTAATGTGTAATACTGGATGAACAATGGAAAAATCATACAGTTGTGAAGATTTATTTATCATTATGAAATTAACCCAAAATGGTATCACTGACACTGACAAAACTCTGGACATTTAAAAAAAATTGAGTCAATCATACTGCTTTTTAATCAGAAATACCTTCTATATTGCACAGACCTTTTATACATTCATGTAGAAGCATGCAGTGATGAGCAAAAGTCTATCAAAGTGTTTTGGTTTTTACTTCTGCCTTTAGGTTTTTCTATTTCACAATATCATGTGCTTCCAAAGAGACTCACTAAAGGGCCAGAGTCCAGGAGTTCCTTAAGCAAGTATGTCGTCTCTGCCTTTTTGACATGTGCCTCTCTTGCTGTAAGGGTGAATGACTGGTACGCATGTTTTATTTCTGGACTGTCTATTGAAGATCAGAATTCAGAGGCCTGTCCCCCCACGGCATGCATTCATGGGACACACTATCCCTGGGCTCTGGAGTGAAAGCATTAGCTGTCTTAGCTCCAAGTTTCAGTGACAAGTCCAGGCAATATCCTGCAGCCCACCAGGAACCTCTGTCTGGCCTCGGGCATGACAGTAGAGAAGCAATGAGAAATGGCCCAAGATTTGATATAAATGCTTCATTGGAAAGATAAGTCTACTCAAACTTTAGACAAATAATTTTTAAATCCCCTGTAATTGTGTCATTTTAAATAGATCTTTTTTTTAAAGTTGAAGTATAACTGATTTACAATGTTGTGTTATTTTCAGGTGTAGAGCAAAATGATTCGGTTATACATATACATTTATCTACTCTTTTTCAGATTCTTTTCCCTTTCGGATTATTAGAGTATAGTTCCCTGTGCTATACAGTAAGCCTTGTTGGTTATCTATATTATATATATTAGTGTGTGTATGTTAATCCCAACCTCCTAATTTGTCCCTCTCTCCCCACTTTGGTAACTGTAAGCTTTTCTTTTTTTCCAAAGTCTGTGGGTCTATTTCTGTTTTGTATGTAAATTCCTTTGTATCGTTTTTTGTTTTTTTTTTTGACTCCACATATAAGGGATACCATATGGTATTTGCCTTTCTCTTTCTGACTTAATTCACTTAGTATGATAATCTTTAGGTCTATCCATGTTGCTGCAGGTGGCATTATTTCATTCTTTTTTATGGTTAGGTAAATATTCCATTGTATATAGGTACAGTATCTTCTTTATCCATTCATCTGTTGATATTTAGGTTGCTTCTAGGTCTCTGTTACTGTAAACAGTGTTGCAGTGAACACTAGGATGAATGTACATTCATTAGTAGTTATTGTAAGAGTTTTCATTTGCATATGATCTTTCTTTTGTATGTATTTCAGAGTTTCAGTAATAGTGCACATATTTTACGCTGCACTATTTTCACTTTAGCTTATATTTTCCTTATTTCTCAGTCACAATTATCATTTTAAACTCTTGCATGATATTTCCATGCTGTGCTACACCATAAGTTGTTAAACTATTAATACAGAGGTCCTCTAATTTTAGCAAGTTGAATCAAGGAGGAAGTGAAGTGATTTGATTTTTGAAAAACAGTAGTCCTAGACAATCAAACAACTGGATAATCAAAACATTAAAGGACAGAAACACAGTTACCTTTAAATGTAGGCTTTGGATGAAAATCCAGAAAGTTTTTCCAGCTAGGAAAGAATAGTCAGATGGCACTTTTTCTGTACCTACAGCAACATCAGTCAATTTCAAGAAAATTTTATTATACCAATAATCCTTGCCTCAAAAAATGTAAATTAAGATGAGATCTAAAATAAACTGTTAGTAAACCAAAATCATTTAAATCTAGAAGTAGCATTACTATTCTAACAATGTTTTAATACATCAGTATATCTATTATATTAAGAAATAGGTTCATTTAGGATCTCCCCTAACAAGTGGTGGTGGCGGTGGGAGGCGAGGCGGGGAGGTTAGAGAAAGAATGTAATTGGAGATCAAAATGCTAAATGTTTAAAAGTTATAAGCTATGTTCCATCTTCCTACCTTGACAAAGATGCCTTCAAAAAGATCTTGGCATCCACATTTGAATTTAAAATTCTTGGAGTTCTGTTCCAGGACGTGGTGGCGTAGGGAGTGCGGCCCCAGCCCCCAGCCCATGGCCCCTGCCCAGCTTAGCTGTGAACCTTCAACGCCCAGGCATGCTTAGGCGAGCCTCCCAACCTGCCTGTCCAAGCTCTGTCCACACCCCTGCATTGGCCACTTACCAGAACTCCAGTTGTTTCTCTTGTTGTTTTCCATCTTCATTAAGATATATTTGACACACAACTCTGTAAACTTAAGGTGTCCAGTGAGATGATTTGATACACTGTAAAATGGTTACCACAACATTAGTTAACACAACCATTACCTCACATGATTTTTTTTAATATTAAGATAAAATTGACATCTAACAGGTTACTTTCAGGTGTACAACATAATGATGGCTTGATGTTTGTGTATCCTGTGAAACAATTACCACAGTAAGTCTACTTAATATCCATTATCACACGTAGTTATGGATTTTTTTGTTCTTGTGATGAGAACTTCTAAGATCTACTGTCTTCAGGCCTCCAGTTACACATACCAGCAGAGCAGTTTTCTGCTAGGAGCCTGAGGAGGAAATCTTTGCAGGTCCTGAGGGGATCCCGGGTACACAGACAAGGTCAGGAAGGAGAACAGGATGGCATGGGCTCCTGGGGGCAGAGCAAGGCTTCCTAAAGCACAAGGCCCAGGGCAGGATGGTACGGGGGACTTGCTCGTGTCCTATGGCTATCTGACACTTAAAAATAATGAACGACCTTACAGTAACATTTAAATTTTCTTTTAGAAAATACAAACGGAAATACAAAGTCAGTTTTTATTAACCCAAATCCTTTTTTCTTCTTTACAAAACCCCATGAAACACCAAATGAGAAAGCCAACCATTCATTGAGACCCCAGAGTATTTATCTGAAACCATTCCTTTTCTTTCCTCCACAGTGAATTCATCTTCATTGTACTTGTCATCTGCTCCCTCTTAGGCCAGATGAAGGGCACAGATCAAGAGTGCTTCTCAGCATCTCTGTTTGCAGAGCTACAGTTCCCTGTCCCTGATGACCCCATCTGCAATGGCTGATCACACACAGACCTTGGCTGGTCTCACGTTCATCCGGCAGAACCTGTGTACATTCTTGTAGACAGAAACCTGAGGAACAGATGGAGGAGTTGGCCATGAAACATGCTTGTTATCACGGAGAATGTTGCTCCTCTTTCCGACTTAGTGCCCCAAGCATGGGGGTGGATTGAGCTGAGCAGAAGATCCTAGTGACTCAGAAGCTTCCAGGGAAGAAATCAACATATGGCAACCGCTGAGGTCACACTTTCCTCCATTGCTTGTATATGGCATTCTTGACATAGGTATAGGGATGCTGTGTTGCCAAGCACCAGAATGGGTTGTGTATTTCTGGATTCTGTCTGACACATACCCAAGCAGCAGCATACAGGCACACAGAATTCTGTGGTTACACAGCAGATGGTGAAGAGAGGCATGACAGAGCGATCAGTGTGTTTGCATCTGTGGAAACTTCCCACTGCTTACTGGTCAGGTGATCAAGGAAACAGCACATCCTATTATTATTTAGAGTATCTATAAATGTGCATCCTATTATTATTCATGGTGGGTAATCACCCACCCTGTAGCTCAGGAGGTGTGGTCCAGCTGAGACTATGGCTGGTGTCTAACAGCAGAAAGGAGCAGGGCTGGATGGGTACCTTGATGGCCAACCGCAGGCTTGGCTGTACGAGCGAAGTGTGACTCCGGGGCATGGAAGTCAGAGATTAGCCTCAGCCAGGTCACATGGATATCTCATCTGTTTTCCACAGTTGCTTCTTTACTCGGCACCACGTCCGCACCTTATGACAACTGTCGTTTCGTTCATCTGCCTCTTTCCTATCCTGAAAATGTAAATGCTATGGCTCAGACAGTAAAGAATCTGCCTGCAATGCAGGAAACCTGGGTTCTATCCCCGGATGGGAAAGATCCCCTGGAGTAGGAAATGGCAACCTACTCCAATGTTCTTGCCTGGAGAATTCCATGGACAGAGGAGCTTTGTGGGCTACAGTCCATGGTGTGGCAAAGCATTAAACATAACTGAGCGATTAACACTTTCATTATCCTGAAAATAAATGTGACGTCAGATGCAAAGTCAGCGTTCTGAAATGCACTTGGACAACTGTACCAGCGATGAGTTTAGCAGTTTAAAGCCAGAAACATGGACTATCTCTTAAGTTGCTGCAGGTTGAGAAGCCATGGGGCTTCCCAGGTGGTGGTTGGTAGTGGTAAAGATCCCACCTGCCAATGCCAGAGACGTAAGAGACACCAGTTCAGTCCCTGGGTTGGGAAGATCCTCTGGAGAAGGAAATAGCAACCCACTCCAGTATTCTTGCCTGGAGAATCCCATGGACAGAGGAGCCTGGTGAGCTATAGTCCATGGGGTCTCAAAGAGTCAGACACAACTTGAGCGAAATGAGGAGGAGGAGACACTGTTGGCTGGTGAACTAACTGGGCCCCCCGACCTCTGGATCTCTCTCACTAGGCTGCAGTCACAGGTCAGCCTGAGCTGAGGTCATCTCCAGGCTCTCCTGGGGGGTGATCTGCTCCCAAGGCCACTCTGATGGTTAGGGCAGGATTCTGCTCTTCATGAGGTGTTGGACTGATGCCCTCAGTTACAGGGGCCTCCCTCAGTTCCCTGGACATGGACCTCTCAGAGGACAGCCCCCAACATAGCAGCTGGCTTCCCTCTGAGCAACAAGGGAAAGAAAAGGCAGCAAGACAGAAGCAGCCAGGGTCTTTTTTGTAACCTAGCAACAGAAGCGGGTTTCTCAGGTGGCACGAGTGGTAAAGAACTCATCTGCCAAGGCAGGAGACATGCGATGCAAGTTCGATCCCTGGGTCAGGAAAGATCCCCTGGAGGAGGGCATGGCACTGCACTCCAGGATTCTTGCCTGGAGAATCCCATGGATAGAGGAGCCTAGCAGGCTACAATCCATAGCGTCACAAAGAGCTGGACACAACTGAAATGACTCAGCGCACAGCAGAAATGGCATCCCACCACTTCTGCCAAATCATTTGTTCAGTGAGTCACTCGGTGCCTCCTACACTCAAGGAGAGGGCTTTACACTAGGACACACACACACCAGGAGGAGGGGTTAACTGGGACCCGCCTTAGAAGCTGCCCACCATAACAACTGGTGCTTTTTGAACATAATGGATTTTAATCCTCTTTCAAATAGAAGGGCTTTTGTTGTTGAGTCTCTGTAAGTCGTGTCTAACTCTTTGCGACTCCATGGACTGCAGTACGCCAGGCTTCCCTGTCCTTCTCTGTCTCCTAGAGTTTGCTCAAACTCATGTTCATTGAGTCGGTGATGCTATTCAACCATCTCATCCTCTTTCGCCTCCTTCTCCTCCTGTTCTCAATCTTTCCCACCATCCAGGTCTTTTCCAATGAGTCAGCCCTTAGAATCAGGTGGCCAAAGGATTGGAGCTTTATTGGAGAAGGGCTTTAAAAGTTACTTAGTTCACCACATCCCTATCAGAAACCTAATGATGCAGCTCAGCCAGAGAAGATGAAAACAATGATGACGCTGGTATAAGCCACTCTTAGGAAACGACCTTGTGACTAAGGATTTGGCAAAACGTGTGGGCTGTCACTTCTGCTGCATGCTAAGTCGCTTCAGTGGTGTCCAACTCTTTGTGATCCTATGGACTGTAGCTGCCAGTCTCCTCTGTCCATGGGATCCTCCAGGCAAGAATACTGGAGTGGGTTGTCATGCCCTCCTCCAGGGGATCTTCCTGATCCAGGGATTGAACCCACATTTCTTATTGCTATGATAAACCTAGTGTATTAAAAACCAGAGACATTACTTTGCTGACAAAGGTTCATATAGTCAAAGCTATGGTTTTTCCATTAGTCATGTACAGATATGAGAGTTGGACCATAAAGAAGGCTGAGCACCAAAGAATTGATGCTTTTGAACTGTGGTGTTGGAGGAAACCAGATCTGAAAGAGACACGTGTACCCCAATGTTCATTGCAACACTGTTTATAATAGCCAGGACATGGAAGCAACCTAGATGCCCATCAGCAGATGAATGGATAAGAAAGCTGTGGTACATATACAGCATGGAATATTACTCAGCCATTAAAAAGAATACCTTTGAATCAGTTCTAATGAGGTGGATGAAACTGGAGCCCATTATACAGAGTGAAGTAAGCCAGAAAGATAAAGACCAATACAGTATACTAACGAATATATATGGAATTTAAAAAGATGGTAATGATAACCCTATATGCAAAACAAAAAAAGAGACACAGATGTACAGAACAGACTTTTAGACTCTGTGGGAGAAGGTGAGGGTGGGATGTTCTGAGAGAATAGCATTGAAACAAGTATACTATCAAGGGTGAAACAGATCACCAGCCCAGGTTGGATGCATGAGACAAGTGCTCAGGGCTGGTGCACTGGGAAGACCCAGAGGGATGGGAGGGGGAGGGAGGTGGGAGGGGGGATCGGGATGGGGAACACATGTAAATCCATGGCTGATTCATGTCAATGTATGGCAAAAACCACTACAATATTGTAAAGTTACTAGCCTCCAACTAATAAAAATAAATGGGGAAAAAAAAAAAAGAATGAACTGTGGTGTTGGAGAAGACTCGAGAGTCCCTTGGACTGCAGAGGTCAAACCCATCAATCCTAAAGGAAATTAACCCCGAATATTCATTGGAAGGACTGATGCTGAAGCTCCAATACTTTGGTCACCTGATGTGAACAGCCAACTCATTGGGAAAGACCCTGTTTCTGGGAAAGATTGAGGGCAAGAAGAGAAGGGGGTGACAGAGGGATGAGATGGTTGGATGGCATCACTAAGTCAATGGATATGAGTTTCATCAAACTCCGGGAGATAGTGAAGGACAGAGAAGCCTGGTGTGCTACAGTTCATGGGGTCGTAAAGAGTCAGAGACAACTTACAGACTGAACAACAACAGTACTACTATAGAAAACTTTTTCTTAGAGGTCCACCCTCTTTTAACATAGAGTTCAGCCTATTGGCTGAAGAAATGCTCTTGGTTACCCTCAGAATTATCAAGTGACATCGTTAACGTTTTTGTTTTTTTTTTCTTTCTCACCTAGCCTAGCCCAACATCTTCATTTCAGGTGTGGAAACTGACCGAGAGAGGAAATAAGCTGCTGGTGGCCGCACAGCTCAGGATGGTGTTGGGTCCCAGCTAGGTTTTGGTGAACTTAATGTCGGGTTTAGGGCAGGGCCACTTGCACTCTGAGAGACCCGAAGCATGGCTGGGGATTAAGAAAGCAAGGATGAAAAATAAGGTCAGGGAAGAGAAAAAGTGGAAGAGGGGAAAAGGAGAGGGAGAATTCCAGGAGAAACAGGATAGCAAGAGTGGGGAAGGAGAAAGACTAAAAGCTTATTCACCACAGGTACCACTGGGGGGCTCCATGACCTGCTCATGCAGCTGCTCCAATCCACTAAGGTTCTGGTGCACCCATGGAAACAAACAGAACTTTTAGTGCCTCTTTCATTGAAAGGCAGCAGAGTGCAGTGGTTTCGGCTGTGGCCTCTGGAGCCAGAATGCCCAGGCTGGAATCCCAGCTCTGCCGCTAGCTTTGTGACCTGTGCAAGCTCTAATACTTAACTTCTCTTTCCTCATTTTCTAAAATGGGAATGATAACAGGACACACTGCTTGGGATGACCGTGGAATTGGTGAAATTAATAAATGTAAAGTGCTTACTATTCTTATTGTAGTGCAGGGCCCAAGCAAAATTATCTTATCAGCAAGTGATGGGACAGCCAGGCTTAAGTTATTCTCAGCCCTCATCTGGGTTTAAGGATGGAGTGAAGCTTGGGATGCAGGACGAGGTGAGGCTTAGGGATGGAATAAGGGTTGGCAGTTAAGGTAAGGAGGTGTATTGTATGTATCACTGTAAAAAGGAAAGTGATCCTCACTCAGTTGTGCCTGACAGTCTGTCACCCCATGGACTGTAGCCCCTCAGGCTGCTCTGTCCATGGATCACTGCGAATATGCAGCCAAATCAGAGTGCCTCACGCATCACCAAACAAACCAAATGGATAGTCTTTTTGCCCACTCAGGCATCCTTCTAATCCTTTTCCATTCCTCTTTTCCTTCATCCTCCCTTCATTTCAGCTCTTCATGTAACAGCTGTTTGGTTCTCCTTGCAGAACTGCAAAGCAGTTGAATAAGCTGGAAATTAAAACTACTCAATATATAATCATTTTATATTATCACAAGTATTGTGTGTGTGTTCAGTTGTGTCCGACTCTTTGCGACCCCATGGACTGTAGCCGGCCAGGCTCCTCTGTCCATGGGATTCTCCAGGCAAGAGTACTGGTTGCCATTTCCTCCTCCAGGGGATCCTCCCTGACCCAGGGATTGAACTCACATCTCCTGTGTCTCCTGCATTGGCAGGCAAATTCTTTACTACTGTGCCACCTGGGAAGCCTATTGCAAGTATTATGCAGGATCAGAATTACTTAATTTGTGTTGCCGTCACCATGGTTCCCATTTTCTCCAGAACTTTTCACCTCTTCTGTCTTTGTTCTTTTTATTCAAGTATGTATTTAGCTGACAGACGTCTGGTCACACAATTGCTTTTCAAATAGAAAAGTATGTATTATGTCATAGACACTGTGCAATGCTTTAAACTGACCCTAACAATAACCCCGAGTATTAAGTGTTGCTATTCTGTTGTAAACTATACTTGGAGAAACTGTCACTTGCCCAAGATTCCTTCCTGTCTTCATTCAGCATCCCCCAAGTACCAAACAGAAGGATGTGCAGGACAACCCGGGACTCTAGGCACTTACTGAGGTGAGGAGGGAAGTGAAGGGGCTGAAGCCCTTTACATAGGTGGGAATGATGAGACAGTGAGATGAGTTACATGATTGTCTGTGGCTCTATTTGTTTGGGTGGGAAATAAGGTCACACAAAAATAAGACAGATGATTCACATTAAGAAGTTCAATTTTGTGGAGTCAGACATGCAAACATGTCACTCAAATGTGACAAGTACTATTACGATAAAACACAGGGATTCGGGAAAGACCTTACAGAGGAGCTAGCAGCTAAGCAAGGCTCCGAGGGATGAACATGAGTTTTCCAGATGAAAAAAGATGGAAGAATATTCTAGATGGAAGAAATCTCACACTTAGAGACTCAGAGTTATGAAAATTCTTTTCATCGGAGATGGACAGCAAAGTTAGGGACAGACTGTGAGGGAATGTGCCGGAAAGACTGGAGTTCACTTTACAGGCAATAGAGAGCCAGACCAGACTTTTAAGTAAGGGTATCATAGAATCACATTCTTTTTGTTTTTTAGAAAAGAATAATTCAAGAGGGGGATTTGGACAATTTACTGAGAGGTGGGAGGTGGGGTAAGGACCAGGGCTAGAAGAGTGATGGGACAACTGTGAAAAGATCCATTAGCCAGAGATCACAGTGTTTCAGGAACAGGAGGTGGGTGAGTGGCTGGAGCACCCTTTGGTGGTGGGAAGAGAGGATGAGTGATGGAGCAGCAGGAGAAAGAAAAGGCTGCTCACGGGCATGCCTGGCGCTGTGGGTTGAAGCGGCAAGTTCACACTGAAGGTACAGCAGAGCAGAGGAGTCATCAGGACCGTGAAGCATGACCTTGTGCCTTTTTTATTCCTGAATCCCACACTAGCACAGGGCCTGGAGCCTGGGGATGAGGAGAGGGATGCAGGATTCTACAAAAGTCTTCTTGAATTAAACGGGAGAGGAAGGCAATAAGGTTCCAGTAGAGGGGATGGAGGGTTGGCGCCTGCAGTAAATGGTCAAATGGTCAAGTGAGGTGATGCCTGGTGGTTGGGAAGAAGCCCAGGGAGGCCAGGCTGCAAACCTGTGTAGGCTGCTGAGGAGCTTGAATGTCAGGCTAGGGATCTTGGACATCAGCTAGAATGCAGCTCAGAGCGGGCTCCGGAGCCTGAACCTTGCAGCCCGCAGTGTGTTGGCTAAAATACCACTCATTTAGAAAATCGTAACTCTCTTTACCTTGCAAATAATTCTCCATAAATGCTCTCAAATCTGAAAAATAGGCGAATGTGAACTAACCCTGTTCTCTGGGACCAGAAGATCCAACTCCCGCCGGGAGCAGACAGCTAAAGCTTCCCTCTTTGGAAAGAAGAGGTGCAAAACAAAAAGACGTCAGTTTCAACCATCCCAACTGGTGAGTTTCGAAGAAATTAAATGCTTTAAAAGAAGGTGTAGCGGGGGCAGACCACAGACCTCGCACAGAAACCTAAACCCGGGACAGTGGCATTTCAAAACCACCCATTATTTTCTGGAACATCTTTTCTAGCCAAATTCCAGATCCCAGCTACCTTCGTTCCCGGAACGCTCCCCCCGCCCCCGCCCCCACCCCGACAGCCGCCGCCTCACGCGCTGGCAGGGTGACGTGGGTGGGTGGGGGCGCGGCCGCTCAGGTGAGGGGCCACCCAGGCCCCGGGGGCGCTGGCGGACAGAGCCCGCTTGCCACAGCAGCAGCTGGGCGGGAGGGGAAGGGGCGGGGGAGACGGGAGGGGAGGGGCGCGCGAGGTGGGGGCGGATCGCGCCGCGGGCCCCGCGGGCGGAGGCAGAGCGGCGAACCGGGAGGGGCCGGGAGGGCGCATTGGCGGGGGCGCGCGGGCGCCGGGCCAGCCCTGCTTCGCCTGGGTCGCCCGCTGACGCGCGCCGCAGTCGGAGCTTGAGCCGCGGGCGCAAGGGACGGCGCAGGGCTGCCGGAGGAACGGCTTCGTCGGAGACTGAAGGCACCGGCGCTCGGGGCCGAGCGGGGGGCGCGCCGTAAGAAAGTGAGTAGCTCCGTGCGTGGCTGGCAGTGACACTCGGTCCTGCTCGCGGGCGACGGCTGGAACGGAGGAGGGCGCGGGGGGCGGCCGTGTTGTCACCGGGACACCGGAATACCCGGGCTTTCTAGAGCCGCGCCAGCTCTGCCTGCGGCAGGGCCAACCTGGCCACCAGCTCCCCGCTTCTCCTCCGGAGCCGGGTGTGGGCCAGGCTGAGATACAGCGGCGTCGGCGGGCCCCCCATCACCTCCCTAGACTGTGGCCAACTTGTGCATCCGTGCCCCCCACTTTCCCCTGTCTGGAGGGAAGCCCTGTCTGGAGGTGGCTTTGGGGGCCGCTGGGCCTGGAGAAACTGCTGGAGCCGGCACTGCGGCTTTCTGGGCAGGAAAGCGGAGGGCACGGGCTGTCACGCCGCAGGGCCGGCAGGGCTGGGAGCGCAGGTGCGGAGCCGGCGCGCTCGGGCGGATGCGCGTTCCGGCCCCGGCGGACACAGCTGGGCGTGGGCTTTGTTCGGATGCGCTCACACCTGCGCGGATCGCCGGAGTTCAGGGGCGAGCTGACCTCCACTCTCCCCAGCCTGGAGAGAACTTGAGGAAGCAAGGATGGAGGACAGGAGAGACACCCGAAAGCAATAGGATGGGAGGCTTTCCGAAGGCTTTGTCGGCACTACAGGTGCAGGTCCCCGGGGCCCCGGCGCCTCGCCTAGGCTCTCGGGGCTGGGACTTGTTGGGGCTGGCTCGCCGGGGCTTGAGGCTGACTCAGAAGAGCCCCTTCCCTGCCCAGGGTCCCACCGGTGGGATCTGGCAACAGCTTCGCTCGGGGATGTTGTGTTGAGCTGGCCGTCACCGCCGGCTCGGAGCATCCATCTCCCGGCGAGCGCCATCTGTGCAGCGCACCGCCCCCGGCACTGGGCAGGCCGTGCGGGTGGGCGCCGCAGCGCGAGTCCCCGGCCATGCAGCAGCCCAGCCATTCCCTGCCCGCATCTGCCGGTGCGCAGAGGGGGAACCCGGGCGCCGCTGTGCAAGGAGTCGGGGAGCGCTCATTTCTCCCAGAGCCGTGTACTCTGGGCAGCAAGCACCGCCGGAGGGTTCTCCGGACCTGGAGCGAGGGGGTTGGGAGGGGTGGAGAGGGGTCAGATTGGTAAGCAAGCCGCTCCCCTGCCCTCCGGGTCACCTCGCCACCCGGCCCGCAGCAGCATCTTCTGTCCCCCGCACGCTCCGGGGGGCCGTCTCTGCGCAGTTGCGAGCGAGGGGGGAGGGCGCCGAGCGCTGGCGTGCCTTTCCCACCCAGCCTCTCTCCTGTCGTTTTCACTCTAGCAGTTCCAGCCAGAGACTGCATCCAGCGCGGAGCACTGTGTCCTTTTCCTTCTCGATCCAGCGTGGTTAAGGCGCAGAGATGCATCTATGAGGGACGGGACCTCTCCTTGCCCCAGACGCTAGCGAGAATAGACGGAGGAGAGAGTCATGGGGTCGGAGACAGTTCTGCACTAGCAGCTACCCCTGGGGCTCTCCAGGAAGGAACACGGTAGCCACTGAATACAAACGTATGGAAGGAGGTTGGGCTACTTTGGTTCACTGTTCTATGCTAACCGTGCCCTGTTATTAAAATTTTGTAATAATAGCTTACTAGTAAATGAGACCTGCCAGAAGTACTGAAGCGGATTTAGGCAATTGGATGCTTTCCTCTTTACGAGTAATGAGGGTCTGAGCGCGCGTCGGAGGTGCGGGGCGCTGTGCATGTTACGTGTATCTATCATCTCAATTTTCACAGTAGCCACATGTTAAAAATGAGGAGACTTGGAGACAGGTCAAGTAACTTTCCCAAGGCCACCCTAGTTGTGTGGCCTCCCTAGGAAGTGAGGAAGCAAGGATTTGCTTTTTACCCATCCAGGACTGAAAATGTGGCCTTGTGAAGCCTGTCATCAGTTTAGGGGAAGCCTAAAATCACCCAGTGTTCAAAATCAGGGACATATTGTAAGCCCATTTAATTCTGGCCCCTGCAGACCTCACAGTAGCAGTCAGTATTGTGATTCAGTTAGTTGTACTGTGGAATAGCCTTTTTACTGCACTGTATTGCCCCTCAACTCCTTCACATGTTCCTTTATTTCTCTTAGCTTTTAAGTACTTGGCTGTTAACCCACAATCCAACCAGTTACAGTCACTGGACTGTTCTTAGTGACTATGACCCCTTGCAGTTCCAGAGAGGCTGAGAGGTTCCTGGCACATTAGAATTTTTAAGAAAACTTGTGTTTCTTTTTTGAAGAAAAGGCAAACGTTTCCATTTGGCATACATACATTTCCATTTCAGGCCCCCAGCCTTGAATCTTTTGACTGTGGCAGTTTTCCTCCTCAAATTGGATGTTGATTTTGAGTGAGACCCTAGTATAAAATCTTAGGAAAGCGTTAGCTATGCTAAGTGTATGACTGGGGCATATTTATAAAGATGCTCCTTGTTGACTGAAAGAAACAAGAATTTGAAGGAAAGTGAAATCAGCTCTTCCTGGAATAGCTTTTAGGATGATTGTAATTGACTGACCAATTGGAAAAATGAATTCATTTTGCTTTCTTAATCCTACTGACTCATGGTCTTTTTTCAATTTGCCTTTTACTTTGTTACAGGAAAGTTGCTAAACATTTTAGGCAATTCAGGAATTTCAGAGCTGTAAGCAAACACTGTTCCTTAACCTTTGGGTTTCCAAACGAATACAGTGGGGCTCAGAGAGGTCACCCAGCCAACTAACGCAGGGTAGTGGTGAGGTCTTTGGGCTGTAGGCCAGTCTGCTTACAATGCATCATGTTTGTTACTGCAGCAGGGACAGTAAATGAAAAGCAAAGTCATCTTTGGAAATGGTACTTCCGGTGAGGCTGATGTGAGACTGTGTTGGGTGTGAGTGCTTCAGGAGGGTGCTAAGAATGTGTACACTTGGGCTGTAGAAAATTTCCTTAAGAATCATTTCAAATAATTCTTTCATGTAGGATAGGTTTCCTTGTATGATCAGTTAAATAGAAATAGAATCTGTGGATATGATGTCGTGTATGTATATGGGAGCTATACTTTCATTCATTCATTCATTTATTCACATTTACTGAGTGCATGGCCTGCTGTCCTAAGCACTGGGGATGCAGTGTTGAGTAAAGCAGAGCTCCTGCCCTCGGGGAGACTAATACTGGTTTTTATCATTTATGACTACAGACTTACACAGATTCTTTCCCCACGTATCATAATATACAGTTGATAAACTTGCAGAGACTGAATACTCTGTGTAACTGTGTTCGAATCAAGGAACAGAACTTTATGAAGGTCCAAGAAAGCCCTTTTGTGGCTCCTACCAGTCATTATGTTCCCCTAAGGGTAACCACCAAGACCCCAGGCTTTTAACTCCTGATTTTCTCACCATAGAATCAGAAGGTCTCTGTCTTAGTTAGCTTGGGCTGCTGTACAAAGCACATAGATTGGGCAGCTTATAAACAGACATTTATGCTCTTATAAATGTTCTAGAGTCTCGAAGTCTGAGACCAGAGTGTCAGCCTGGGTTCTGGTGAGAGCTGTCTTCCTGGCTGGCAGTTGGCTGCCTGTGTGTGCATATACCCTTTCCTCAGACTGTACCTATGAAGAGTTTCCTCTCTTCCTTTCCTATAAGGCCATGGAACCTATTGGATTAGGACCCCACCCATATCATCTCATTTTACCTTGTGGCTTAGTCTCTAAGTCGCATCCAACTCTTTGCAACCCCATGGACTGTAGCCCACCAGGCTCCTCTGTCCATGGGATTTTCCAGGCAAGAGTACTGGAGTGGGTTGCCATTTTCTTCTCCAGGGGAACTTCCAGACTCAGGGATCGAACCTGGGTCTCCTGTGCTGCAAGCAATCTCCTGCATTGCAGGAGGATTCTTTACCAATTGAGCCACCAGAGAAGCCCCGTTTCACCTTGATGACCTCCTAAAAGTGCTCTATCTCCAAGTACAGTCACATTGAGCATCAGGGCTTCAACAGATGGCTTTGGGGACTACAATTCAGTCCATAACTGTCAATTTTCTGCCTCTGCCAGCAGCCTTTGGGGTCTCATCCCCATTTCCAAAGAACGTTTCCCATCTGAGAAGCATGGTAACCCATAGCAGATTCAACTAGAATGTGGAGCTCCTTGGGTATTCTTTTATAGGACATTTTGCCTGTTTGTCTCCAAAGACTGCTTGAGATCAGCCTTCAAATACTGTGTATATGTGTGTTAGTCACTCAGTCATGTCGGACTCTATGCGACACCATGGACTGTAGCCTGCCAGGCTCCTCTGTCCATGGGGGTTCTCCAGGCAAGAATACTGGAGTGGGTTGCCATTCCCTTCTCCAGGGGATCTTCCCAATCCAGGGACTGAACCTGGGTCTCCTGCAATGCAGATTCTTTACTTTGACTCACCAGGGCTGAGATGGTGGGGAATGATTGGAATTTACAAAATACATTTAGAAGTATCTTCACTTTTATGTTTCATGCTTCCCCTACCTCGAGGAGCCCATAACTTTCCTTCCAGGTGAGGACCTAGGAGAAGGCAGGGCTCTGCTAGCTTTCAGAGATACTAGGGGCAAGAATCCAGTGGCACATTTTATTTAACCCTTTGTCCACCCAGGAAAATGAAAAGCCCCTTTAGTTTGAAAGAGTCTTTATTGGCATCAAAGGCTAGAGTTTCTAAGAACAAGAAAATGTGCCACAAGGAATTGATGAATGTTGCTTTCCCCTCTCAAAATATGAGGGAGAGGGCTGCATGGAGAAAATATGGGAGTGGTTCTGCCTCCAGTTTTAGCAGTGCTAACGTGTTCAATATCAAGTTGTCTTTAAATGGGCGGAGCAAATGCAAGATATTTGTAGAAAACGTGCATTTATTTGCCGTTACTTTTTTATTGTGATTTATTGTGGTGTTTATATATATTTAACATAAAATCTACTGTTTTAACCGTTTTTAGCTGTGGGGGCTTAGTGGCATCGATTAGTTCTCGTTGCCGTGCAGCCGTCTGTGCGGTGCTGCGCTAAGTCCCTTCAGTCGTGTCTGACTCTGCGACCCCATGGCCTATAGCCCGCCAGGCCCCTCTGTCCATGGAATTCTCCAGGCAAGAATGCTGGAATGGGTTGCCATGCCTTCCTCCAGAGGATCTTCCCGACCCAGGGATCGGACCTGTGTCTCTTACTGCTCCTGCATTGGCAGGCGGGTTCTTTACCATCACCATCACCCCTATCCATCTCCCGAACTTTTTTCATCTTCCCAAACTGAAACTCTGTGTCCATTAAAACAATGACTCCCCCTGCCAGCTCTTGTTGAATATCATTCTAATATCTGTCTTTGTATTGGACACCCCGAGTACCTCATGAGTGGAATCATACAGTATCTGTACTTTTTCTACTGGCTTAAGTCACTTAGCATAATGTCTTCAAGGCTCATCCATGTGTCAGAATTTCCTACCTTTTAAAAAACTGAATAATATTCCATTGTATGTACACACGGTGTTTTTTTTAAATACATCTGTCAATGGACCATTGGGCTGCTTGCATGTTTTGGCTGTTGTAAATATTACTGCCATGAACATGGGTGTATAGATCTATCTTTTGGAATCACTGCCTTCAGTTCTTTTGGGTATATACCCAGAAGTAAGATTGCTCAGTCGTGTGGTAGTTCTACTTTAATTTTTTGAAGAACCACTGTTTTCCATGGCACCTGTTTTACATTTTACATTTCCAGGAGCAGTGCACAAGAGTTCAGTATTTCTGCATCTTCACCAACACATACATTCTCGTTTCTTGATATTAGCCAACCTCATGGGTATAAAGAACTATAACTGTTACTTTTGAAAGGCATAAGTTAATATAACATGTATTATGAATAAGCCACTCACAGTGTTTTATAACTTAATGGTTTATTTTTTATCAATAAGGAAATGTGTGGTTCCTACCAAGTGTTAATTGAGCCTATACTTTGTGCAGAGCATGAAATGGATACTGTGGGATATATGTCTTAGTCCAGGAGAAACCAGCCTTGGAGACACACATTCATGTGATTTAAAAAAAAAAAAATTGTTGAATTAGAGTATTATATGTCTATAGTTCTTTTGTCCTAAGCGATTTTGCTCTGAGGTTAGATTCCATGTTGGGCTTCCCCTGTGGCTCAGCTGGTAAAGAATCCACCTGCAATGCAGGAGACCTGGGTTCAATCCCTGGGTTGGGAAGACCCCCTGGAGAAGGGAAAGACTACACACTCCAGTGTTCTGGCCTGGAAAATTCCATGGAGTTTCAAAGAGTCGGACACGCCTGAGAAACTTTCCCTTAGATTCCATATTAGTGTGCTTTTATTTTACTAAAAAAAAATTGACGCCATTATTTTAACCCAGATGAAGAGCACATTTGCCTCATATCTGGAAACAGAAAGACAGTACACTGACTCTTTAGGAATGTGCCTGAGTTGTCAGTTACAAGTCTGTATTAGGCATTTCCCCCCACCACAGAATCCTCAAAGATGACAGAGTAAACTGTCACCACCCAATTATAATTGAATAGCTGAGCTAATAAGAAAGATGTGGTGTCAATGTCATCGACCTATTTTATTGGCCTACAAGCTTGAAATTTCAAATGTGAAAAAGGTAATTTTTAAAAGTCTAATACAGGGTTTCCCTCAAGTGACTGAAAAGCTAGTGAATATAAGAAGTGCCAGGCAAGGATAGAAATATAGATCAGTGGAACAAAATAGAAAGCCCAGAGATGAATCCATGCACCTCTGGGCACCTTATCTCTGACAAAGGAGGCAAAAATACACAATGGAGAAAAGACAATATCTTTAACAAGTGGTGCTGGATAAACTGGTCAACCACCTGTAAAGAATGAAACTAGAACACTTTATAACACCATACACAAAAATAAACTCAAAATGGATTAAAGATCTAATATAAGACCAGAAACTATAAAATTCCTAGAGGAAAAACATAGGCAGAACACTTTCTAACATAAATCACAGCAAGATCCTCTATGACCTACCTACCAGATAATGGAAATAAAAGCAAAAATAAACAAATGGGACCTAATTAAGCTTAAAAGCTTTGCACAGTGAAGGAAACTATAAGCAAGGTGAAAAGACAGCCTTCAGAATGGGAGAAAATAATAGCAAACGAAGCAACTGACAAAGAATTAATCTCAGAAATATATAGACAGCTCATGCAGCTCAATACCAGAAAAATAAATGACCCAATCAAAAAATGGGCCAAAGAACTAAATAGACATTTCTACAAAAAAGACATACAGATGGCTAACAAACACATGAAAAGATGCTCAATATCACTCGTTATCAGAGAAATGCAAATCAAAACCACAATGAGATACCATCTCACGCCAGTCAGGATGGCTGCCATCAAAAAGTCTACAAACAATAAATGCTGGAGAGGGTGTGGAGAAAAGGGAGCCCTCTTACACTGTTGGTGGGAATGCAAACTAGTACAGCCACTATGGAGAACAGTGTGGAGATTTCTTAAAAAACTGGAAATAGAACTGCCATATGACCCAGCAATACCACTCCTGGGCATACACACCGAGGAAACCAGATCTGAAAGAGACACGTGCACCCCAGTGTTCATCATAGCACTGTTTATAATTGCCAGGACATGGAAGCAACCTAGATGCCCATCAGCAGACGAATGGATAAGGAAGCTGTGGTACATATACACCATGGAATATTACTCAGCCATTAAAAAGAATACATTTGAATCAGTTCTAATGAGGTGGATGAAACTGGAGCCCATTATACAGAGTGAAGTAAGCCAGAAAGATAAAGACCAATACAGTATACTAACACATATATATGGAATTTAGAAAGATGGTAATGATAACCCTATATGCAATACAGAAAAAGAGTCACAGATGTGTAGAAGAGACTTTTGACTCTGTGGGAGAAGGCGAGGGTGGGATGATCTAAGAGAATAGCATCGAAACATGTATATTATCAATTGTGAAATAGATCACCAGTCCAAGTTTGTTGCATGAAACAGGGCACTCAAAGCCGGTGCACTGGGACAACCCAGAGGGATGGGAGGGGGAGGGAGGGGGAGGGGGGTTTGGGATGGGGGACACAGGTATACCCGTGGCTGATTCATGTCAATGTATGGCAAAAACCACCATAAAACTGTAAAATAATTAGCCTCCAATTAAAATAAATTAGTATATTTTTTTAAAGTGCCAGTGATAAAGGGAATAAACCTTCAAATGTTCTACTCCACATACTGTTCAAATGGCTCATTCAGTTTAAAAACAGGAATGACAAATAAATCTTACCTGTCTTAATTGTTTCCTGGTTATCTTCCATGTTGTTCCCTGCTAAAGTGTTGTTTAATTCACATGGAAGTGAAAATGAGACATTACTATCCGGTGAAGATGATACTTTAAAACTTTCTTCTTGGGACTTCCCAGGTGGTCCAGTGGTTAAGAATCCGCCTTTTAATACAGAGGATGCAGGTTTGATCCCTAGTCTGGGAGCAAAGATCCCACATACTGTGGGACAGCTAAGCCCATGGGCTTCAACTGAGACCCAATCCCACCAAATAAATAAATAAAAATAAAAAAAAATAATTAAAAAGATTCTTCTTGTTAAATGATGATAGGAAGGGCTGGAAAGAATATTTTGAGTATACATCCATATTCATATGTGTATTTGAATTTTCTGATGTGCGTGGCATATTGGTTCAAAATCCTCTGGAGTCAAGAAAATAGATTCCCAAGGCCATCTGAGGGAATCCTGTAGGAGGTCTTCAACTGTGTAATATGCAGTGAATTTGATTTATCTTTCTCAAGTGGGCTGAGAGCATTCAAAAAATTCAGTAGATGTATTCAACGCGGACTGATCGTTTCTCCAAATTTCAACTTTAAAGCTAATTTCATGCCACTTTTCCGTGCCCTTGGCATTTGAATGGTATGATTTACAGCATACATTTTGGACGAACATTCCAGACTGCTGTTAAACACCCTTAACAGATTCTCTCTCAAGGGAAAGGGAAGGGGAAATGTAGTAATCTTCCATTCGTTATGCCTTTAAGGTAAAAATGGACTGTCGAAAGTGTTTCGTCCTGGAGCTTTTGGGTCTTTGAGGAAGGATGGCTGGAGCTGGTGCACCGCTGCCTTCCAAAGCCTTGTGCGGCTTTTCAGTCCCTCACCTCAATAGGGAGCTGAAAGGACAAAAGTGAACAAAGGAGGTCTGTTTTGCCTGCCCCACTTGCTGGGCTGTTGTCTTGGCCCTTTTCAGCGAAGGAGGGGCGGGGGGAGCTGGGTCAAAGTTGAAGAACACTGAAAAGGAATTCAAGCTTCATGTTGAAGTTTGAATTATAGCTTCAGTTAGAGTGCCGAGTAGATTAGTTTGAATTGAAATTTTTGAATCTGGGGAAGCTTAAGTGACAGATGGTGCTGGAACCACATCCAGAGAGCTAGATGTTGAGTGCCGAAGCTAGGCACTCGGTAAACATCTAGTTAACTGACAAAAGTTTTCAAACTGTAGGAAGTTCAGTTCGATGTTGTGTGCCCCATTAACACGCTGTGCTGCGTGAATTGGGGGAGGCCCCTGTGTCTGGCATACACTCAGATACACTGGTCCTCCACTAATTGCATTGCAAATACTTTTCTGGCTGTCCTGCTCCTTCCTTGCTAGGCTCCAGTGAAATAAACACAGAAATGCCCAATCAGTGTCCCTTGTAAAATCTCATTACAGTGTTTTGGTATTGATTGTTGTGGTATATGACAAGATAAATCTGGCCTAAATATTGACTATTCAGTGCTGTTTCCTATATGAGTGTATTTATGCAGAGTGATTTCAGCTTTCTACTTCTTGTAGGAGTCCATCACCATTATAGGTTCTATTGACGTTTTTAACATAGTACATGGTTTCCTCATTCAGTTTGGTCAGGAGCATCTGATTTAGAATATTGCTGAAGGAGAAGTCAGCTGTGTCTATAACTAGAATATATATATATATAGCTACTGGGAAGTCAGGGTTATTGAAAGGAAATAATTTGGGGGTAATTTGTGGTTTTTAAAATTTTTTATTTTATATTATAGTTGATTCATAATGTGTTAGTTTCAGGAGTACAGCAGAATGATTCAATTATACATATACATGTATCTATTCTTTTCCAAGTTCTTTTCCCATTTAGGCACTTACAGAGTACTGAGCACAGAGTTCCCTGTGACCATTTAAATGACTTGATGATATAGTCTTGTTCTGATGGTTAGTAACATGATAGTGAAAAGCCTTTTTATATACATTTAATACATTCAAATGAATAGTTCTGCTGTTAGCAAAATGATGAAATGATAATATGAACAAAACAGTAAAATAAAAATTTAGAGATAATTAATAGTGTAATATAAACAGAAGTGAATTGACTTCAGACTTGATTATATAACTGAACCCACATGTTGTATTTTACGTGAATCATGACATATACTTTGTATGTCTCATATTAATAGATTTTAAGGTAACTTGCATTTTCATAGCTGGGATAGAGTTTAAAAACTCCATGGTTCTGTATGTGTTTCTAGTAGGAGTTACTGTGGTACAAATCATAGTGGAAGATATAATACATTAAGGGCTTATTGCTGTCCTCCAGCTCTGAGTGGACTCATTAAACAGCAGGGAGGGTGGGAATTTGCCGTCAGATTTATTTGCTTGGACTGGGATTGGAAGAGTCGAGATTAGCGAGTGTGAAGGATTCAAATGGAAGAAAGGCTCAGGTGAGAATTGTGACATCCCAGAGAGTATCCTCTGGTGGATGGAGCGAGAGACATTTTAGGTAATGAGGAGAGAGTGCAAGAGTGATGGAAAGATAATAACTTACTAATAAAATCTGAAAAGAAGAGAAAGCGAGTAGAATAAAAATGTTTGTGTCAGTTGCTTGGCTAATGGAGACTAATCTCCATAGCATCCAATACCAATATATTTTTTAAATTGTTTATTTAAATATAATTGATTTACAGTGTTGTGTTAGTTTCAGGTATGTAGCAAAGTGATTCATATATATATTTTTTATATTCTTTTCCATTATATATTATTACAAGATATCGAGTATGATTCCCTGTGCTATACATTAGGTCCTTGCTGTTCACCTGTTTTATACATAGTGGTGTTATATGTTGATCCCAAACTCTTGATTTATCCATCCCCTCCTTTCTAAATATTTTAAAAAGATTTTATTTTGGCACTTTAGGTCACTGAAGTAACTTGGCATTAGAAAATAGAAATAACTCATAGGCCACTCTGCAAAACAAAAACCGATAGTACATTATTTATTTTGGGGAAAAAAAGGCATTGAACAGGATTCACCAGGAGTCAAAAGGTTAGTTCTTGCAGCATAACACAGTTAAATTCTTGGTGAGATCATCTCTTCTCTCCAGCTATTTGTTCCTCTATATACAGATGGCTCCAGCTAAAGAAAATTAGATGTATGAAAATGAGAACTTGCCAAGCAGATTTGGGGTGATTATTCAGGTTAAACAAGATTCTTCACTTTGCACAAGGATGATATGATGAGTGTGTGTATGTGTGTGCATGCGTGCATGCATGCTAGTCACTCAGTCCTGTCCAACTCTGTGTGACCCCATGGACTGTAGCCTGCTAGGCCCCTCTATCCAGGGGATTCTCCAGGTAAGAATACTGGAGTGGATTTGCTCCTATCAAAGTTGAATTCAGAAATAGTTTTTTAAGACTATCTAAAAAGTAGATGAATAAAGAACACGACAGATACTGATACCAAGTGAAACTCAAGCAAATAAGGCTAAATAAAAATCAGTGAAGAGGTGGACAGGTGGTAGGTGAGGGGAACTGCCTCAATTGTATGAGAATATTTGATATTTGCTCTAGATAACATTGAGAGGCCAATTCTTTCATGAAAAAGGAAAGCTGATAACAAAATAGTCATCCAGATAACCCAGGCATTTTTGGCTTTGCTCATAATAGGATTCTGTCAGCTTTCCCCAGTCTTCTAAGCAAGGAAACCCAGTGCTCTGTTTCACTAGGAACCTCAGCTGCATTTCTCATGCATGGTAATGTATATGCACAAGTCCCCAAGTTTGATGAATGAATGAATGTAAGAATGAATAACTGAATCCATGAATGTTGCAAAATGTCAAGTGGATCTTTGGTTGGAGAAAATTAGGGGGATTTTGTCCCCCGCCCTGTTTCAGGACATAAACAACGAAGTCTAGACCGTGGAAAATCCCACATTCATAGTTTCACGCCTGGATTCTGTATGATTATAATTTGTTTCCTGGATCTCAATTAAACAGTTGAGCAGGCAGGTGAAATCACTCCATCCAGAAGGGTACCATTTTTGAAATTGCCACTGTGGAGCCCTAAATGACATCCTTGTGACCCAAAGAGTTCCTCTGTAATTTTCTACCTTTCCTGGCAGCTGGCAATTCCAGATTTGCAAAAGGCTTTCCTTCCCTTCACTGTCTGAAGCTGGTGCTCGCCATTTCTCTCCGGAGATCTCTGGGTGGCTGCACATTGCTTGAGCTGAAGCACTTTTTGAGATTGATTTTCACCCTCTGAACTGGAAGAAATCAGAAGTGAGGCATATAGTACTAAATACAAAGTGGAAAAAGGCTAGTGTGGGAAACAGATCAGGAGAGCTCAGGCTGCAGCTTTAAAAATAGAACTTTCTCCTTTGGGGTTGGCTATTGAGTACTCCTATCTGTACTTTCCTTTATATGCCAACTCAATAAGATGTGAGTTGAGTTACAGCATGGTCTTTCCCAACTAGTTAGTGGGTTTTAGTGAGTGATTGGGTTCAAATCCTTGAGTCCACTTTTAAGAGATGCTGGAATGAATATTTTTCTTGAATTTTGGGAAGTACTGGGCTACTCTGCATAGTCTAAGAAATGTTGCTACACCATGTGATTTTGGATAAGTTGCTTAATTACTTCATTTCCTTTAGCTAGAAAAGGAAGATAAACCACATCAATTTTCTCATCATGAACCCTACCTCATGAGAGTATGTCAGTAGGACTGATGATAATGAAACTGAAAGTGATAAAAGACAAATCAATCTGTGTTCTTATTAACTAGAATGTGCCAGCTATTTTATTCACTATAATATTTTACCAGATTTGCTTCAGAGATATCTGTGTATTAAACAACTATGTCTGCTTGATTTTGAATAAATGAAGTGATCTCATGCTGCAGTCTGTGGGCTTGGCACCCCGTTTGGTGCTTCATGGTGGGACTGTTTTCAAAACATAAGCTATATTCTTAACTTCAACAAATGACAATATACCTGTGAAAGTCAGATTGAGTCAATATGATAAAGAGGGTGTAAATTCAGCAAATACATTTTTTCCAATTGTATTTAATGTCATCATAGTCTTTTGAAAGCTGTGTTTTATTCCAAGCCTTATTCTATTCATATTTTTCAAGAGGACAATCAGTAATTTTTTGTGTCGGCCATGACTAACTAGCAATACCACAAATCAATAAAGCATGAAACCATTTTAATAAATTCATCCCACTCACAAACTGCATGTACTTAGAGGTTTGATACAGAGATATATACAATGAGGTTTGTGAGCAGGTTTCTCTGTAAATCATGGTTTGTATTTACTTCGTGCCTTTGCCCCTCAGACAAGACATAGATGCTTAAAAATAATAGCTGTATAAGCACTACGGAAAACAGTATGGAGGTTCCTCAGGAAATTAAAACTGGAAGACCATATGATCCAGCAATTCCACTTTTGGGTATTTATCCAAAGGAAATGAAAATGGAATCTCGAAGGGGTATCTGCACCCCCATGTTTATTGCAGAATTATTCATAATAGCCAAGAAATGGAAACTACCTGTCCATCAACAGTTGAGTGGATAAAGAAGTTGTGGCATCAGTATATATACACATGGAATATTATTCAGCCATGAAGGAAATCCTGCCATTTGTGATAGCATGGATGAATCTGAAGGACATTATGCTAAGTGAAATAAGGCAGACAGACAAAGACAGATACTGCATGATATGACTTATATGTAGAATCTTTAAAAAAAAAAAAAAAGAAGAGTCAGACTCAGACAGAGTAGAAAAGTGGTTGCCAGGGGCTGGGGGTGGGGGATATATGGAGAGATTAATGAAAGGGAACAGCTTTTCAACTGAAGGACAAATAGAATCTGAGGACCTAATGTATAACATGCTGACTATAGTTGATAATACTGCATTGTTTCTAAGAGAGTAGAAGTTATATATTCCCACACACAAAACAAGGAAATATGTGAGGTGATAAGTATGTTAATTACCTAGATGGGAGAAATCCTTTCACAATATATACATGTATCAAATGACCACAATGCACACTTAAATATCTCACAATTTTATTTGTCAGTTATACCTCAGTAAAGCTGAAAAACAGTAGTCCTCATTGAGCTGAAATGGGAGCTTTAGAAATGGGAACATATTCTGGGTCATGGGTGCACCCCAGATTCATGTGTTGAAGGCCTGACTCTTAGTATCTCAGAATGTGACCTTATTTGAAGATGGGGTAATTACAGTTAAAATGAGATCATTAGAGTGAGTCCTAATTCAATGAGTAGTGTCTTTATAAGAAAGGAAATTTGGAGGCAGGCACAGTGGGGAAAGCTTTGCAGAGATGAAGTCAGAGGCCTTACAAGCAGAGGAATACCAGATATTGCAGCAAAGCACCAGAACCCAGGTGGGTCCATGGAACATACTCTTTTCCACAGCCATCAGCAAGAGTCAACCCTGCTGACACCTTAATCTTGAATTTCTAGCCTTCAGAACTGTGAGACCGTAAATGTCTGTCATTTAAGCCACCCAGCCTGTGACTCTGTGACAGAGCCCTTGGAAACCAATAGAGAATGTGATAATGCGGTCACTTGTTTCTAAGTCTATCCCTTACAAATTAAGAACGGGTGAAAATATAGCCCCTTCCCATCTCTATGTCCATATCTATATCTATCAGCGTCTACTTCATAAACCAAAGAGCAATTGTTCAGTCGCTCAGTTGTGTCCACTCTTTGGGACCCCATGGACTGCATCACAACAGGCCTCCCTGTCCATCACCAACTCCCGGAGCTTGCTCAAACTCATGTCCATTGAGTTGGTGATGCCATCCAACCATCTCATCCTCTGTCATCCCTTTCTCCTCCTGCCTTCAGTCTTTCCCAGCATCAGGGTCTTTTCCAATGAGTTAGCTCTCTGCATCAGGTGACCAGAGTATTGGATCTTCAACTTCAGCATCAGTCCTTCCAATGAATATTCAGGGTTGTTTTCCTCTAGGATGGACTGATTTGACCTCCTTGTGCTGTCCAAGGGACTCTTCAAGAATCTTCTCCAATACCACAGTTCATTCGAAAGCATCAGTACCAAGGAGTATGTGTATAGAAAGCACAGGAATTCTGGGAGTGGTGGGAGAGTATTCATTTGATTAACTGGACAAATGTGAAGTTGGTGGTTTAATCAGTGGATTACTCTTTTTGAGTGTAATCAGGTTGACTCCAACTTAGCTGCCTTTCTTGTGTAAATTGTCATCTCTTGAAAACTTCAGGGGGCATATTTTGTGGAAATCTCTGCAGGTTACCCTGGCTGCTCCTCGCCAATTGGGACAGATCTCTTGACTTGAAAAACATTGTGGTGGCTGACATTTCCTGCTGCTGAGGAAAACAAAGGTGTGGCTGAGCTGCCAGTCTGCCTCAGTGGGCATGCTGCTTCGGCAGGACAAGGTGAAGAGTGGCCCTATGATGAATTCTCCAGCTAACTATCATTAGGCAGCACTTCTGTCTAGTTGAAGAAGCAGGATAGCCAAGCACTTTTAATCAACTTGAATATTAGTTGGAATGAATTGACAACTCAGAAGCCATTTTAGCTGGTCCTTAATGATGTCTGTCTACTTGCTGTGAATTCTTCACTTTAACCAGTGCCAGTCTTGTCTGTCTTGGATGGTAAGTGCCTTCATGGCATTCATGTGTGCTCTGTCATGTCTGATTCTTTGCAACCCCATGACCTGTAACTGACCATGCTCCTCTGTCCATGAGATTTCCCAGGCAAAAATACTGGAGTGGGTTGCCATTTCCTTCTCCAGGGGATCTTCCCGACCCAGGGATTGAACCCACTTGTCTTGCATCTCCTGTATTGGCTGGTGGATTCTTTACCACTGCACCATCTGGGAAACCCTCCTTCATGGTGGTGACCCTAATTATTAGTGCCATATGTATGGCATTTAATGAACTGCCTCATCCATAGAAAGAGCCCATTTGTTTCAAATCATATCAGTGAGATTATTCTGGAGGAGGCTTCTTGGGATAAGCATGAAGGACTTTAAAACCCTCTGAGTTTGTGTGATTCAGGAATTTCATTTTATTTTTTTATTATTATTATTTTCATTTATTTATGTTAGTTGGAGGCTAATTACTTTCCAATATTGTAGTGGTTTTGCCATACATTGATATGAATCAGCAATGGATTTACATGTGTTCCCCATCCTGAACCCCTCTCCCACCTCCCTTCCCATCCCATTCCTCTGGGTCATCCTAGTGCACCAGCCCTGAGCACTTGTCTCATGCATCAAACCTGGACTGGCGATCTGTTTCACAATTGATAATATACATGTTTTAATGCTATTCTCTCAGATCATCCCACCCTCGCCTTCTCCCACAGAGTCAAAAGTCTGTTCTATACATCTGTGACTCATTTTCTGTATTGCATATAGGGTTATCGTTACCATCTTTCTAAATTCCATATATATGCATTAGTATACTGTATTGGTGTTTTTCTTTCTGGCTTACTCCACTCTGTATAATGGGCTCCAGTTTCACCCACCTCATTAGAACTGATTCAAATGTATTCTTTTTAATGGCTGAGTAATATTCCATGGTGTATATGTACCACAGCTTCCTTATCCATTCGTCTGCTGATGGGCATCTAGGTTGATTCCATGTCCTGGCTATTATAAACAGAGCTGCAATGAACACTGGGGTACATGTGTCTCTTTCAGTTCTGGTTTCCTCGGTGTGTATGCCCAGGAGTGGTATTGCTGGGTCATATGGCAGTTCTATTTCCAGTTTTTGAAGGAATCTCCACACTGTTCTCCATAGTGGCTGTACTAGTTTGCATTCCCACCAACAGTGTAAGAGGGTTCCCTTTTCTCCACACCCTCTCCAGCATTTATTGTTTGTAGACTTTTTGATAGCAGCCATTCTGACTGGTGTGAAATGGTACCACATTGTGGTTTAGATTTCCATTTCTCTAATAATGAGTGATTTTGAGCATCGTTTCATGTGTTTGTTAGCCATCTGTATGTCTTCTTTGGAGAAATGTCTGTTTAGTTATTTGGCCCATTTTTTGATTGGGTCGTTTGTTTTTCTGGAATTGAGCTGCAGGAGTTGCTTATATATTTTTGAGATTAATTCTTTGTTGCTTCATTTGTTGTTATTTTCTCCCTTTCTGAAGGCTGTCTTTTCACCTTGCTTATAGTTTCCTTTGTTGTGCAAAAGCTTTTAAGTTTTATTAGGTCCCATTTGTTTATTTTTTATTTCCAATATTCTGGGAAGTGGGTCATAGAGGATCTTGCTGTGAGTTATGTCAGAGAGTGTTTTGCCTATGTTTTCCTCTGGGAGTTTTATAGTTTCTGGTCTTACATTTAGATGTTTAATCCATTTTGAGTTTATTTTTGTGTATGGTGTTAGAAAGTGTTCTAGTTTCATTCTTTTACAAGTGGTTGACCAGTTTTCCCAGCACCACTTGTTAAAGAGGTTGTCTTTTCTACATTATATTTTCTTGCCTCCTTTGTTGAAGATAAGGTGTCCATAGGTACATGGATTAATCTCTGGGCTCTCTATCTTGTTCCATTGGTCTATGTTTCTGTTTCTGTGCCAGCACCATACTGTCTGGATGACTATAGCTTTGTAGTATAGCCTGAAGTCAGGCAGGTTGATTCGTCCAGTTCCATTCTTCTTTCTCAAGATTGCTTTGGTTATTCGAGGTTTTTTGTATTTCCATACAAATTGTGAAATTATTTGTTCTAGTTCTGTGAATAATACTGTTTGGTAGCTTGATAGGGATTTCATTGAATCTATAGATTGCTTTGGGTTGTATAACCATTTTGACAATATTGATTCTTCCAATCCATGAACACGGTATATTTCTCCATCTATTCGTGTCCTCTTTGATTTCTTACATCAGTGTTTTATAGTTTTATATATATAGGTCTTTTGTTTCTTTAGGTAGATATATTTCTAAGTATTTTATTCTTTTCATTGCAATGGTGAGTGGTATTGTTTCCTTAATTTCTCTTTCTGTTTTCTCATTGTTAGTGTATAGGAATGCAAGGGATTTCTGTGTGTTGATTTTATAGCCTGCAACTTTACTGTATTCATTGATTAGCTCTAGTAATTTTCTGGTAGAGTCTTTAGGATTTTCTATGTAGAGGATCATGTCATCTGCAAACAGTAAGAGTTTTACTTCTTCTTTTCCTATCTGGATTCCTTTTATTTCTTTTTCTGCTCTGATTGCTGTGACCAAAACTTCCAAAGCTATGTTGAATAGTAGTGGTGAGAGTGGGCACCCTAGCCTTGTTCCTGACTTTAGGGGAAATGCTTTCAATTTTTCACCATTGAGGATAATGTTTGCTGTGGGTTTGTTGTATATAGCTTTTATTATGTTGAGGTATGTTCCTTCTATTCCTGCTTTCTGGAGAGTTTTGTTTTTTTTTTTTTTTTTTTACCATAAATGGATGTTGAATTCTGTCAAAGGCTTTTTCTGCATCTATTGAGATAATCATATGGTTTTTATCTTTCAGTTTGTTAATATGGTGTATTACATTGATTGATTTTGATTGATTTGTGGATATTAAAGAATCCTTGCATTCCTGGGATAAAGCCCACTTGGTCATGGTGTATGATCAGGAATTTCATTTTAATATGTAAATTATTTGCCAATTTGTAGTCTCCTTCTGGAATCAGGAAAGGCTAATGAAAACTTGTGAGTAAAAAAAAAAAAAACTTGTGAGTATCCAGCAGGAAATAATTTGGAATCAAGGCTGTTATTACTTTTGCAGGTTCTTACAGCTTCTCTTTTCCATGCAGGGCAATGAGGTGCCAGTGGATGGAGTGAAATGTCCAGGGCTCTAGAGGGAGCAGATGGCAGGTAGTGGTTTGTTTCTGAAAATCACCCTCAGTGTAAACTCATTAGATCTTTTAAATATTTGCCTTGAAAGACAATTTTGTGACAGTGGCTTGAAAGATTTATGGGAACCATTGTAACATTTGGTGTCAACCAAAGTGTACTTGAAAATATGTTAATACAGGGCTAGAAGTGCCAATTTTAGGATAAATGAACTGCCTTGTAAGTCTATTATTATTCTGACTGTTTTGTCACACTAAACTCACATCTTAAAATTTTATACTCAGGACTACACTCTCTGATGCAAAGAACTGACTCATTTGAAAAGACCCTGATGCTGGGAAAGACTGAAGGCAGGAGGAGAAGAGGATGACAGAGGATGAGATGGTTGGATGGCATCACCAACTCAATGGACATGAGTTTGAGTAAACTCTGAGAGTTGTTGATGGACAAGGAGGCCTGGTGTGCTGCAGTCCATGGGGTCGCAAGGAGTCGGACATGACTGAGTGACTGAACTGAATTGAACACTCTCATTTCCAACAACTCTGGATGCACAGAGTGCATCCTAGGAAAGCAGTTACTGCCAGGGAAAATGAGAAGGGCTCTGCTCATCATCTGAGCATAATTTCAGCCCTCCCCATTCCTTCTCCAGTCCCCTCTCCAGTTAGGAGTGGGGCTAGTGATGAATATGCATGTGTCACACACCTGTGACCAAGAAAGCCTCCATCAGGGAAGGGGCAGGGTATCAGTTACTTGACATGGATGACTTGTAGCAGCTGCTTTCTGTGGCCCATGGGCTCCCTGCCCTGCCGGACAGCTGCATCTCACATCCTACTATCACACCACCTTGGCCACCTCCATTAAAAAAGGGGCTGACTGTGTGATCCTGAGGCATTTGCTTCATGGGTAGCCTGCTCCTGTGGTTACATATATATGATGCCTCATATATACGTATATAGGATGCCTTATATATATACATATGATGTGTGTGTGTATGTATATATGTATATATATATAAGATGCCTCTCTGAATTTGAGGAAATGAAAGCACAATGATTTTACAACATTTTACCATCAATAAATGACAGTCATCCCTATCATTTATCAACTTACTGGTTGCTTATGTATATAAAGCATCTTACATAAATGATCTCATTTAGTCTTTATGATTTTAATCTTATGACAGCCCTTTATGTCAGAGGCCAACAGAATCTTTCTGTAAAGGAACAGAGAGTAAATATTTTGGACTTTGTAGGTCATGCAGCCTTTCCCAGTCATAGACAATATGTACGTGAGTGGCATTCCTATACCCTCATTCTTTATGTGATGGGCCAGATTTGCCCCGTGGGCCATAGTTTGCCAATCCCTACTATATGCTATTTTGCCCATTTTACAGATGAAGGAACAGAGGCTTAGGGTGTTTAAGTGATGGATAAGAATGGCACAACTCTTCAGATGCAGAACTGGGATTCTAACCCAAGGAGTCTGACCCCATCCCATAGTTTTATATCCTAGGAACTACTGTGTTATCCTGCTTTGAGAAATGACAAAGAATGGAATTTTAGTTTGTGCATGTTGTGACTTATAGATTATGACCCAAACTTCTGGGAGAAACCTTCATTTCCCTTAGAAAACTTGTGTAGGGAAAAGTATCATTTCACATCCTGAAGATGTTATTTAGGTAAAGTAGAAAGTCTGACCAAGTTAGTCACTCAGTCATGTCCGACTCTTTGCAACCCCAGGGCTCTTTTGTCCATGGGATTTTCCAGGCTCGAATATTGATGTGGGTAGCCATTCCCTTCTCCAGGAGATCTTCCTGACCAAGGGATCGAACCTGGGTCTCCTGCATTGCAGGCAGACTACTGTCTGAGCCAACAGATAGTCTAATCCATAGCATATTCAAATCATGGGACTGTGCCCTCAGATAATTGAATAAAGCTTTTCAGATTCTCCATATGACTTGATGTTGTGATCATTTTCATCAGTAGGTTTGTGGATGGCAAATTACCCTAATTTTAAAAAATATGTAAATTGTTACTTTTTAAAATGTGCTTAGACATTGGTGGTCCATATGTTACACAGTCAGATAACTTTGGCACATTCCCAAGAAAGCTTTTTATTTTTATAGAAAGTAAATTATGTAAAAGAGTTCCTTCCATGTTCAATAGAAAGCCCTTGAATGAGTTTTTGTTTTCCAAGATGGCTAGCTCCTTTTGTATTTTATTTCCATAGTAACAGTTAAGTTTCCAACTTGAGACTACACACCTATAAGATAATCATCCTGTTGATTGTTGTTGGTCATCCCCTTGGGGAATTTGTAATGCTCCATGGTGTCCAGACAGCACCTGAAGTCGAATTTCACGAGCTTGCTGTATGTGTATAACACATACAGCAACTCTTATTTCAGAATAGACTGAAGTTAGGAAACACTTAGTTTTAGGCAGCAGTTCAGTGCACACAAAATACCATGAGCGGCCCAACTTCAAAGCCATTCCTGGGACACCAGGAAGAGTTCCAGAACTCACAGTTTCTGACCTCTGGATGAATGAAACTTTAGATAGTATGCAGCTGGCAAAATGGAGGCTTCATGTGACCTAACATTGTTGCCCATACTTTGTTTGAGGGAAGCTCAAAATGGGACTACTCCCTGGTGGAGAAATCAGAGAGTGGAAACTCTTGTGGGGAGGTAATCCTATTCTCTTTGGAAATATGAAGTCTTTGAATTGAGTGAGCCTGCGCTCATTACTAAGAAGGCTGACAGGGGAATCAAACCCAACTAGTGGAAAAGTTGACTGCTGTGTCCCTGTGAAGTGGTTACTGTGTAACACTGATGTAACAGATTAGAAAAAGCATGATTGATCAACGCAAATTTTTTCCTGTTATTTCCTACAGAAGATAGTCCTAAGGTTTAGTTTATTTAATGAAAAAAAAAGTAGACCAAATAAAAAATGGAATTATGGTACTATCAACAACTTTTTTTCCATGGGATTTTTTTTACAGCTATATTGAAATGTCATTTATATATCATAAAATCTATCCATAGTACATATACAATTCAGTGATTTTTAAAATAAAATTGTAACTTGTGCAGCTTTGGTAAGCAGATTCTAACTGGCTTCGGAGACTTTCTCCCCTGTAAAATACCCTCCCTGAAAGTGAGGCCTGAGAATAAGATGGGATGGCACTCCCATAATTAGGTTACAGTATATGGCAAAGGTGAAGGGATTTTGCTGATGTAGTTCAGGGTCCCAAGTCAGTCAGTTATGAACTGATGGAGAGGGAGATGATCCTGACTGGTCCTTCAGAGGGGAACCTCTCCCACTGTTTGTGAAGGAGCTTCTATCCATGTTGTGAATTACTTATGGAGAAGAGTGGCTGCAGTCCTTCAACCACAAGGAGCTGAGTTCTGCGACAACCTGAGTGAGCTTGAAAGGGGACCTGGAACTCCAGGTGAGAAAGTAGCCTGACCCACACCTTGATAGACTCAGTTTAGCTATACCTGGACTTCTGACCTGTGAAAAACTGTGATATAAGAAATGTGTTGTTCTAATAAGTCTCTAAGTTAGTGGTAACTTGTTATGTAGCATAGGAAACTAGTATAGTAACTGTCACCATAATCCAGCTTTGAATATTTTTATCACTTCCAGATTTCCTTGAAGTTATTTGCGAAGTTCTGTCTCACTCCAAGGCAACCACTGATTTATCGCTCTACAAATTTGTGTTTTCTGGACTTTTCATATTAATGGAATCATGCAGTATGAAATCTTTTGTGTTTGTCTCCTTTCATTTAGCATAATGTTTTTGAGGTTCCTCCATGTGGTAGCAAGTATCAGTGGAATTCCATTGAGTTTATATATTCAGCAGTGGATGGACATTTGGATTGTTTCCAATTTGGGGCAATTATGAATAATACTGCTGTGAACATTAGCATTTAAGTCTTTATGCTTATGTTTTCATTTCTTTGTGGTACTTGGGCATGAAATTGCTGTGTTGTATGGTATATTTATGTTTAACTATTTAAGACACTGCCAAACACTTCTGTAGTGGCTGCATCATTTTACTTTCCCATCAGCAATGTATGAGGGTTCCAATTTCTTGACATCCTTGCCTATCTTTTTTATTGTGGCCATTCTAGTAGATGTGTAGAGGTATTTCATTGTATATAGTTTTACTTGCATTTCCCCAATGACTAATAATATTGAGCATCTTCTCATGTGCTTGTTAGCCATTGGTATGTCTTCTTCAGTGAAATGTCTAAGTAATTTCCCAATTTTTTTCAGTGGAGTCTTTTTATTTTCTTTTTATTGATTTGTAAGAGTTTTAAAAATATATATTCTGGATATAAGTCTGGATCAGTGATTGGAAGTATTTTCTCCCATTTTGTGGGTTGATTATTCTTTTTGTTGATGGTGTCCTTTGAAGCACAAGTTAGTCCAGTGTATTTTTTTCTTGTTTCTTGTTCTCTTGGTGTCATATCTAGTTCATTTCTTAATCTAGAAGTCACAAAGCTTTCTTCCTTTATTTTCTCCTAAGAGTTTTGTTATTTTAACTTTTACATTTAGCTTTTATGATCTATTTTCAGTTAATTTTTGTATATAGTGTAAGTTAAAAGTCTAAATTCTTCATTTTGCATATGGGTATGCAGTTGTCCTAGTATCATTTGTTGTAAAGACTACTTTTTGCACATTGAAGTGTCTCGGCAACTTTGTTAAAGATAAATTGATGATCAGTGTAAGGAATTATTACTGGACTCTCAGTTATGCACCTTTGATCTGTCTATCCTTATGCCATGCCATTCTGTTTTAATGTTTTTAACTTATAGCAGCTTTTGAAATTAGATGGTATAAATCCTCCAGCCTTTTTTCTGCTTTAATTGCAGTCCATATATTTTTCACTTTAGTTGCATTCCTTAAATCCTGAAAGATGATGCTGTGAAAGTGCTGCACTCAATATGGTCGCAAATTTGGAAAACTCAGCAGTGGCCACAGGACTGGAAAAGGTCAGTTTTCATTCCAATCCCAAAGAAAGGCAATGCCAAAGAATGCTCGAACTACCACACAACTGCATTCTTCTCACATGCTAGTAAGGTAATGCTCAACATTCTCCAAGCCAGGCTTCAGCAATACGTGAACTGAGAACTTCCAGATGTTCAAGCTGGTTTTAGAAAAGGCAGAGGAACCAGGGATCAAATTGCCAACATCTGCTGGATCATCGAAAAAGCAAGAGAGTTCCAGAAAAACATCTATTTCTGCTTTATTTACTATGCCAAAGCCTTTGACTGTGTGGATCACAATAAACTGTGGAAAATTTTTAAAGAGATGGGAATACCAGACCATCTGACCTGTCTCTTGAGAAGCCTGTATGCAGGTCAGGAAGCAACAGTTAGAACTGGACATGGAGCAACAGACTGGTTCCAAATAGGAAAAGGAGTACGTCAAGGTTGTATATTGTCACCCTGCTTATTTAACTTATATGCAGAGTACATCATGAGAAATGCTGGGCTGGAAGAAGCACAAGCTGGAATCAAGATTGCCAGGAGAAATATCAATAACCTCAGATATGCAGTCAACACCACCATTATGGCAGAAAGTGAAGAGGAACTAAAAAGCCTCTTGATGAAAGTGAAAGAGGAGAGTGAAAAAGTTGGCTTAAAGCTCAGCATTCAGAAAACTAAGATCATGGCACCATATCATGGTCCCATCACTTCATGGGAAATAGATGGGGAAAATGGAAACAGTGTCAGACTTTATTTTTTTGGGCTCCAAAATCACTGCAGATGGTGATTGCAGCCATGAAATTAAAAGATGCTTGCTCCTTGGAAGGAAAGTTATGACCAACATAGATAGCATATTAAAAAGCAGAGACATTACTTTGTCAACAAAGGTCCATCTAGTCAAAGCTATGGTTTTACCAGTGGTCATGTATGGATGTGAGAGTTGGATGGTGAAGAAAGCTGAGCGCCAAAGAATTGATGCTTTTGAACTGTGGTGTTGGAGAAGACTCTTGAGAGTCCCTTGGACTTCCAGAAGATCCAACCAGTCCATCCTAAAGGAGATCAGTCCTGGGTGTTCATTGGAAGGACTGATGCTAAAGCTGAAACTCCAGTACTTTGGCCACCTCATGCGAAGAGTTGACTCATTGGAAAAGACCCTAATGATGGGAAGGATTTGGGGCAGGAGGAGAAGGGGACAACAGAGGATGAGATGGCTGGATGGCATTACCAACTCGATGGACATGAGTTTGTGTAAACTCCGGGAGTTTGTGATGGACAGGGAGGCCTGGCGTGCTGCGATTCATGGAGTTGCAAAGAGTCGGACACGACTGGGTGACTGAACTGAACTGAACTTAAATTATGATATTATTGATTTGGTTGGGCTTATGTGCTGTTTCTTTTTATTTTCTATTTATTTCCTGTTTGTCTCACTGATTTTTCTTTACTGATTTTTTTTGTGTTATGTAATTTTTGAAGCACCATTTTTATCCTCCATTGAAGTTTTTACTTTTTTCTTGAATTATTTCCTAATGCATATGATACATGCATCTTATCATGCCCTACTTCAGAATAAAGCTAACTTGCTTCTAATAAAATATATAAACTTTGCTTCAGTATATCTTCTTTTCCTCCTCCCTCCTTTGTACTATTATTGTTATTTAGATTACCTTTATATATGTTATAAACCCTTCATTCAGTGCTGTAATTATTGCTTCATAACATCTTTGTTTGCCTTGAAATATCTTTTTTTGCTTTGGTTTTGAAAAACAGTTTTGTGGGATATATTCTTTGTTGACAGTTTTTTTTTCTTTCGGCACTTTATGTCATTCTGCTGCCTTCAGGCCTCTGTTGTTTCTGATAAGAAGCCATAAATTATTTAAATTGCTGTTTCACTGTAGGTGATGAGTCCTTTTTCCCTCTTGGTGTTTTCAAGATCTTTCTTTACTTTTGGTTTTAAAAAATTTGACCATGATGTTCTTAGATACAGATCTCTGTGTTTTTCCTACTTATTGTCCATGAGCTTCTTAGCTGTGTACATTATTATATTTCATCAAAGTAGGGAAGTTTTTTGCTATTATTTCTTCTTCTTTTTTTTTTTTTTTCTTTTTTCCCCTCTCCTGTCCTTTAGGGACTAACATTGTACTCATGCTGGTATGCTTGTTATCCCGCAGGTCTTTGGGACTCTACTTTTTTTTTTTTTTTTTGTCCTTCTTTCCATTCCTGAATGATTTCTGTTGACTTTTTTTTTTTTTTTTTTTCCTGTTGACCAGTTTTAATATTCATTGATTTTCTCTTCTGCCTTCTCAAATTTGCTGAGTGCCTTTAGTGAAATGTTGTTACAGATAACCGAACTTTTTGGCTCCAAAATTCCTCTTTGATTCTCTTTTATAATTTCTTTATTTTATTGAGGTTCTGTATTCGTTGATTGTCATCCTGTCTTCCTTTATTTTTTAAACATGGTTTTCTTTACTTTTTGAGCATATTTACAATACCTGCTTTGAAGCCTTTGTCTGCCAAGTCTAACTTTTTAGAACCATGCAGGGACATTCTCTATTGATAGTTCCTCCCCTCCCCATGCATATGGATTACACTTTCTTTGCATGTTTATTTATAAATTTTTTGTTGAGTACTAGCATTTTAAATATATAATAGCCATGGTGGAGTCTCCCTTTGTCCCCCCTGAGAAATCTGTCCTTGTTGTTTGTTTAGTAACATCGGTATTAAATCTGTGGGATGCCTCCCCTACAAGGTACAACTGCTGATGTCTCCACTCAGTTTCTTTTTATTTTAAAACATTGTGTTTTAAATTTTATTTTAAAACTAGAAGCCCAGCTTCCTAGTGTTTGCTCTTGTGCCTGCATAGCTTAATAGTCAGCCAGTGATTGCTCAGAACATTTGATTGCTCACATCAGAAGTTGTGCTCCAACATCTCCAGCCAGTAAGGCTCCCACTCTCTGCTGATGGACTCATCTGTGCCTGGGGAATGCATCTGAACTTGGTGTCACTCTCAGATCTCCCCCTAGCTTTTACATTCTGCCAAATCCCCTTGTGTCTCCCATGTGCAAGGTCCAGTGACCCTGGGTATGTGGGTGGTTTGAACCTCTCTAGTCTTTGCTATCATTTGCGCATCCTTCACCAACAGGATATGTGAAAGGTTTTTTCTAGCCCCCACTTGTGGGGTTTACCTACTGAAGTCCCTGTTAAATTCCTGATTGGTCCCTCAGTTCTTTGTTTGCTGTAAACAAAACTTCAACCTCCAGCTATCCAAACTTCACTTTCTAGTAAGAGCATGTACTTTGACCATGACTGCTCCAATCAGATGAGCGCTCTCTGGGAGGTGCAGTGAAGCTGCTGGTTTTCACAGTCTTTTCTGCCCTGACTGAATGAATTACCTCAGTGATAGAGGTGGTTTGGGGATCGGGAGGCCTGGGATGAAAGCACACCACACTGCCACAGACTCACTCTCCTGACCCTGAGTTCAGTGAGTTGTCACAAGTAAATGCTCTGGTTATTGACTGCCTGGGTCAGTTTCCAGAGCACCGAAATGGTTAAGGTTTATAGTTGCTTTGGGGGGAGAGAATATGTCAGCCTCCTCACTGTCCTCGTCATAACTGCTTGTCTGTTCTTTGAAGGTTCATTATAAGAATGAATGGACCCAGCAGTAAATTTGAGACACTAATATGTTTACATTGTTTAAAGGATAGATTTGCTTATAAAATGCACTTTTATAAGCATGGTAAACTGTAGAACAGAGATAAAAGAACTTTAATATAGTTAGACATGGGTTCAAGCCCATCTGAGCTGCTTGCTATTCCTTATATAACTTGTTTAACTTCTCGGAACCTTTTTCTCTGTTAGTAAAGTAGGGATTATAGTACCTGCTTTATAATGTGATTGTGAGGATAAATTGAGATAATTAAAAATACTGAGCATAGGGCTTAGTATCTAGGTAAAGGCCAGTTCCCCCTATACAGGGTCAGCAAGTGATTAACGTTGAATTTTATGGAATATATATATATATTTCTTTTAAAGAATGAGACTCTGGCACTTGTTTTTTAACAATTGGAAAATTAGACTCTGACAAGAAAGGTTAAAGGTATTGGAACTGAGTCACCAGAAGAACAGAAATCAGGGAGAGACGTCAATGAAAGGATTAATTAATGTAGAAATGGATAGAAATGCTGATGAGATGGATTGGGGGAGGGGAAAGCAGAGAACCTGCACAAAGAAAAGAGACCAATAAGAGATCTCTGCCATTAAGTCTTTAGCTCACCTAGAATAGAGGGAAGCTGGTAACAAGGATTACATTCTGTCTTTGTCTCCTTAGAACTGCCTTGCCCAGTGCTCATGGCTGGTGCTCTGACTTGACCACCCTAGGAAGTGGCTCTCGCCCTTCACCTTCCTTCTCATTTCTTAGGCATTTTCTCCCAGTCCAGAATGGGTCTCTGAGTGTACACTGTCAAAAAGTTCTCACCCATATTGACCCCGCATGAGCCCCAGAGATGAAGAGTGACGAAAGAAGGATTCATTGATCAACTCTCAGGTTACCAAGGAAGTACTAATACTTAGATACAGGAAAGATATCTGGAGAACCACCTCACTTGAGTAATGAGAACTGAGGCCCAGAGAGGGTCTGTTTCCTGCCCGAGCTCACAGAGCTGTTAACGTGGAAAAACCAGCGTGGAGGTAGATCATTTGCCTTAGGATCGGCCTAATTGCTTGTGCTTTCACAAAATTTATCAGCAGGTCTAAACACTGATGCTAGGCCTGTAGGATAATGGCTTCAAGGTTCAGTAAGATTTTTCTTCTTCAACAAAAAACACATTCACAGCAGGATGCCTGTTTGTTCAGGAAAGTGGGCTAATGAATTTTAGAAGGATTTTTAACAAAGATTGGAACAAAAAGTATTCAGATAATTAAAACTAAACAGACTGTCTGGGTCCCTGGATATTCTAATTTAGAAGAGAATTATAGCGTCTGTGACACACGACTAGACAGTCAATAAATGTGACTGACCGAGGTTGCTTGGATGCCAGCGCAATAAAGGGATTCAAATGTGGATTGAATTGAGTGTGGATTAGAACAGCAGGTCAGAGATCAAGTGCTAACATATAACTACCCATCTGCCCTCCCCAGATAATAAATAACATTGAACTTAGCCATCCTCCCACTTCCTGAGCAGTCTGTTCCATTTCTTCAGCCTAAGAAATCGCACGTATAGACCATGAGGTTATATCCCAAGGAAGGCCTCTGTGTGCTTCACCGCCACCAGGTCAGCGGGCTCTGCTCTGCTCCTCCTTGAGTCTGGCTGTTCCACAAGGGATGAGGGATCCAAAGGCCAAGTGGATGTCTATTTTGCTTCCCGCACTTAACTGTGTACTTGAATCACTTGGAGATCTTATTCAGATCCTTCAATTCAGAAGGTCTAGGGTGGCACCTGAGATTCTGCTTTTCTAATAAGCTCCCAGATAATGAGAATACTGATGGTTCCCTCGGCCACACTTGGGGTACCACAGTTCTGGACCCCACTTCAGTACCAAAGACCCATGGATTTCCTGTCCAAAGAGCTGGAGCCATATCCAAGATCAACCCATAGGAATCTTTGAGGACAGACTGCCTAGCTGTGCATACCCATGGGCCCGAGGGGTAGCTGGGAGGTGTTGTGTTCACAGTATGATGGGGAGGATGGGGTTGGAAGATGTGTTTATGGTGGGGCCAGGAGGATGGGGTTGGAAGACAAAGCTTGGCGTTTCAAGCTGGGTTGCTGTATAAAGGAGTATAACACTTCAGATGCTGCAGGACTGAGATGGGGTGGGAGGAAAAAGGAGCCTCCCCACTCATACTCTTGTTCCAAGTTAGGAATTCCTTGTGAGTTAGGAGTGCTTGTGGGTACCCCAGGAAAGATTGAGTTAAAATTGTTTTATTGTGATTCTATTTACTAGTATAATTTTTATTATTAGATCTCTGCACCTCAACAGAATCTGTTTTCCTTTTTTTCTCATGTCACTGTTGCAGTCTAAGAGAACCCTTTCATGGTGCACACTGGATACTTGAAGTATGTCAGCTAATTTTCAGAGGGCTCATTTATTATGTGTTTAACAACATTGAGAATTCTCCATTTTTCTAGCTGGCTATTCTGTGCTGGTACAAGAAGTGCTGTATTGTATGCATACTGTTTGGTGGAAATTGATGGTCTTGTTATATCAGTTCTTTGAACAAGAAGCAGCATATCATTTGGCATAACTTCATGGATTCATATGTTGTCTGAAAATTAGGTGGAAATAGCCAGTAACTGCTATTAGTTGCATTGACAATAATCCATACTAAAGGGTCAGTGTCCCTGACTTTTTCCTCATTCCTCCTTTTTTGTTTTAAGACTATTTTTTTTTAATTTTTTTTATTAGTTGGAGGCTAATTACTTCACAACATTTCAGTGGATTTTGTCATACATTTTGTAGAGTGGTTTTAGGTTTACAACAAAACTAAGAAGGAGGTACAGAGATTTCCAGTCTAATCCCCTGACCCCATATATGTATGGCCTTCCCTTTTATCAGTATCACTCATTAGAGTAGGGTGTGTGTTTGTGTATTTTTTGTTTGCTGGACCTACTTTGACACATCATAATCATCGAAATCCATTATTTACTTTAGGTTTCACACTGGTATTGTACTTTCTATGGATTTGGACGTGTGTCTAATGACATGTATTCATCATCATGATATCATACAGAATATTTTCACTGCCCTAAAAATCCACTGGGCTCTGCCTATATATCCCACCCTTCCAACCCCAGCAGCCACTGATCTTTTTATTGTCTCCATAGTTTGGCCTTTTCCAGAATGTTATATGGGTGGAACCATACAGTATGTAGCCTTTTCAGATTGACTTCTTTCAGTTCGTAATAGGCATTTAAGGTGCCTCCATGTCTTTTCATGGCTTGATGGCTCCTTTCTTTTTAGCCCTGAATTGTCTGGATGTGCAACAGTTTATCCATTAACATACTGAAGGACATCTAGGTTACTTTCCAACTTTTGGCAATTAAGTGTAAAGCTGCTATCTCTGTGTAGGTATTTCTGTGAACTTTTTTTCCAACTCCTTTGGGTAAATACAAGGAGTGTGATTGCCAGATTGTATGATAAGAGTATGTTACTTATTCTTTTCTAAAATTTGTATAAAAGCTGACTAATTAGACATGAGACAAAGAATTATGTTTGAGACTGCTGTAAACATTCTGTAAAGACTACACATACCAAACAGTGTTCCAAACAGATCTAGCGACCAAGACCAGGGGCATCCACTAAAATTCTAAATATTTTTCTTAGCAGCTCCTCCTCTTGCCTGTCTAGCTTCCCTCCCTTTCTAACCTTCTACCAAAACTTGTAGCCAGCAGATAACTTTCAGATTGCCAGCTTATAAAAATAGAGTTGCCATATGATCTAGCAATCCAACTCCTGGGCTTATATCCAGACAAAACTATAATTCAAAAAGATACCCCTATATTCCCAGCAGCACTATTTACAATAGCCAAGACATGGAAACAACCTAAGTATCCATCAAAAAATGAATGGATAAAGAAGTTGTGGTATGTATATACTGTGGAATATTACTCAGCCATAAAAAGAATGAAATAATACCATTTGCTGTAACATGGATGGACTAGAGATTATCATATGAAGTGAAGTAAATCAGAGAGAGAAAGACAAATGCCATATTATATTACTTGTATGTGGAATCTAAAATATGACACAAATGAACTTATCTACAAAAGACAAATAGACTCACAGACATAGAAGATCAACTTGTGGGAGAGGAGGTGAGGGAACAATTGGGAGTTTGGGATTAGCAGATGCAAACTACTATTTAGAGAATGGATAAACAACGAGGTCCTACTACATAGTGCAAGGAACTGTATTCAACATCCTGTGACAAACTGTAATGGAAAAGAATATGAAAAAGAAGATGTATAACTGAATCACTTTGCTATACAGCAGAAATCAACACAACATTGTAAATCAACTGTACTTCAATTGAAAAAAAAAAAAACCTTTGCTGAAGCCTTTAAAAAAAAAAATCCGGTGAATTTCATGCTACTCTTGTACACTATTCTTTTGACAGGAACTGTGAGTCAGAATGAAAACTCGAGACAGTAGCCAATTGTTGAGGAGTAGCTGCAGCCTTTGGCCATCGTGCCACGCAGGGTCTGAGCTTCCCCAACACAATATGGACGTCTCAAGGGGGTGCTTCTGTTGGCAGCCCAGTCAGACCCCACGGCAGCGGAAGCAGCACAAGCTGATGGAAAGAGCACTGGGCGAAGAGTCAGGAGGCTTGGCTCGAGTTCATGCTACTGTGAATGACATGACTTCGGGCAAGCTGAGCATTTTCTCCATTGATAGAAACAGTACTGCCCTCTCTTCTCAGAATTCTTATTGAGATAAAATAAGATAATAAGTCTGAGAGGTTTGGGAAAGTAAAAAGCGATGGTAAACATTTGTACCGTTTCTTTATTCATTCAGCAAACATGTACATGCCAGGTGTGGGTTATCCCTGTTAGGACACCTGGATGGCTCCTGAGCTGGACCTTGAGGGTTCTCAGGGCAGTGGAGATGACCCAGCAGCACATCCATGCAATGCCCTGTGGTTGGGTCTTAGAGCTTCAGCAGCTATGAAATGCAATTAGGAATCAGGTGGTCGCGGACACCTCTGCCAGGGCGACTGGTGAGTTTTCCCCAGAGCTGGTGGGTTTTGATATAGCTCTTGGAAAATGAGAAATTTACCCAGCTGAAAGGGAGCGAAATGGTATTCTAGGCAGAAGGACCGGCATTTTCAAGGCGTAGCTGTGTGAGTGTACACAAGAGAATCATCGAATTAAAACTAAGCCACGGATATTCACTGAGCACCTACCTTCCTCTAGGACTGCTCAGAGCTGGGGAAAGAATATGAATGAAATGGTCTTAGTTTCTACCTACTGTTGGATGCATTTGTTCACTGTGTTAGTTTCCTTTGGCTGCTATAGCAAATTGCCACAAACTTAAAGCAACACAAATGTATTATCTTGCAGTTCTTAAGGTCAGAAGTCCTAAGACCAGAGGTTGGCAGGGCTGTGTTCCTTCTGGAGGATCTAGGGGAGAATCACTTTTCTTGCCTTTTCCTGTGTCTAGAGGCTGCCTATGTTCCTTGGCCCATAGCCCTTCCTGCATCTTCAAAGCTAACAGTGTGGCATCTTCAGTCACTCTCTCTCTCTGACTCTGACCCTTCTGCCTTCTTATGAGGACCCTGATGATTACACTGGGACCACCTGGATAATCCAAGATAATCTCTGTATTACAAGATCCTTGTTTTAATCCCATCTGGAAAATCCCTTTCTCCATATAGCCATAGGCTCAGGATTAGGCTAGGGCCATTATTCAGCCTACCACATTCATTCCACAAATTTTTTTTTTTAGTTTCCCACTATTTGGCTCTAGAATAAGGGAGGTGAGCTTCATGCTGTCACAAATGAATTTACAAACAAATGTTTTGGATGATAGAGTTTTTGTATTCACTTGTATCCTAGGTACTAGATAGATTTTTTTAAAGGAAGTGATTGATACCCACTACATCCCAAGCTGATATCCTGCCCTTTGCCCTACTCCATACTTGCTTCATCTCCATCAGTCCTTCTAGTTGCTTAAACCAAATCCTTAAAGTCTTCAACCAAACACTTGAGTCCTTTCTTTCTTCCACATGCCTCATCTCATCTATCAGGAATCCTGTTTGTTTTACCTTTTATATATCCAGAATCCAACCACTTCTTACCACCACCACCACCACCACCAGTTCTACTTGGGATCCAGCTACTGTCTGGATTATTCTAAGAGTCTCTTTCTGTTCTATTCCCATCCTCCTGTGCTACATTTTATTCTAAACATAGCAAACGTGGGATCCTCTTAAAATAGAAGTCATAAAATAAAAGATTGTGTTATCTCTAATAGCAGCCCAGTCATCAGAAGCAAGATTCTCCAGGCATTTCTCTTGCCTTAGGCTTTTGACCTGGCTGTGTCCCAGGTCAGGAACCTTCTTTTTCCTGGTTTACTGTCCATCATCTCATCTCTCGAATGACTTTATTCAAGTGTCCTCTTTGAATGAGTCTAACCCGTTTACCCTATTGAAACTGCAACTCCCCACCCCTATTTCTTTCTCTTTAAAAAAAATATTTATTTATTTGGTTGTGCCAGGTCTTATGGCATGCAGGATCTTTGATCTTTGATGCGATATGCAAACTCATAGTTGGAGTATGTAAGATCTAGTTCCCCAACCAGGGATCAAACCTGGACCCCCTGCATTGAGAGCATGGAGTCTTAGCCCCTGCACCACCAGCGAGATGCCCCCCACTCCTTACTTCTGATTCCTCTTAACTTGCTGTAGTTTTTTAATTTTCCATACCACTTTTTAAATATGATGTAATTTGCTGATTTAACCTAATAGGAATGTAAGCTTCAGAAGACCAGAGATTTTACATCCCAAACACATAGTACCCAGTACACATTAGGTTCCTAGTAAATGTTGAATAAATGAATGAAAAGTTATACCATGGAGGAACCATATCATGTATCTAACCGTATCATGAAAAGTTATATCATGTATCTGTATGAGGAAACATGATGAGCACCATCTGGGATTATGTGCACAGTTGGGAGAATTATAAAAGGTCTGCAGAGAGGGGAAGTAAGAATGAGCTCAGGTCTTTCTTCTGGGTGGGGAATGTGGGTTTGAAAAATAAACAGTGGGTGAAAGAGGTGCCTCCTTCACCTTGACTCCCTGGTTTTGTTTGAAATTCAAAATCGAAAAAATAAAATGTTGTTAATTGAGCCTGGGTAACATAATGACTGTTTCATGAGGCCTTCTGAACAAAACAAGTCTGACATGGAGCCATCAAGTTTCCTCTTTACAGTCTAGAGAAGTTGTTTGATAATCCTTAGAACCACTTTTCCAAAAAATTAAATAGAAGATTTTAGGTCAAAATGGCATGTCAGAATTATAATTTTACTTCTTACATTTGGCCTTTGCCAAGAATAATTGGAAAAGGAAAAAATGAATAGTATGTATTCTGCCATCCTGTCAAGAAATGCCTACTCGTCTGTTCTGCCAACCAAAAAGGAGCTGAACAACAGGCGTAAATGGAGTGAGATGGATGAAAAAGGAGATGAAACATTTCAAAGTCTGAAAGGAAAGGCATTCTGTTCTATTTTAAACATGCTTATGGAAGACCACACAAAATCATTTACATTGATATCAAGAACAATTTCTGTAAAAGCAGTTACTTCTGGTATGTGGCAGATTTGCCCACAGAGGGGGACTCCATCTGGTGAGCCCATTGCAGTGAGTAAGGATCTTGTTACTTGGTTCTATTTTCTTTTCCATTTCTCTTACCATCTCTCCTCTGTCTTCCTTTGGTCCAAGAATCTCAGGATCTTTTGATCCTCAGTCTTTGTCAGATTTGTTGGCAAGAATATAGCCTTCTCCCAAAAGCCAAGGTCACAGGTACAAAGCCCTGGTTCTCTACCCTGTTAGGACAGCAGGTTAGTCCAGATGCTTTTCCTCTTTATTAGGACATGTTAGGACAGGTGACATGGAGAAAAGAAACAGGTCAAATATTTAGGTAGAACTAATGCAGACTATGGAGAAGGCAATGGCACCCCACTCCAGTACTCTTGCTGTAACATCCCATGGACGGAGGAGCCTGGTAGGCTGCAGTCCATGGGGTCACTAAGAGTCGGACACGACTGATCGACTTCACTTTCATTTTTCACTTTCATGCATTGAAGAAGGAAATGGCAACCCACTCCAGTATTCTTGCCTGGAGAATCCCAGGGACGGGGGAGCCTGGTGGGCTGCCGTCTATGGGGTCGCACAGAGTCAGACACAACTGAAATGACTTAGCAGTAGCAATGCAGACTGTTTAATCAATTAATTTTGCAGTTCTAGTGATACTAGCCAAAATACATTTAAAGCCACTTTTCCTTTTCTCAGGGCTTCCATGGTAGCTCAGCTGGTAAATAATCTGCCTGCAATGCAGGAGACCCTGGCTCGATTCCTGGCTTGGGAAGATCCCTTGGAGAAGGGATAGGCTGCCCACTCTAGTATTCTCGGGCTTCCCTGGTGGCTCAGCTGGTGAAGAATCTGCCTGCAATGTGGGAGACCTGGGTTCAATCCCGGGGTTGGGAAGATCCCCTGGAGAAGGGAACAGCTACCCACTCCAGTATTCTGGCCTGGAGAATTCCAGGGACTGTATAGTCCATGGGGTAACAAAGAGTCGAACATGACTGAGCAAATTTCACTTCACTTTTCTCAACTGTGTCTAGAAAAAGTAGAATGGTTTTGCATATGTATAATAGCATGGAGTTATTACTGTTAGCAAAATACCTATAGATTTTATATACTTTCTGTTTCTAAAAGTTTTAGAATGTTTTTCTTTCTGCCTTATCTTGTCCTTTCTCTGATTATATAGCTATCCATCACAAAGCCCATTTGTCATTAATGACCCATGACCCCTTTTTATTAGACATACTTAAGAGCGTCATGAATTTTAACTCAAAGGATAAAGGAGATATATCATTTTCCTAATTTGCAGCTTGGGAAACCACAGGGGAATCTTAAAATTTGATTGATGGTTAATCATTCAAAGAAAATGAGATATGGCAGTAAAATGGTTAAAAGCAATCAATCCAGAGCAAGATCAGATTAAGTATGCTTCATAGGCATTTTCAAGCTTGTTGTTTATTTTTAAAATAATCATTTTTGTTGCCAGCTAATGATTTCTTTCTGGGCAGAGAATAGGCTAACTTTCTGTACTAGTGACCATTTCTTGCTGTTTGAGTAAAAGATCCCATGGTTCTGATCTCTTTTTTTGAATACATAGATCTACACACATATATGTAGAATATGGACGTGCTTAGGTATTTCGAGTGAAGAGCACATGAAAATCTTAAATTTCTCTCTCTCAGAGGTAAAACCCATGGTACTTAATGATGAGTAGTTCTCATAACAATTTCTCTCCAATCAGTGAAATGGTACTGAAGAATAAAGTCAATATATACTTCAGAAACTTCTAATTGAAATCTTGGACCAAAGAGTAAATAAAGGCATCACATATCTGAAATACCTGTTATATGCTATGGGCATTTGTAAAATAGCTTACTTTACAATTCACTTTCACATTTATTTGCTCATTATTCTCATTTGATCATGTGTAATCCTCATAGCAATTGTAATATCCCCACTTTACAGATGAGAGAGTAAGAACCATGAACTTGCCAAGGCCAGACAGTGGCTAGTAAGAGAACAAGCCAAGAAACTAGTTCCTCTGGCTTCCAGTCCTGTGCCCTTCCTGAGATTTTTTGTTGCATTTCTTTTCCTGCCACTTAGAACCTACTGCTCCACTGAGTGACCCGTAACAGTGGTTCTCAAGGCGTGGTTTGAAGGTGGGAGGAGAAGGGGACGACAGAGGGTGAGATGGTTGGGTGGCATCACTGACTCAGTGGACATGGGTTTGAGAAAACTCCGGAAGTTGGTAATGGTCAAGGAGGCCTGGTGTGCCTCGGGGTCGCAAAGAGTCAGACACGACCAAGTGACTGAACTGAACTGAACAAGGTGTGGTTTATAGAACCAGCACCATCAGTGTCATCTGGGGACTTGTTAGACATGCAAATTCTCAGGTCTCACAGCAGACTGACTAACTCAGAAACTATGGGGGGTGGGGCCCAGCCATCCATATTCAATAAACTCTCCAGGTGATTCTGTTATACACTCACAGTTTGACAACCATTGACCTCAGTAGTATATTTGCCAGTAAAAATAGGGCTGAGGCAGCTTATGTATTATTTATCCATTAGAGCTGCTCTGTGGGAGGCACAGGGAGTGTTTGCCTTCTAGTAATTCATCTAGTTGTGAGAGGACCAGCTCACTTGAGACAATTAAAGGTGCCTGTAGCCACTAATTAAGTGCTAAGTCATGGGGGCAGAGCTAGAGATGCTGGAGGTCTTCAGGGAAGGGAGCAACCCCTGGAGGTGGCAAAAGTTGGTTAAGGCTTTCTGGAAGGAAAAGAAACATAGATGGGCCTCCAGGTACCCTAGGATTTGAAGTCTGGAAGCTAGAGAGTGGAAATTCCAGGAGAAAGGTAAGTTTGGGAAGTAGGAAGGAAGGTTGGCTTGAGTAGAGAAGAGCTTTCTTCTTGGGAATGTAGAGTAGATTTGGAGGGGGAAGGCCGTGTTTTGATGAACTTGGTTAATCCAAAGTTGGTTTAGTATCGAACAGTGGGGACCCCTAAGAGATTTTGATTAAATAACTGAGATGATAAAAGTGTAGTTTAAGGAATATTAAACTGTCCTGTGTAAGCAGGACTTGTTTATAATTTGAACATTTCACAGTGTTTTACAATGTCTTCTCCCCCTATCAGATCAATATTTATGGGTTTTAAAGTCAAGTCTGATCTTAAACAGATGTTTTTAAAGCAACAACTGATACAAAAGGATTTATTTTGGGTTATGGCAGTAATGACCTGCTTTGATTGCTTAATGGGATAAGCTTGTGTACCTCTGGCTTAGACGAAATGACAGGTGGTCTAATCTCCTGATGGGCGGAAAGCTCAGGTCCTCTTTTCATCAGTACAACATGCCTGGTATTGTGCCCCTTTGATAGACTTTCTTGTTGTTTAGGTAGAGGGTTTCAGCTTTACCCTGAGTTAGGCTTCTGCTCAGAGAAATGAACTGCAAACTTCAATGAACTTCAAACTTCATCTGGGCAGAGTAAAATGGCCTTCCCTTATGGGCACCATGTACTTGAAAGCTTTATCAACTGTAAGGGCATTTGGCAAAATATTTCATTCAATTAAAATGAAACAGATAAAGTATCAAATGCTCACTCTGTGTCTAGGGTGTAGCCGTGACTAAAGTGGTGTCTAGAATTTCAGAGACAAGTGCCCAGATATAAGAGAATATAAAATGGGAAGTAGTCATGGAGCTTTGGCTCATAAGGGACCATTCAGTTAGGGAATATGCAGGAAATTGCCTGGCAGTCCAGTGGGTAGGGTTCTCTGCTTCCACTGTAGGGCGCGTTGGTTCCGCCACGGGCCAGGGAACTAAGATCACACAAGCCATAGTGCAGCCAACAAAAAACATGTACACATTTTGCTTAATGTGTAGTCCTGATGACAGAGATGTGCATATCTTTTTAGCTAGACAGACACAGTCAGCTTCAGAGATACTTGGAATCATCTACCATACCTCTGTGAAGATTTCAGTTCACTCTGGAAAATAATGCCGTCATGCCATCTTTGTGCAGTAGTCAACTTAAAATTTTCATCATAAATAAAGAAGATGGCAGTTTAAACCACTTGATCTAGATCCTAAAGAATAAGTAGGGGCAAGAATGACATGGGGAGAGCTCAGAGCTTTGCTTCCTCAGTTTTACAGGGAAGTTGAGGCAGTCCTTGGTAACTGCATTTCTTCCTTAAGCCTGGTCAGCTCTCTGCTCCTCTGTGCCCGTGATAGGCCTGGACAAGTACAGTGTCGACTGTTTATGTAACTTGTGATAATGAGAACGACACGTGCTTTGCCAGTAGGGTCCATGGAGCCAGGCAGGCTGATGTGACAGTTCTGCATCTTTGGAGAGCTACTATTTCCTATTTTATAACCTTGAATTTTGATTTGATTTTTAGAGGAAGAGGGTATGCTTTAAATGTATCTGGGAACTGTAAAATCTGGGGTAATACTTGAGGCAGCAAAGTTGCTGTTATACATTTAAAAATCTTGACAGACTCACTTGATAAGATTGTGAGGATAATAAACACCTTCTAAGTTTGAACCTGAAAGCCTCCTAAACCCCCCTGGTTTTCAAAACACCCATGTACTTCTCCCAGTGTTAGAGTCCCACTTTGACAAGTTGTAGGAGAGAATTTTAGAGTTGAGCAGGGATCTTAATCCCCATGTGTATAGGAAGAAACTAGGCAGAAATGAATCTGGAAAGACATGTGAAATAAACATTTGGAAAATAAAACTTTGTCTTTTAATATTTCACATTGCTAAGTTATTTTCTACTATAAACATCACCTTTTATTATATTCTTGCTAATATTCCTGCATAGTGGTTCTTGAACTTGTGGGTCATGATCATTTTTGTTGTTCTTGTTGTTAAGTCACTAAGTCACCTCTGACTCTGTGACCCTGTGGACTGCAACTTGCCAGGCTCCTCTGTCCTTCACTATCTCCCAGAGTTTGCTCAGATTTATGTCCACTGAGTCAGTGATGCTGTCTAAACCACCTCATCCTCTGCTTCCCCCTTTTCCTTTTGCCTTCAGTCTTCCCCAGAATCAGGATCTTTTCCAGGGAGTTGGCTCTTCGCATCAGGTGGCCAAAGTATTAGAGCTTCAGCATCAGTCCTTACAATGATCATTTTTAGAATCTAGTGATAGCTATGACCTCTGTGACCTCTCACTCTAGAAAACTGCTGTGATCCTTAGTTTGAGATGCCAACTGTGTATCTGGTTGACTCCATTCTCTCTGAGACTTCCAGAAAGCCACAGAACATATCTCATCTTCCTCAGTGGACAGGATGGCTACCATCTTGGTTACTTTGCAGAAAAGTCCCTTGGGTCTGAAGCAGCAATTTCTAGCTCATTCCCTTCTCCCACACTCTCTTTGATGCTCCCTTCCTGGTAGGAAGTATGATGTATGATATGCCCTTAATTGCCATTAGTCAACACTGGGCTAAATCAGGGTCCTCAGATTTGTGACTGAAGGGTCAACCTTCTTGTCTTTTACACGAATGCACAGATCCAGGGTTGCTGGGCTTACAGAGGACGTGATTGGTAATCAGAACAACTGTCTCAGGGCACATTTAGGGTATGTGAGGTGACTGCTGTCCTCTTGAAAAGGAGGACAAAGCATATGGAGAAGAGATGATGACAGCAGTAAATTAGATGTGAGACTTGTCACTCAGTTTAGTAGGAGAAAACTTGAAGATCAACTTACAGAATGAGGATTTCTACATTCTGATGTCGACATGTCAGTTATTTGGCTTCCCTGGAGCTAAGTGTATTTATTTTCTGGTATTTCCCACCTTGCCTGATTAGAAATGGGTCCAGCTATAGACAGTAGTAGACCCTGAGTGTATTGGAGAAAGAAATGGCAACCCACTGCAGTATTCTTGCCTGGAGAATCCTGTGGAAAGAGGAGCCTGGTGGGCTGCTGTCCATGGGGTCGCACAGAGTCAGACACCACTGAAGCGACTTAGCAGCAGCAGCAGATCCTGAGTGTATTACTGACTTACATTCTTGGTGATGACTCTGAAGGCTCTGAAGTGTGACACATTTTAGCAAGATCACCACCAAAAATAAAGTTCAGAGCTTAAAATGCTAAATGTGTTTATCTGGAATATTGACTCATGCAATGGCCAAGGTACCCTTAGATTTTATTTTGGAACCTTATCAGTCAAAATATTTCATGTTTGCGCTTCTGAAGTTCCCTGGTAAAGCAAGCTCAGAGCCTATAGTTACCTTTGAAAGTCCTTTTAATTTGAATCCCATCACTTGCTCATCATTTTCTCATTTATATGTCCTTATGTCCTCCTTTCCTATCTGACTCTGGGGATGTTCTCCTATTTGTTAGGAGATCCCTGCTGAGGGCTGTGTTCTTGCTCAGTCTCCCTCCGTACCCACTCTACCTTGATTTTTTTTTCACTCATTTCCTCTCCCTTTTTACCTTTCATCTTTCTTATGCTGTTGCTTACTCCTCTTTCTGACTGACTCTAAATTTTTTTCTATCTGCTACCTCTGCCCTGTGTATTACGTATGTATGAAATTATTTCATACATATAAAATGATAAACGTTGATAAAGTGAGCTTCACCATTTTCTCTGCCCGGCCTAAGAAGCAGAGCATCATCAGTGTAGTTGAATTCCTTTTCCCACCTCCATCCTCTGCACTCCTGCCCAGAGCTAACTAACTACTGTCTTACATACTGTTTCACATCCAATTCTGATTGCCCCGGCAGAAGGAAGGAAGCTGTCCCCAGCACTCAGCCTCTCCAATTGCATCTTCTCTTGGCTGCTGGAGGCGAAGCCTGGGGGTGGGGCAGGAGGGAGCTGAACATCTTGGGGTGGGGGTGGGGCTGAATGGTAGCATTTTCACTACAGAACGTGTTCTGCCCCCTCTGAGAGTCCTGTTTTAATCACTTGATCTTTTGTGGCCTCTTAGTCTTTTTTTTTTTTGGAGTATAATTACTTTCCAGTGTTGTGTTAGTTTCTGCTGTAGAACAAAGTGTATCAGCTGTGAAAAGTGAAAGGGTTAGTCGCTCAGTCATGCCTGACTCTTTGCGAACCCATGGACTGTAGCCTGCCAGGTTCCTCTGTCCATGGAATTCTCCAGGCAAGAATACTGGAGTGGATTGTCATTCCCTCCTCCAGGGGATCTTCCCAACCCAGGAATCGAACACGGATCTCCCACATTGCAGGCAAATTCTTTACCAGCTGAGTCATCAGGGAATGAGCTATACAAACACATATATCCCCTTTCTCTTGAGCCTCCCACTCCCTCCCCTCGCATCTCGCCCCTCTAGGTCATCATAGAGCACCGACCTGAGCTCCCTGTGCTACACAGGACACATTGCAGTGTTTATTTGTCAAGCCCAATCTCCCAATTCATCCCACGCTCCCCATTGTCATTTTTTAAATAAGAAAATGTTATGTGTCCAGTGAACTTTTAGGAAGTGCCTTCTTAGTGATGGCACTGTGCTTATGGGACTTAGTTTATGGAGTTGTAAATTCCCTTTCATCCTCATCTCCCCATGGTCCCTTTCTTTTGACTAGGGAAACTCCATTATAGTTTAAGATGTATTTTTATGGCAAGGATTATCCGTATATTTCAAGAATATTTGTGTCAAGCTGGGTAATGTGCTTTACTGGGTTGGCCAAAAAGTTTGTTCAGGTTTTCCACATGATACAGAAAAACCCAGATGAACTTGTTGGCCAGTTCATTGTACACTCTGCTTCTCAGTACATTTGATATTTCACATATACAAAAGAGCTTGGGCCAGAGATATACAGACCTGGGTTAGACCCCAGCTCAACTTAAATCCCCTCAGCCTTGTTATGTTGTTGTTGTTGTTGTTTGTATTGAAGTATAGTTGATTTACAATGTTGTGTTTAGTTTTGGGTATACGTTAAGGTGATTCAGTTATACATAAATATATACATATATCAGTTTTCAGATTCTTTTCCCTTATAGGTTATTACAGAGCACTGAGAAGAGTTCCCTGCACCACACAGTAGGTCCTGGTTGATTGCCTATTTTATATGTAGTAGCCTGTATATGTTAATCCCCAAATCCTAATTTATCCCTTCCCTCCTTTCCCCTTTAGTAGTCATAAATTTGTTTTCTGTGTCTGTGGGTCTGTCTCTGTTTTGTAAATAAGTTAATTTGTTTTGTTTTTTAGATTCCCCATACAAGTGATATCATGTGATACTTGTCTTTTTCTGCCTGGCTTACTCCACCTAGTATGATAATCTCTAGGTCCATCCATGTTATTGCAAATGACATTATTTCATTCATTTTTATGGCTGAGTAATATTCCACAGTATGTATGCCCCACATCCTCTTTATTTGTTCATCTTTTGATGGATACTTGGGTTGCTTCCATGTCTTGGCTATTGTAAATAGTGCCGCTGTGAATATAGGGTACATGTATCTTTTTGAATTAGCGTTTTCTCTGGATATATTCCCAGGAATGGGATTGCAGGGTCACATGTTAGATGTGTCTTTAGTTTTTCTTTTTTCAAGGTAACTCCATACTGTTTTCCACCGTGGTTACATCAGTGGGGATAATGATGGTACTGCCTCTCAAAGCTGTCTTTGAAGTGAGATAATGCACATATCTTTGAAGTGAGATAATGCACATTTCCTTGGAGAAGGAAATGGCACCCCACTCCAGTATTCTTGCCTGGAAAATCCCATGGATGGAGGAGCCTGATAGGCTACAGTCCATGGGGTCGCAAAGAGTTGGACACGACTGAGCGACTTCACTTCCTTACTAATGCACATAAAGTGCTTATTGCAGCACCTTCCATATAAACATATGTTAATCCCAGGGACAGGGGAGCCTGGTGGACTGTCGTCTATGGGGTCACACAGGGTCGGACACGACTGAAGCGACTTAGCAGCAGCAGCAGCAGCAGCAGCTATAGTAACATAGAACTTAGAACATTTGGTTCAGATACTGTTTATTTGAAGCACTGATTTTAGCATGGAGCAGAGTGTTTTGAAGGCTGTGTTGCTGATATTGCAGCTCAGCAAAGAGAGGCACGGGAGAAGGGAGACGTGTTCTCTGAACCTGCAGGCAGACGATCTTGTGAAGTGGCCGTAGAAGGGGTACTATCTCAGAAAGGCTGTGTTGAAGTGGAGGAGGCTGGAAGCCCCACTTCCTATAGACCTCTTCCTGCTGCGGGTCCACTCGGTGTGATGCAGCGTGTCTTAAACATGCGTCTCCTTTTCTGTGGAGGGCCTCCTGCCATTTTGTCAGATCTTTTCCCTCCTGTTGGACAGAACATGCTCTACTCAGGGTCAGTGATCTCCTTAGGGCAGGTCAGAGGCTCTGTAAACTCTTAATATCCTAACAGTAGCTAAAACCATGGAATTCTCAAAATAAGCTGCAAAGACTGGACAGAAAGCAAAGTGATTGAAGAGCAGAGTGATTTACTCTCAGTGGTTACCACCTCATTGATTTTTTTTGAGCTGTGAATTTGTTAGTTTCAGGTCCCTATCTACAATACAGAGAGAATGATTCCTACATCTTTTATTTAAAAAATAAAGTATTGGGGCCATACTGTATGTTAACTTTGTGTCCTGCTTTTTTTCTTTCAAGTAATTTTATAGCTAAAATGACAATATTAATGATGATTCTGACACATACTTCATGGTAATCATTTTCATTTTATAAAATGCTTTCACATTCTTTCTCAGTTCATCTTCAGAAAACCTGGGATTTATAGGCTTTAATTACATTTTTGTTTTTTAAATGTTATTTTTATGTCTTAATTAAAAATTGTTTTCCAAAACAAACAACATTTTATTGAAGCACAGTTGGTTTACCATGTTGTATAACTACATTTCAGTTTAAGATAGACTTTGTTTTTCTAAGAAATTCCTTGAATATGTTCTTTCTTTCTATACTAATTATGCAGAATCTGTAAAGGATTTAAACTTCATTTAAGTAATGGTAAAATTTTTTAAACATATTTCCTTGCCTTTCAGTGCTGTTACAGTGATGGAAAGATTCTCAAGCAGAAAATATTCACATGTTTTGTTGTTGATTGACAAGTACTTACCTGTGACTTTGAAAATTCTGTCACAAGGTTTAATAATGTTTATTTTTAAGCCCTTTAAAAATTAACATTTGATAAAGAAGATGCGGTACATATATACAGTGGAATTCTACTGACCCATAAAAAAGAATGAAATAATGCTGTTTGCAGCAACATGGAGGGACCTAGAGATGATCATACAAAGTGAAGGGAGTCAGACAGAGAAAGAAAAATACCAAATGATATTGCTTATATGTAGAATCTAAAATATGAGACACATGAACTTATCTATGAAACAGAAACAGACTCACAGACATAGAGAACAAGGGGGTTGCCAAGAGGGAGGGTAGATGGGAGAGGGACGGATTGGGAGTTTGGAATTAGCAGATGCAAACTATTGTACAGAGAATGGTTAAAAAAGGGGGAGGCCTACGGTATAGTGCAGCAAATTATATTCAATAGCTTCTGATAAGCCGTAGTGGAAAAGAACATGAAGAAGAATGTATACATATATATATATATGTTTAACTGAATTACTTTGCTATACAGCAGAAGCTAACACAACATTGTAAATCAACTATACTTGAATAAAAAATTAACATTTGTGTAGTATAAATAAAATTTCAGTGATCTATGTTATGGAATACTTCTAAATATTTGAACATATGATTGTTAAGCACAAACACTAATAAACTGCATATGATATTGTAGGCAATACCTTAGTATGACACATCAAAAATGAGTTTTAGTAAATAAAACCGAAGGAGGCTAATACACAGTTCACACTGGCATCTCATATTTTCAGCCTGTTTCACTCCATCTCAGACAAGATTATTATTCTTTTATTTCTTTTATGTTGTTTCTTTATGCATACATACAGTCTTTTTTCCTAGCACCTATCGTAATGTTAAAACTCATATTAGAGACATAATGAGTCCTCCTAGCTGTCTGTGTAGGGCTGCTTTCTGTACTTGCTATTTTAGGCTGTGTGAGGGGGAACAGAGTTAGGTGTTTGTTTTCAAAGAGTTGTGGTTTTTTCCATTAACCCTTAGTTACAGGCACTTTTCTTTTACCAACATGTTCTTACCATAGTAAGGAGATATTTACTATGAACAGTTTCTTCCTGTTCTATTCTCCTATCCTCTACCCCTTTCTCTTCCTCTCTCTCTGACACATAAACACACAATTCTGAAAAATGCTTTTTTAGAGAGCTCTGAGACAGTGTCACGACTGAGGCGACTTGGCAGCAGCAGCAGCAGCAGAGACAGTGTAATGTAATAGAAAGGGTATAATACTGAGGGTCTGGAGACATTTAGGTTATACAGGGGTCTATTGGGTTTCTACTTTGGGCTGTGGGAGATTTCAGGAAACCATAGAACGGAAGCCAATGGAAGAATTGTAGAGAGAGACTCTGGACACCTTAAAAAGTCAAGTTGCAATATTAAAATTCCCACAGAATAAGTGTAACATGAGTAGTCAGGCTGTAGGTACTATCAGGGGCTTCCCTGGTGGCTCAGACGGTAAAGAATCACCTGCAATGCAGGAGACCCAGGTTCAGTTCCTGGGTTGGGAGGATCCCCTGGAGAAGGGGTTGGCTACCCACTCCAGTGTTCTTGGGCTTGCCTGGTAGAATCTGCCTGAAGTGCAGGAGACCTGGGTTGGAAAGGGAGCTAATTTAAATCCATTTGCACCAAATAAAATCATTTTTTGTCCACCCCTGTTTTAAGCTGTATCTGTAGTTTGGGCATAAACTTTTTGTCTTACCCAGGGGAGTTTTCAGTGTTGACGTGACGTGGAGTGTAACTTTCTCGGGAAGAAACGGGGGGCTTTGAAATGAGAGCTCTCACTTTGAATTGAGCTCTCACTTCTGTGTGTCTTAGGCCTGTCTTATTCATCAGGATGATATATAATATAGACCTTCCAAACTTATAAAAAGACAGATTGAGATAAACAACAAGGTCCTACGGTATAGCACAGGGAACTATATTCAATATCCTGTGATAAACCGTAATGGAAAGAATATGGAAAAGAATATATACACACACATATATGTAAAACTGAATCGTTGTGCTATACATCAGAAATTAACACAACAGCTTAGATAGGACAACATTTGATAGACATGCAGTTTTATCTTATTTGGATTTTGAAAATTAAAACCTCAGGTCTCATGCAAGTTGGTGAACAAGCAGATAGTAAGGTATAATTGTAAGCAATCAAAATCCTGTGTCTTCCTTGAAATATATTAGGAGGAAAAAACATATGTTAAGAGGAGGAAGATGTATAGGGAGAAAGTTGTGAATGTGAGCTGGGAAGAGTTATGAAACAAGGAAGCTAATTGGAGAGTATCTGGAAATAAAGCATCCATAGTACTCCCCAGGGAGATTAACTGCCAGATAAGAAGCAAATTGTGAGAACACAATGACTAACGTTATCTTTTAAGAACAGTTATGGGGATGATGGCACTTGTTTTACTTAAAGAAAATAAAAATGAACCAAGGAATAATAGAAGTGTGAAAGAAAAATCCATATGATAACACACTATCCAGGGTAAACATACTGCAATGTTTTGGGCCAAACTAATTAAGCATACATATCCTATTAGTGCCTCTCATTGTCAAAAGAGCTGGGAGATATTTTTAGAGGTTATGTTAATAGGTAGAGGAGAATCACTCCTGAAAAACTCTCAAAATAATTTTTTAAATTCAGAGCAGAATTTTTTAAATGAGTTTTGCTTGCCCTTAAGTTGCTGGAAAGGATCTGTGTGTCACCATCAAAAGCCACTATACTGATGAGCAAATAAAATTTCAGACAGAAAATTAAGCCCAGAAAAATCTTTGTGGTTATATAAAAATGGTGCAATTATACGAAATGTTTTAATCAATCAAACTAAGTACTGACCTTCATCATAACTTAAAAATGAGGATGATGGTGTACTCTCTAAGCACTTGGGTGTTTTTGCAAGGGTGAATGTACATGCCAGATATGTGCTAGATAAAATCTCACCCCTCAGCTAGTGTAGTGGGTCAGTGTAGCTTTTATCACTCAGGGTGCAATGTGGACACATCAAGATGGACTGTCATCTCTTGCTCCATTTATTACCAAACTCTCTAGTAGATGTCGATTCCTAAGATCATACCAGCCATTCGTGTTCCCAGAGAGGTCCTTTTGCTACTATTCTGTGAGTGGGCTTGTCTTTCTTCTCAAAATATGCTTTGGAAGTGGATGCTTCCTAGAAGCACAGAGATCTTTTGTTTGGTGAGAAAAGCTCTAGTTCAGAAATATGTCAGCCAGTCCTATAGCACTGGCCTTGAACTTTGGGGAAGACCAAGCAAGTGCAGAACTGTGCTCCATTCCTTTCAAGGCAGTGGGTGACCACACCTCTCCTGCCCCCTGGGTTTTGTTGTGTGTTCTTTGTGTCCACAGGTGTAGCTTCTATGGATGTGGCTTCTAGAGGATCATGCTTTTATTTCTCTCCTGAAATCAACATGAACCCACATGCCCAGCATTAGTGAGAGCAGCTTTCAGTGTTAAAAAAGCTGCGGGTGCAGTTTAGTGCAAGACGTTGACGGCTGCTTCCCTCTTCCCATGCACATTATTTATTGCCTCCAAGGGCTGCCATAACATCCGAAAGATGAGCAGTGAGTGACTGTCAGCTGGCGGTGTTTGACCAGCAGCATGGTTACCTCTGCAGCTTACAAAAGAAGAAGGAAAGAAAAGAAAAGAAGTCGCTTGCCCAGTGCCCATAGATTTGGAGATTGAGGTCTGAATGTCTGAGTGAAAAGAACACAAATTCTATAGGTGATTGTGCCCTGAACTCTCAATTGAATTGCTGAAATATTTACCCTGTTACCAGGAAATTATTTTTCTCCTTAGCACTTATAGTAGGCTACACATGGCTGTTATCTTAAAGTATCCTTAGAAATACCAGTGTTATTTGATCAAATTGTGGAAAGCATATTGTGAGGGCAAAGCAGAGAATCATGAGGCATTCAGTCATTACGTAAAAAAAGAAAAAAAAAATTTTTTATTCAAGTATAGTTGATCTACAATGTGTTAATTTCTGCTGACAGCAATGTGATTCAGTTATACATGTATATATATTCTTTTTCATATTCTTGTCCATGATGGTTTATCACAGGATATTGAATATAGTTCCCTGTGCTGTATACAGTAAGACCTTTTTGTTTATAGAATATCCATTCTATATTCTTTGCGTCTGCTAAACCCAAACTCCCAATCTATCCCCCCTTATCCCCTTGGCAGCTACAACTCTGTTCTCTATGTCTATGAGTCTGTTTTGTAGATTAGTTCATTTGTGTCATATTTTAATAGCTTAACCACAGTTTTATTTATTTTTGGCCCTGTTGGGTCTTCACTGCTGCACGGGCTTTTCTCTAGGTGTGGAAGTGGGGCCTACTTCCAGTTGCGGTGCCCGAGCTTCTCACTGTGGCGGTTTCTCTTGTTGTGGAGCGCGGGCTCTCGGGCTTCAGGAGTTGCAGCACGCAGCCTCGGTATCTGTGGCCCCCAGGCTCTAGAGCACAGGCTCAGTACTTGTGGTGCATGGGCTTAGTTGCTGCGCAGCATGTGGGATCTTCCCAGATCAGGGATTGAACCCATATCCTCTGCATTGGCAAGTGGATTCTTTACCCCTGAACTACCAGGGAAGCCTCGTGTCATGTTTTAGATTCCACACATAAGTGATATGACATGGTACTTGTCTTTCTCTGTCTGACTTACTTCACTTGGTGTGATCATCTCTAGGTTTATCCATGTTGCTGCAGATGCCATTATTTCATTCTTTTTATGGCTGAGGAGTCAGTTACTTTTTATGGGACGATGAGAACCCAAAATAAATGGTCAATTCCAGTGGTAATGACACCTGAAAAGGGGTGGCCCCAAACTAGGAACCATCTTTGGAGGATGTGTATTTGTGATGTTGTCAGCTGACTGAGCAGAGAAATTAACAGCATGGTGCTGAAATGTGAGGAGACTGTCATAATGCACAACCCCTTTCAAGAGTTCATAAAGGTAGGTGCTGTTTGATAGCAGAGCTAGTAAGGTCCACAAGGAAACTCTCTTAATTATGAATGGCGGGAGTAATTAACAGGATGTGTGAACCACTCTGTGGTGACTGAAATTTCATTCATTTCCTTTCCCTTTGACTGGTTTCCCTCTGCTTTGTGTGAGGAGGTCTCAGCCCTTCAACTGCACAGATATGAGTTTCAAATTTTAAAAAGCACATTATATAAACCCAAGATTTTCCTTGGGGTATTGATCTGTCTAGTAAAGAAATACTTTTTTGTTGTTGTTGTTATTACTTCTTTGCCAAAGAGGTAGGCAATTAGCTAGAAAATGAAAGGAAAAAAAAAAATCCCTACATGACTGCCTTCTGGCCAGAAGTGTGACCTGCTGCCATAGAAACATCTCTCTGATCAGAGACAAGATGACAAAGCATAGTTTTGAGAAAGCAGGTTGCATTGCGGCATGCCTAAGGTTTAATCCTTTCTTTTTTTCCTCCCGGAGGCAATTTCATGTAGTCTTGTCAACCTTGTCAGTTTTATAGGAATGTCTCCAAACATCCCTAAAAAACTGATTAAAATAGACACAATGGTGCTCTCAAAAAATGTGATGTCTTTTCTTTGTTTCTGTATTACTCCTGGAATCACATCTGCAGTTGTGTTTAAAGCAGATGCAGTGTTTAAATCTTCGGCAGTGATCCTTGTGAGATGATGAAGATCTGGGTCATGCTGATCTAAAGGATGCGCTCTTGTGTGCTGCTGGCCCCGTTCTGTCCTGGAAGAGTCCTTGTGGGGTAGAGAAAACAATGAAATGTTTCTGAAATGTTTGTGGTGTCTCTCAGAGGAAAAAAAAAACTCTATGGCAGATATATAGCCAGAGGAGTCCCCTGCAGAGAACCCTCAAGGGTAAGAATCACCACGTGGGAGAAACCACACAGAAGCCACAGAGCTCTCTTGTCCCCTTTCTGTGGGCAAAAATTAGGATGTAGGACAACCACTTCATTAAGAAGCATTTATTATCTCTTCCATCAGGCTTCTGAGTGCATTATGCTTCTCAGACCTAAGTCTCCTTTGAAGTTATAGGAAGTTGTAATATTACTGACTTCTGCTCGCAGCCTACGTTTGCACCCATTGAAAAATATAGCACAGAAACCAGATAGATGGAGACGAAGGGATGCTGGCTTTATTATGGTGAAAGCTGATTGGAGAAATGTTTAGATGTGCCACCACAGAGGGCTTCCTGGTACTTGTCCCTCCTTTAGACGTTCTGACCTTCCTGGGCCCACTGCAGGTGGAGCCTGTCCAGAAAAGGTACCCTCGTTGTCAGTGGTAGACCCAGAAAGGCCAGAAGACTCTGGGCCAAGATGACTCAGCTTCTTCTCCCAAACCCGCCATGCTGATGACCAGGCGTGACGGGAGAGTGGGCAGAAACTGGAGGGGTTCTACATATGCTTTACCTTCCAGTCAAAGGGAGTGAATAGTGCGTTGCTTCTGTGAGGAAAGGCAGAGCGGAAATGCCCTTCACCCTCAAAACCCCTCCTCGGGCCCTGTGCTCCACAGCCCTCCGCTCTGAACCTGGGGCTGGTCCTGCTTCTCCCCACCCAGCTCTTGGCTCCTGGGAGTCACTTCTTCTGTCCTCGGTCCTTTCCCCGCAGCACACCCACTGCTGGCAGCTGCCCTGTCCTAGCTCCCTGGGGTGCCTCTTCTCCAGGGATCACTCTCCCACCTGCCTCTCCCCTCTTCCCTAGCAGTCGGCTATAGGTGAGAGCTGATGCTTTTGCTTTTCGTACCTTTTATACTCATCGTATGCACTCTCCAATACTGTGTGCTTCCTGGTGACTCAGTGGTAAAGAATCAGCTGCTAATGAAGGAGATACAGGTTTTCTTTTTTTTTTTTTTCTTTTGGGTTTTCTTTTTTAAAATTAATTTATTATAATTGGAAGCTAATTACTTTACAATATTGTGGTGGTTTTTGCCATACATTGGCGTGAATCAGCCATGGTTGTATACGTGTCCGCCCGTCCCAAACCCCCCTCCCTCCCCATCCCATTGCTCTTGAGTTGTCCCAGTACACCAGCTTCGAGTGCCCTGTTTCATGCATCAAACTTGGACTGGTCATCTGTTTCATGTATGGTAATAATATATATGTTTCAAGGCTATTCTCTCAAATCATCCCACCCTTACCTTTTGCCACAGAGTCCAAAATTCTGTTCTTTATATCTCTTTTGCTGTGTTGCATATAGGATTGTCATTACCATCTTTCTAAATTCCATGTATATGTATTAATATACATACATAATATATTGTTTTTCTTTCTGACTTACTTGACTGTGTATAATAGGCTCCAGTTTCATCCACCTCATTAGAACTGACTCAAATGCATTCTTTTTAATAGCTGAGTAATATTCCATTGTGTATATGTATCACAACTTTCTTATCCATTCGTCTGCCGATGGACATCTAGGTTGCTTCCATGTCCTGGCTATTGTAAACAGTGCTGCGATGAACATTGGGGAACACATGTCTCTTTCAGTTCTGATTTCTTCAGTGTGCATACCCAGCAGTGGGATTGCTAGGTCGTATGGCAGTTCTATTTCCAGTTTTTTAAGAAATCTCCACACTGTTCTCCATAGTGGCTGTACTAGTTTGCATTCCCACCAACAGTGTAAGAGGGTTCCCTTTTAGGAGATAGGGATTTGATCCTTGGGTTGGGAATATCCTCTGGAGAAGGAAATGGCAACCCATTCCAGTATTCTTACTTGAAAAATCCCATAGACAGAAGAGCCTGGTGCACTACAGTCCATGGGATCAAAAAAGAGCTGTACATGATTTAGTAACTAAACAACAACAACAGATACCACACTGTACTGTCAAGTAATTCCCATTTCCTAATCCTCTGCATAATTTATCCCTTTATCTCATTCATTCCAGTTATTCCCATCCTGCCTTTGTCTTTTTCACTTTTTGTTACCTGTGGCGATGCCTTGTTCCCTCAATTATTGGATTGGCCAAAAAGTTTGAGCTTTCCTGAATGAGCTTTTTGGTCAGCCCAATAGATGGCAAGGTTCTACGGCAGGATTGATGGATTCTTTCTGTCTTTCATACCTCTTCCCAAGCCTAGTCTAGTGTATAACGCAGTGTTTGTGGAGATAGTAGGTGTGTCTTAGCTTGAGTTCTCTAGAAAACAGAGTCTGAGAAAAAACTCAGACAGGAGGGCTTTGTGAGGAGGTAGAGTTTCAGAAAGCAATAGTGAGGACACAAGGCAAGCACGACACACACACGATAACCTGGTACCGGGCTGCCCTTTGCCTCTCAGGGACACACATTGATTTCTGTGTGACTTACGTTGGCTTGCAGACAGGTCTCTGGGACCGCTGTACCTCACAACAGTCTGTCATGGGCAGGAAAGGCAAGGATTATCTTCCAGCTGCTTCTGGTGCCCTGTCTCTCATTGACCAAGGTCACCCCATTGGGCGTAAATGGGGTGTCTCCAGGTTGTGTGGTGCAGCCCCTGGTCAGCCTGTGGGGAAGCCAGGCCCCATGCCCCACAGGACGGTGCTTCATGGTGGTCCTGAAGTGGTGAGAGCTGGAGTCTCCACATCAGTTAGGGGGACTAGGGCGCCAGGCTGCTGGAGCACATGTTCACGACAGAGGCGTGCCAGATCCCATTCTCCCCCAGGGAGGTGGAGACAGCTGGTGGTTTGGGGAGACAAGACGGCCCCGGGCAGGGACTGTATATGGAGCAAGCAGCCAGAGCTGCAGTGTGGGGAGGGGCAGGCAGTTCTGGAAAAGCACATAAATTGGATATCCAATACTGTACCCCATACATAGATATTGGCTGAATAACTAAATATTTAATAAATCTTTATTGACTTCTGTCATCTAATCACTGCCTATGTTTCCATTTTCCTGGCATTATTGGGAGATACAAAGAGTCAACACAAACCAAATCCATAAGTATGAAGGATCAGAGTAGAGAAGAATTAAAAGTGTGTAAGATCCAGGGAAGTGGTCAAGGGAGGCTTCCTGGAGGAGGCAAGTTTTGAATTATCTTTTGAAGGTTATAATGGTACGGAATGGACCAAGAGGAAGGCATTCTCTGCAAAAATCTCTCGGCATCTTAGAATTTTGAGCACAATTCCAGGTTTTGGGGTAGATTTTAGACTTCTGCTATGATAGTTAACTTCATCATTAAAAACAGAAATGTAACACCAATCTAGAAAATTGCTTTGGTTTATAAACTCCAGACTTTGGAGTTCTGCCTCTGAGACTGGAAAAATTAAAGCCAATGGTATCTAATGTTGACAAAGAAGAGGAGAAACAGTTTTATTATACATTCTTATACAAATTCCAGTTTGGGGATTTATATAGACACCAATATAGTTACAAGATTATTTATTGCAGTTTTGTAATAGTCAAAATGGGGTTAAAGAAATACCAACAGTGAAATGACTAATGAACTAAGGCACATGTTGTGTAGCTGTTAAAAGATTTGGACTTTTGTGTAATGTATGGAAGAATCTCAAGACATTGAAAATGTAAGTTGTAAAAGAGTATGTAGAACTATCTGCCCAGTGATTTAAGAAGCAAAGAGCAAAACTGAAAAAAAAATCCAACTAAGGATTGGGACATAAAGCGACTTTCTTTTTTATTCTCTTGTTTGCTTCTGTATATATTCCCCTGTCTAAATCTAAGGGGGGGACTGTATACCTGAAATTAATGCAACACTGTGAGTCAACTATACTCCAGTATAAAATAAAAATTAAAAATTATAAAAAAGAAATTACTCAGCCCATAAAAACTAACCACCCCATATTTCAGGGCCTCTTGTCTTCTGAGGTGGCCCACAGTCAGTCTGTACAGTGTGAATCTCCCTGATAAATCTGCTTTCACTATGTAAAAAAAAGTGAATAAATAAATTTAAGGTGGGAGAATGCCAGAAGCATCATCTTTTCAAATAAGAACCAAAGTTCATCTCTCAGAAAGGGTCAGTGGAAGTTTTCATGTTAATGCTTAGGAATAAAAAAGGGAAGATATTTATAAAGAGGTTGTAAGTATTTCTGTACCAATGATGTTTCCCAGAGTATTTTGAATGAGGAATGCTTTTTATAAATTGAAGAAAAACAAATTCCAACCATAAAATAAAAGTCATTTATAGGATAAAGTAATAGGAAGTTGGATAAAAGGGTCAAAAATTAGAATATAATAATTCACTGTGGAGGGAAATTTCCTTAAAATAATCCTGAAACAGAATACATTGTTAATGTTTTTGTACAGATTAACATGTTTTATGTGGACAGTATGAAAGACTTTAAGACAAACTTGTTCCAAGGATGACATTGCAAATAAGACGTTTTTCTTTTCTTGAAAAAAAGTGAAAAGGTGAAAGTATTAGTGGCTCAGTCATGTCGGACTCTTTGGGACCCCATGGATTGAAGCCTGCCAGACTCCTCTGTCCGTGGGATTTCCCGGGTAAGAATACTAGAGTGGGTTGCCATTTCCTTCTCCAGGGGATCTTCCTAACCCAGAGATTGATCTCAGGTCTCCTACATTGCAGGTGGATTCTACACCATCTGAGTCTCTAGGGAAGCCCCCTTTCTTTTGCTGCTCTCGCTTAAATAATGACCCTAGGTCAAACTAATGTAGAAGAAAAAAAAAATCAGTCTCAAAGATCTTAGTCCTCCTTTCTCCACTGTCCCTTATAAGGGCTCAGACACGGCACCCCACCCCTCCATGTCACTTGCTATGACAGGGGACTTGCCCCTGATGAGGTGACCTGTTGTTTCTTTGGACAGCTCTTCTTGTTACAAAGTTCTCAGTTCTCTACTGAAGTAAAATCTACCTCCAGAGGTGTGATTCTAATATACAATGGAATGAGCTTTAAAAATTGATCTAGGACCTGATCCCATCCTAGACTAATTAAGTCCCTGGAAATGGGGTATTAGCATGTTTCTGCAGATGACCTTGGGAGTGTCGTGGGAAGCGAGGACTGACAACACTTTCCTCCTGGAAGCACATCAAATGTTTAACGCGTGCTCTCATGTTTCACCTTCATCTCTTCTTCAAAATTATCCTCCAGTCTTCGTGTGAAACCGCTTGGAATGATACTCTGTATAACGAGTATCATTTTATACCAGAGTCACTATTACAGGGTTGCTCTTTTGAAGAAATTGGTGAAATACAGGTGTGGTGATAAAAAATATCATACTATAAGGAATCAGACCAAAATTTTATCCTGGGCTATTTAGTTTATACACATGGGCTTATGTTTTTTATCTGTACTTTAATGATGTTTGCAAACTGGAAATTCAAAGTCTACTCAGTTGCAGCAGTGGGACTAAAATGCCATGTAAGAATCTGAATTTGAGAGTCTCCTGAATCAAAAATCTATGTGCTGAGCAGGATCTTATGGGTCTACCTCTGTCTTTTCATGTCTCAATGTTCTGCTTTTTGTAATGGTTTATTTTTTTTTTAATTTTTATTGGAGTATAGTTGATTTAGAGTGTTGTGTTAGTTTTTGATGCACAGCAGAGTGAATCAGTCATACGCATACATATACCCACTCTTTTTTACATTCTTTTCCCAGGTAGATCATCACAGAGTGCTGAGTAGAGTCCCCCGTACTGTACAGCCGGTCCTTCTTAGTTACCTGTTTTATATATAGCAGTGTGTATATGTCAGTCCCACCGTCCTATTTATCCCTCCCTCGCCTTTCCCTTCTGGTAACCTAAGTTCATTTTCTACATCTGTGACTTAATTTTGTAATGATTTAAAAACCAACCTAGGGTAGTGGCGGAAATAATCCAAAAGCGAGACACATGCCTGTCTTGATGGAATGGGAAACCTGTCAACCAAACACAGCTTCTTAAAAGAGAGAGATCATAGGCAGAATATAAATTGAGGGGTTTCAGGTTTGGTAGTGAGAACTAGAAGTTTTGATATGTGTCATGTCAGAGCCGAAGTTTCTTCTGTAAGATTATTTATCTAGGAAGTTGAAATAAACATGGCCTTGTATTCACAGTTTCCATGGAGTGTGAGGTTTGTTTTTGCCTGAGGAAATTTTGTTAAAGCTGAATTTCTTATTGAAATGAGGGTATATCACAGGTCTCTCAGAATGTGATGTTCAAACACCCAGAGCATTGCATTGTGTGTGAGGTATGTGTGTGACTAAGGCATTGTGTCAACACCAAAAAAACAAAATAAAACAGTTCCTGGACCCCTGAGGTGGGCACTGGGATGAAGGTGGGGTGATTTGATCCTTCGGCTAGTGCCTGGAGCCTGGGATGACCTGAGAAATGTTGGAGATGAAAAGAGAATTGAAAAGTGATAGGACATGAATCTAAAAAGACTCTGCAGAAGCCAACAGGGGTTGTCAGACAGATGGGACATTGGGGGAGGACGTGTCGAGAGAAGCCCCAGTTTTTGGTATGTCTGTAGCAGGATGTTAGCAGAGAAGGAGCCATGAAAAGCATTTGGCTGGTTATTGATGGTAATTTATAAGTTGCTCTTATTTTTTTTTTTTTTCTTTTTCCTGTAAGGGATAGAAAATTTTTCATTCATTTCTACTGAGCCAAAAAAAAGTCAGTATTGTTTCATTTTAGCTGAAGTGGTGATAGTAGTCAGCATCTGGAAATCGTTCCGAGATTACTTTTCTCTTAATACTCTGGTCAGCTCTAGCATTGCTCTTGAATTCCTGCATGGCATTCATTCATTCATTCTCCAATTAAAGGGGCCATGTTCCTTTGAGATTGTTTGCTGCTCCTCATCCACCTTTTTCACCTGCTCAGGTGTTTTTGCCTCATCACCAGCAGCTCCCCAGGCACACCACACCTCTCATCCCTTTGCCAACCCACAGCACTTCATTTATATTTTGCTGTGTCTTATGGAGGCTGGGGGTGACGGGACTGAGAAGAGCCCTGCCTGTGACAGCCACAGTCCGTTAACTCAAGGAGATTGTTTCTTTCTGAATGAGGGTTGGTTCCACTCCTTTCTCTTCTAATCCCTTTCCGAGAGCGCTCAGCCTTGGTGAGGAATGAAACCCTATGCTCTATGGCCTCTTTCCAGCTGGGTGCAGTTCCAAACTGCATTCAAAGCCAACACTAATTATCTTCAAAGTTTCTTATTAATAACAGAGTAAAGACATATGTGAGCGAATATTGAATATTAATTTTCTCTAATAAGAAGGTTTGGCTATTTTATTATGAATGTGAAGCTGTCTTGGGATCTATAGATGGAACCCTGGCATACAGCCTCCAGTGTCCGGAGAGGATGATGGTGCCCTCTGGCAGGAAGCTTCCAATTTTCTGGGACAGCTTTTCCCACATTCTTGCTAAAGGGCCTGTGCCCAGCTTCGTGGCTTGGCAAACAGAGCAAATCCTCCTGGACTTGAACCGCTCCCATAGAGGATCTGTGATCACCCTGTGGGGCCACACCAAGTTCATTGTGACATTTTCTGTGTTTCGTTTTTCCTAGATAAATCAGTATCTCAACTAGTTTGTGGATTTAATCTAGTTTAAATCCACCTCAGAGAATGTTGGGCTTTTAACAGTATCAGCTCTACATGATCTAACAACTGCCTGGAATAGTCCCTAGGAGGCAGTAGGCTCTTTAAAGTTAGATTTAATTAATTATTACAGATTATTGAAGCAAGACTCAATTTCTTTGCTGGGTAGCACTTTAAAAAGGCAGATATGTGTTCTTTATATTTGAAAAATGATAGAATCACTTCTTTAAAAATGTTCTCTTGTACTTTCATATCAATTATATCAATTCATCTTCTCATTTAGCTTTGGAATGCTTTGTTTTATGTTAATCAATGATTCTTGCCTTCACGATTCTTGGCTTCACATTAGGAGAACTGCTTCAGTTCAGTTCAGTTGCTCAGTCGTGTCCGACTCTTTGTGACCCCATGACCTGCAGCACGCCAGGCCTCCCGATCCATCACCAACTGCCAGAGTCTGCCCAAACCCATCTCCATTGAGTCGGTGATGCCATCCAACCATCTCATCCTCTGTTGTCCCCTTCTCCTCCTGCCCTCAATCTTTCCCAACATCAGGGTCTTCTCAAATGAGTCAGCCAAAATATTGGAGTTTCAGCTTCAACATCAGTCCTTCCAATGAACACCCAGGACTGATCTCCTTTAGGATGCACTGGTTGGATCTTGCAGTCCAAGGGACTCTCAAGAGTCTTCTCCAACACCACAGTTCAAAAGCATCAGTTCTTTGGTGCTCAGCTTTCTTTATAGTCCAACTCTCACATCCATACATGACTGCTGGAAAAACCATAGCCTTGACTAGACGGACCTTTGTTGACAAAGTAGTGTCTCTGCTTTTTAATATGTTATCTAGGTTGGTCATAACTTTCCTTCCAAGGAGTAAGCATCTTTTAATTTCATGGCTGCAGTCACCATCTGCAGTGATTTTGGAGCCCCCAAAAATAAAGTCTGACACTGTTTCCACTGTTTCCCCATCTATTTGCCATGAAGTGATGGGACCGGATGTCATGATTTTAGTTTTCTGAATGTTAAGCTTTAAGCCAACTTTTTCACTCTCCTCTTTCATCAAGAGGCTCTTTAGTTCTTCTTCACTTTCTGCCATAAGAGTGGTGTCATCTGCATATCCGCTTAAGACCAGTTGAATCAGCATCTCAGGTGTGGATTTGGGGCACCTGAGGTCTTAATTTTTTAACAGTTTTATTGAAGTCTAGTTCACATAACAACAAACTGCACATACTCATGATGAAATCTGATCAGTTTTGCCATGTGTGGGCATGTGTGAAACTATAGCCACGGTCATGGTAGTGAACACATCATCTATGGATTCCTCAGTGCCAGTGGAGGGGGAGGGGGCTGCAAATGAGCCTTGGAATCCTGAGCTGTTATAGCTGGTCTTATCTAATATTTAATAATAGTAACATCAATGAGAAGAGTTATTTATCATTTCACAACCCAGCCTTTTTTTTTTTTTTTTTTTTTGAGACATAATATCTCTTTTTGAGGCCTGATCTGACCGCATTAAGAAGAAACATTATTTTTCCTGTCAGGCTATCAGTGTGTTTCTCTTAAACTTTCTTCTGGCCCACAAAGGACTGTTTCTATACAGTCTGGGTTGGGGACTCATGTGTTCATCTTTTCTGCTCTGATATGTACACTGGAAAAGTCAAGATTTAACAGTAATCTGAGTCAGCCAGTGCCTCTGATCACATGGAAGCGAGCACCACTCATTGCCAAACTGCAGATTTAAGAAAATCTGGCAAAGGCAGGGCCATGATGGGGATGGTGGGAGTCGGGTGGGACCTGATTGGGGACCCAAGTGGAAACGTGGGCTGCCACTGCTCCAAGCGGGCACCCAGCCTGAAACCATCTCAGTTCATCTGATCAAAATCCTGATGAGGGAAATGGAATTTTTAACTTAATAATGCTCCATGTGTCAACTGTGTAAGAATGTCACTGATTGTTTTTCAGCCATTACTAGTAAAATAATATCTCTCTAGAATATGATTTTTAAAAGTCAGCCAAATAGAATAGCTTTAATGGCCAATATTTGGAAGTTGGTTAAATGAAAATGATTTCTTTACATGCTAGAATATTATGCAGACGTTAAATTACTTTGTAGACTATGGTCATCTTCTATTAGGTGAGAACAGTGAGTTACTAAATCAGTGCATCCTATATGATTCCACTTCTATTTTGAAAAATGTATATGCACACATACATTCAGGAAAAATAGAACACTTGGAAGACATACACCTAAACATTGATAGTTTTTAAATTTCTGGGAATAGAAGATAACATTTGGTTTTAATTTTTTAACATTTACTTTTTCATATTTTGAAAAATGAAAAAACTTTTTTTATCAGAAAAAAAGCAGTGCTATTAAAAATCACCTGTAAAAGTTCTCCCCAGTAAAATAAAACAGTCCACTCAAAATGAGGACTGAAAATAAAAACCATTAGCATTCCAGCTTGGAAATAGTGTGAATTGCCGGTAGGCGGGCCCTCACTCCCTGTTTGTTACGCAGTTTGCATAAATGACAGGATTTCAGCAAAATAAACAAACCCCTGGTCAAGTTGGAACTAGTTCAGTTGGTTCTCAGACATCCAAGCAGATTTGTTTATTTATTCTATTAAACTCGAGTTCAAGGTTGCAAAGCATGTGTATTCCTGTTGAAGTGTGTTGGCATTTCATTTCGTTTTGACTGACTCCAAATGTTGTTGAGCAAGAAGGTAGGGCAGTATGCACATTAGCAGGCTTCTGCATATGGGCTTATCACATTGTTTTTGGAAAATTTGTTTCCAAGGCCCATCAATCCAAGGAGTGTTCTCTTCAACAAGGAAGGAGACATGAAATCAGTGTATGCACCTCTTGTTGTTGAATCACTAAGTCATGTCCAACTCTTCGTGACCCCATAGGCTGCAGTACGCCAGGCTTCCCTGCCCTTCACTATCTCCTGGAGTCTGCTCACACTTATGTCCATTGAGTGGATGATGCCATCCACCCATCCTATCCTCTGTTGCTCCCTTCTCCTCCTGCCCTCCATCTTTCCCAGCATCAGGGTCTTTTCCAATGAATCCGCTCTTTGCATCAGGCGGCCAAAGTGTTGCAGTTTCAGCTTCAGCATCAGTTCTCCCAGTGAATATTCAGGGGCAGCTTCCTTTAGGATTGACTGGTTTGATCTCCTTGCTATCCAAGGGACCCTCAAGAGTCTTCTCCAACACCACAGTTTGAAAGCATCGATTCTTTGAAGCTCAGCCTTCTTTATGGTTCAACTCTCACATCCGTATGTGACTACTGGAAAAACCATAGCTTTGCCTGTATGGACCTTTGTCAGCAAAGTGATGCCTCTGCTTTTTAATATGCTGTCTAGGTTTGTCACAGCTTTTCTTCAAAGGAGCAATTGTCCCTGACCACCAGTCCACTACTCTTGGCCTTGACTCTGTCCAGTTTTTGCCACTTGCAGCTTCATTCTCTCTGTTTCTCTTTATTACATGTCTCCTCAGCCTATAAGTGGGCTTGAATCTCCTCTGGCTGAAATCCACTTCTTATCTCTGCTTCTCCCTAGAGGTGCCCTTCTCTTTCCCTCTTCTCTTTCACTGCCAGGTCTCCGTGAGATTGTCAGTGTTTACTGCCTGATTCCAGCCAGAAGCACATTTTCCCTCCTCTGGAAGCCCTAGACCCTTGATATGCCGTTCACAGTATTCATGTCAGCTACAAACATCCCCAGCACTGCCCCAGGTATATTCCGGCCTTTGACACATTCCTCCCTCTACCTCTGAATTCCGAGGGACATAGCAGACCGTGTTGAAACTGATTCTGAAACTTCTGGGCACAAATTCAAGGATATAGGAGCTCATACAACTCAATAATAGAAACATAAGCAACCCAGTAAAAAAAAATGGCCAGAAGACCTCAATAGACATTTCTCCAAGTAGAAGACATACAGATGGGCAATAGGCATGTGACAAGATGCTTAAGGTCGTTAATTATTAGAGAAATGCAAATCAGAACCGCAGTGGGGTTCCATCTCACACTGCTTAGAATGGTCATCATTTAAAAGGCCACAGTTTGCCCATGTAGACAGCTGTTCTGCCAACGGCTGTCTTACGGAACTACTTATAGGGTCAAGAGAAGTATTTTCAGGGAGGCCCTTAGCCTACATCTGGCTCGTGACAATCACTCATTGAAGGCTGAAGCACTTCTTTTCTGATTGGCTCCTTCCTTTCCTACCTGAACACAGGTTCAGAATAAAGAAACCATGCTGAGGTGTGAGTGTGGAGCTGCCAGCAAATGTGTGTGATGCAAACTGGTATCCCAGCAAACTGCCAACACGCGAGCCTCCCAGGCAGTCACTGTAAGATCACCAGGCACAAACAGGAGGCCGCAAATGCCAAGGGTCTCTTCTCTCCGCTTTGCTCAGCCGTGTGATCTGTCCAAAGCATCTGAAATCACAGAAAATATCTACAGCATGTATTCAAACGGCAGATGGCATTCCTATGCCAGACGCTATCCGTGCCCGGCAGGCCTCTCACACATCCTCAGCCATGGTGGGGGAGGGGGAGCATCGCACTTTCTTCTTCTCTGGGATTTGCCATCTTTTTCTCGTCTCCGATGCCAGTGTCTTCTCACAGGATTTACAAGAGAAGAAAAGTCTCACTGTTCTAGAAATACTCGAAGACGTTCCAAAACTTTCTTAGCATTCTTCCTAGCAACAGATCCAGTGACTTCTCGCCACATTTCTCCTGGGTGGCACCATTCTCATGGTGTTTATCTCTTTCTGCCACCAACTGGCCATACAGCCTTGGGCCATTAGACCGCTTTCTGTGTCTCAGTTTTCTCCTCTGGGGAGAATAAGACCTCCCTCCTCGTAAAGTTCCCAAGAAGATCAAATATCTGCCAGCCAGTGACAAAAGTACCCAATATGGAGTAAGCACACAATATGTGTTGCTAGGTAGTTGTGTTATCCACATAAACCATGATCGCTTCCATGTTGGTGGAACTAACATGACTTAAGAATCACATGATTTGCTTTTGGTGTCCTGGCTTTGCCACTTACTGACTGGGGTGAATCATTGAGAAGTAACCTTGCTCTTAGTTTATTTTTATCTGTAAAATGTCAAGTAGAATACTTATTTTTCTGAATTAAGTGCAATTACTTCTATGAAAAATATCACAAAAATGCCATACAGCCCAAGATGGTGTTAGGATCTCTCATCTCCACCTTGCAGTAGACGCTGCCATGACTTAGTCACCTTTGTGTTTCTTGTGGCTCCCAGGGCTAGGACCTGGCCACTGGTGGACCTGAACAGTGATTGCTGAATGAACAGTTTAACAGCTCAACACAACTGAGAAAAAAACACACCAAGAGGACCTCTGTGTGGCTAAGAGAGACAGCATGAGATCTATACATGCATATCAGTTCAGTTCAGTTGCTCAGTCATGTCCAACTCTTTGGGACCCTGTTGACTGTAGTATACCAGGCTTCGCTGTCCATCACCAACTTTAGGAACTTGCTCAAACTCATGGCCATCGAGTTGGTGATGTCATCCAACTATCTCATCCTCTGTTGTTCTCTTCTCCTCCTGCCTTCAATCTTTCACAGCGTCAGGGTCTTTTCCAATGAGTCAGTTCTTTGCATCAGGTGGCCAAAGTATTGGATCTTCAGCTTCAGCATCAGTCCTTCCAATGAATATTCAAGGTTGATTTCCTTTAGGATTGACTCATTTGATCTCCTTGCAGTCCAAGGGACTCTCAAGAGTCTTTTCGAACACCACAGTTCATCAATTCTTTGGTGCTCAGCTTTCTTTATGGTCCAACTCTCACATTCATACATGACTACTGGAAAAACCATAGCTTTGACATAGATGGACCTTTGTTGGCAAAGTAATGTCTCTGCTTTTTAATACACTGTCTAGGTTTGTCATAGCTTTTCTTCCAAGGAGCAAGCGACTTTTAGTTTCATGGCTGCAGTCACCATCTACAGTGATTTTTGAGCCCAAGAAAATAAAGTCTGTCACTCTTTCCATTGTTTCCCCATCTATTTGCCATGAAGTGATGGGACCAGAGGCCATGATCATAGTTTTCTGAATGTTGAGTTTTAAGCCAGCTTTTTCACTCTCCTCTTTCACTTTCATCAAGAGGGTCTTTAGTTCCTCTTCACTTTCTGCCATAAGAGTGGTGTCATCTGCGTATCTGAGGTTATTGATATTTCTCCTGGCAATCTTGATTCCAACTTGTGCTTCATCGAACCCAGCATTTCATTTCATGTGATGTACTCTGCATATAAGTTAAATAAGCAGGGTGACAGTATACAGCCCTGACATTCTTCTGTCCCAATCTGGAACCAGTCCATTGTTCCATGTCCAGTTCTAACTGTTGCTTCCTGACCTGCATATAGGTTTCTCAAGAGGCAGGTAAGGTGGTCTGGTATTCCCATCTCTTGAAGAGATGCACTTACATATGTTCTTTAAGACTGATCCATCAGCCCCTCTCCCTGGTCTTCTTTTATACAGATTCAACCCTAGGAAGACCAGAAGTATCCCTTTAGAGCCCAGAGGATGGCCTTAGTTGCTTGGGCAGGCACACCCACCACAGTGAGAAATTACAGCTTGACAGCCTGACAGTCAAGGAGGAGACAGAAAAACTAAGGAAAGTAGACACAGGGACTTAAAAAGCCCTTTTATGTGGGTTTTTTTTCTTTTTTTCTTTTTTCTTTTTTTTACTGTAAGGAGAAATCCCATGTGACCTACTGAAAGCAAAGTTAGACAAAGTAACAGATCTTTGGAGAACAATTTCACTGTCAGGGTATACCAGATGACCTACAATGACAGATTCTGCTAATTTTCATGATTGCTTCAGGGAAGGATGAGGCGAGCTTGACTGTTTTTGCAATATGTTTCTCAAATATAACTTCTTGGTCTGCTGCACAGGTAATTACTCTAACCACAAAGTTCATGTTGCCAATTATCTCAGCTATGGCCTAATTTTCCCTAATGAGGCTGAAGCCTAATTCTTCTGGGTTTTGCAGTCTCTACCAAATAAATGTTAAAACCTTTATCTAGCAAAATCAACTGCTTGGTCATGTCAGTTTATGTAGCTATTTATATCTTCATGATGATTTGCAGTCAATTTGGAGAACTGCTAATGATTAAAATTAAAGAATGACCTAGAGGCTAAAATTAATTCATTTTAATTTGTTGACGGTTTGATTTTCACTATTTTTTATACCACTATTGGCTCTGTGAAATAGTGTCCCATTCTGTGTTGTATCATCGCATGAACAGCATTCTACATGACATGCTTGTCTAATCTGTAGATTACACGGAGGTGAAAGGCATAATGCTTATTTTGAGAGGGCAGAATTGAGATGTCAAATGTTTTTGGCAAGTTGTAATGATAAACTCCATTCTCAAAAACTGAAATATTAATGGGGTGAAAATAAAACCTCCTCTTGGGTCTAGCAAAAATACCTACAAAAAATAATGGAGCTGCTGTCAACCTGATATGTAGCTCTATGAACAGCTGGTAATTGAGGTGGCATAACTTTACTCAATATGCACTGGGCATCTGGAGCTGTAGAGAACAGAGACTCACTCAGGACACCCCTAGGAGGAAGGACTGATGCCCATCTGGATCTGAAAAGTGGGAGGTTATTAGGGTTGGATGCTACTTCAGGGAATGAGTCTTCTCTCTCGTCATCTCTCTGCTCTTACTGCTTACCTCTGCATATTCAGTAGGTTCTCATCTGACTCCTAGGGTCTGATCCAGGTCCCAGAGAGAGCTGATTTGGTTGACTTGGCTGATTATCATTTTTTTCTCCAAGGTGGCGCTAGTGATAAAGAACCTGCCTGCCAATGCAGGACACCTAAGAGATGCAGGTTCAATCCCTGGGTGGGGAAGATCCCCTAGAGGAGGTCTTGGCAACCCACCCCAGTATTCTTGCCTGGAGAATTCCATAGACAGAGGAGCCTGTTGGGCTACAGTCCATTGGGTTGCAAAGGGTCAGACATGACTGCAGTGACTTAGCACATACTAGGGCAGAGGCTTTGGCACAAGGCTCTCATCTTCCAGCCTCTGAGAATGCCCTGGAGTCAGGTGCTTCCCCTAGTCCTATCAGTGGCCACCTCTACTAAATCAGCAGTTGATCCCTGCTTTTCTGAACAGTGGGCTGTGGTTGGGAAGGTTTACACTAGGATGTGAATCTGGATCTATATCGAGTAGCCAGATCTGGGATCAAAGAGTGAAAGCTATGAGAAGAGAGATTCAACTCTGTACAGAGTACCCTGAAAATGGAATAGGTTGTGGGCAGTTGGATGGTTAGATACACCTTCCAGGCCCCTTCCAATTTGCGAAATTATGTTTTCATTTTTACTGTCATTCTTTTATTTCTTCCCAGAAGTGTCTTAATGAAAACCATCTTTTCACATTATTTTTAAAATGAGCTGTGAAGATGATTTCTGCCACAGTATAATTATGAGATGCCTAAGGTGTCAGAAGCAGTAATGCTTTGCATTAGCCTCTTAAATAAAATATATTTCATATTGGAATATTTATAACTTAGATTTTATTATAGTCAGTAGCTATTTAAAGAAAGGAAATCATTTACATAATGTAAATGTACCGGACCAGCAAACTGCAACAAAGATACTTCTCTAAGATTTTGAAGATGAGTTTAAGAGTGTTTCAGACATTTTTTTCCTAAGGAATTGTAAATGACCTTCCAGAAATTTCAGTTAAGCTTTAAAATTCACATGTCATGATGGACTGAATCATTTAGGACGGATTTCAGTGGTGACTCTTCTGACACTTGTCTGAGCTGAAGTCTCCAAAGTAGTGTCTTTAAATCTCACTATTTAAATTCTAATAATTTGCAAGTGTGTGTGTATGTGTTATGAAGGGAGAAGAAAAAGTATTCCATACAATGTTCATCTTTTCCCAAACAACAATAGTTAGTTATTTAATTGGAGAAAATCTGAAAGCACTGAGAAGACTCCCGGGTGCTTCTGTTTCCTTTTTCCAACGTGAGAGTGCTTTGTGCAAAAAAGAAAAAAAAAAAAAAAATAGGGCTGGGCAGATACAGGGCAGAGTAGCCTTGCCTCCAGCTGCCTGTTTATTGCATTCTCTACAGGCAATACATGGTTGGGGAAAAAAATACAGCTTTGTTAAAATTCCACTTCCACCATTTTGGAGGCAAGACAAAGCACTCTCAACTTCAGTTTCCTCATTTATAAATCAGGGATAATAATAGCCCTTAGGACAGAGCGTTCTTGTGAGGATTAAAGCACTTAGCACAATGTCGGGCTCTTACAGAGTACTCAGAAATCTAGCTCTTAGGATTATTTTTATCTTCATTACTCCTTAAGGGGTGGGAATCCTGAGGTTATGCTTGCCTCTTCCCAGAAAGTCAGTAGCATCAGGCCTGTTAATGGTGTGAATCCATGTGGATCTGTCCTACCTAGCCCAGCCCGAAATAGGGTCATGTCAGGCCCCAGCTCATGATCTGCTTTTATCCTCCTTGGAAGACTCGAGTCCATCCTGGTCTCGATCCTTTGCTTGGACCTCATATAAGTCTGTGTACCTCTCAGAGTCCTAGTTTCCTCCTCTTGAAAATTAGGGAACTATTTATTTATTTTTAATCAACATAAAGTTGATTTACAATGTTGTGTTAGTTTCAACTAAAGATTTCAGTTATATATATATCTATTCTTTTTCAGATTCTTTTTCCTTATAGATTATTACAAAATATTGAGTACTGTTCCCTGTGCTACAAAGTAGGTCTTTGTTGGTTATCTATTTTATATATAGTAGCATGTATATATGGAGAAGGCAATGGCACCCCTCTCCAGTACCCTTGCCTGGACAATCCCATAGACGGAGGAGCCTGGTAGGCTGCGGTCCATGGGGTTGCTAAGAGTAGGACACAACTGAGCATCTTCACTTTCACTTTTCACTTTCATGCATTGGAGAAGGAAATGGCAACCCACTCCAGTGTTCTTGCCTGGAGAATCCCAGGGACAGCGGAGCCTGGTGGGCTGCCGTCTGTGGGGTCGCATAGAGTTGGACACAACTGAGGTGACTTAGCAGCAGCAGCAGCAGCATGTATATATATATTAGTCTCAACCTCCTAATTTATCCCCCTACTTTTCCATTTGGTAACCATAAGTTTGTTTTTTTTATATCTGTGAATCAGTTTCTGTTTTGTGACTAAGTTCATTTTTATCATTTTTAGACTCCACATATAAGCAATATCATATGATGTTTGTCTTTGGTGTTCTTCACTTAGTGTGATCTCTAGGTCTATCTATGTTGCTGCAGATGACATTATTTCATTCTTTTTTATGGCTGAGTATATTCCATAATATAAGGATACCACATCTTCTTTATCTATTCATTTGTTGATGGACTTTTAGGTTATTTCTGTGTTTTGGCTATTAATAGGCACATGAAAAAATTCTCAACATCGCTATTAGAGAAATGTGAATCAAAACTACAGTGAGGTATCACCTCAACTGGTCAGAATGGCCATCATTTAAAAGTCTACAAGTAAGAAATGCTGGAGAGAGTCTGGAGCAAAGGGAACCTTCCTACGCTGTTGGTGGGAATGCAGATTGGTGTAGCCTCTGTGGAGAACAGTGTGGAGGTTCCTCAAAAAAATGAAAAATAGAGCTATCATATGATCCAGCAATCCCGCTCCTGGGCACATATACGGAGAAAACTATAATTTGAAAAGGAGAACTATTAAATTTTATAGAGTTTGGAAGTTTTGGATATTATTAAACTGTATTTGTTTTAGAGATCAGATGCGAATTGTGTAGAGAAGATGGGACTCTTAGCCCTGGATGAATCATTGAAGAATGTCTCCTCTGACTTTCTCTCCTTCAAAAAAATGCTTGTGCTTGGGTTCTGTCCCACTTGATCTGATATATTGGTAATTGGTCAGGCATTTATTTGGCCACATGGGGCCTAGCCACTGACATTTTGTAAAACCTCTCCCACTGGTGCAAATGTGCCTGCAAGGTTGAGAAACACTTAGCAAGCCCAAGGTCAGACTATTAATGGCAAAGGCAGGTCTAGACTCCCGGCTTCTCTTTTTTCCCTGTACACTGTCCCCAAGTTCTGTTTTGAAAGAGATTTTCTGAACATTTTTGCAGTGTTTTTTTTTCACACTTTCTCATAAGAATGAGTTATTAAATAAACACATTATTCGAACACTTCTGTTAGTTGGCTTCCTTTTAAGTAAGGTTTCATTCTATGGTGTTCTACCTTAACCTTAACCTTATGCTTGTTTTCTTACAATGATGTGTTCTGAAACCTTCCTTCCCAGATACCTCCTTTTCTCACTGCCTTCAAAGTGACCTCCAAAATGTAATTGCATGTCTGTGTTCCTCACTGAGATCATCAACTTTGATCAAATTCTTAGTTCTTCATTGTTTGTTCTTTGCAGCTTGTATTAGATTTCCCTAGCCTCTACCTGTGTGTTGATGTGATTCTACAGCACTCTGTATTCCCATGAAGTATTAGAGTAAAATTAGATCAAGTGCCTTTTTTTGCTCTTTGATTTTTGTGAGCAGTTGTTTCCTGCTATTGAGGGCTCATTCAGACTTCTATCATATACCAAAATGTAATTGGAATTGTGTTACCTTTTTTTAATTACCTGTTGCCATGAAATTGCTTGAAGTTTCTTAGACACTGATGTCCTTAACTACTGTAATGCTTGGTTAAAATTCATCATGGGATTTAATACGTATTAAGTTCCCCTTGTCAATTTTAGTAGGATAGCTGAAAGCTTAATAGAATTAGCTAACCCCAAACAGTTTACACTGTTCTGTGATTGTTTTGTTTTCAGGAACCTTTGTGATACTCCACACTTGTGTGCCGAAGACTTTAACCACATCTGCTCTCAGGAGTTGGCATCCTGGGAAAAGAACGGCTTCCAGAATCAAGGAAATTTTTGGGAGGTTCCTGGCCTGGTGGATCTTTGAAGGTGAGAATGAAACCGTTTTCTCTTTGTCTTTAGAAATCTAATTGAGCTGTTCTGTCCTCAAGATTTGCTTTCTGGAAGAGTGAATAGGGGGCTACATTACTGAAAATTCTCTTTAAAGAACTGAGAGTTTTTCTTTTTCAGGAGATTTTATAGTAGTCATGAAGGATATCACTTGGCTATTTTGACCAAATAGGAATTTATCTGAAGTGTAGATCTGTGAAACGACGATCTATGAAGACTTATTTAAACATACACATACATACACACACCCCTTAAAAAAATCAGTAACATTTCTCTTCTCAGAAATTTCTTATGCATTTAAGGTCTCTCTCAGCCTTCATTTCTCTTACCCTGCCTTCTACGATTATTTTAAGAATCAAACAATATAACTTATGTAAACCATGAAGTATTATTTGCATAAGTAAGAAAAGTAGTCACTATTTCCAAACACTTATAATCCTCCAGATTACTCTCATAACTTCCAATCTGTTTTCTTCCATAGTGTGATTCATTTTTATTTCAATTCAGTATACTTTGCGAGGATCTTAAGAAGTAAAGTCCTTCCCTTCAAGGAATATCTGTCAAATTCAGAACAGTCACATAAATAAATATGACCCTCTCCAGTGTGATCTTAAGTATATTGAGAATGCACTAAGGATTAAAAAAGGCATCAAATGTAGCCTGGAGCCAGAAGATTGTGTGTGTAAAAGCAGGCTTCCTGGAGGAGGTAACCCCTGAAATGGCCCTTGAAAGATGAATAGGAGTTAGGCTGGTAAAGAGCAGGGTGGGGTGGAGGAGTCCATTGCAGTGGTGGTGAGATAATTGTGTAAAACTCACATACAGAAGTAATAAGTCATTCAGGATTATTGACCCATAGGTATGGGGGGTGTATGTGTGTGTGTGTTTGTAAGCACTGAAGGTTGTTTTTTTTTTTAATTGAAGTATGATTGATTTACAGTGTTGTCTTAGTTTCTGGTGTACAGAAAAGTGATATATTCTTTTTCAGATTCTTTTCCATTATAGTTTATTATAAGATATTGAATATAGTTCCCTGTGCTATACAGTCGAACCTTATTATCCCAAACTCCTCATTCATCACTCCCCTAGCCCCATTCCCCTTTGATAACTATTAGATTATTTTCTACATGTGTGATTCTATTTCTGTTTTGTAAATAAATTCATTTGTATCATTTTTTCAGATTCCACAAATAAGTGATATCATATTTGTCTTCTGTCTGACTTCATTTAGTATGATAACTTCTAAACTCATCCATGTTGCTGCAAATGGCATTATTTCATTCTTTTTTATGGCTGAGTAATAAATATTCCATTGTGTGTGTGTACACACACACCACATCTTTATCCATTCACCTGTTGATGTACATTTAAGTTGTTTCCATGTCTTGGCTGTTGCAAGTAGTGCTGCTATGAACGCTGCAGTTCATGTATCATGTATCTTTTTGAATTACAGTTTTCTCAGGAGTGGAATTGTAAGATCATATGGTAATTGTATTTTAGTTTTTTAAGGAACCTCTGTACTGTTCTCCATTGTGGCTGCACCAGTTTAAATTCCAACCAAAAGTGTAAGGGGGTTCCCTTTTCTGCTGAGGGATTTTAAGGTGGCAGTCATTGGCCTTTTAGATGTGTTAACCTGAAGAAAGTTAGAGGAAGAGTTACAGGTGAACGAGATTGAAGGAGGAAGATTTGTAATGATCTGGGGAAGAGATGGAAGGACTATAATTAGGGTAGAAGCAGAGAACGCCAAAAAATTGATGCTTTTGAACTGTGGTGTTGGAGAAGACTGTTGAGAGTCCCTTGGACTGCAAGGAGATCACACCAGTCAATCCTAAAGGAAATCAACTTTGAATATTCATTGGAAGGGCTGATGCTGAAGCTCCAATAGTTTTACCACCTGATTCGCAGAACTGATTCATTAGAAAAGACCGTGAAGCCTGAAAAGATTGAAGGCAGGAGGAGAAGGGGACGACAGAGGATTAGATGGTTGGATGGCATCACCGACTCAATGGACATGAGTTTGAGCAAGCTCCAGGAGTTGGTGGTGGACAGGGAAGCCTGGTGTGCCTCAGTCCATGGGGTCACGTAGAGTCGGACAGGACTGAGCGGCTGAACTGAACTGAACTGAGTGAGGAACAGAGAAAGAAATTTTAGACAACTAGAATATTCTGAATTTTGTGATAGCTTGAACATTGGAAGTGAGAAAACATTAGGACTTGGGATTGTCAGGTTTCTGACTTGAGTGACAGAAAGCGTGATGATGTCATCAAGAGAATTAACAGGGAAGTGGACTTGGTGGCGGGGAGGAGAGGACTTTGAGGTGTATTTGGGACATGTAGGTCAAAATGGCTCCCAGCTAGTTGGACATGTAAGTGTGGTGGTTAGGGCAGGGCTGAGGACTAGCAATGTTGATTTGGGAGTTACAGGCAATAGTTAAAAATATTTTTTAAAATATAAATTTTATATTGTACTTAAGCCTCCACTATCATTTATTTGTATACTTAAAGCACAATTCACCACATTCTCAATTTCCATTTTATTTTGCCATTACCTGTCATTTCATTTGTATCTATTCTTGTTGGTCCTGTTTTCTTGGCATAATAAATTGGGATTTTACCTCATGACCATTGTTGTGACCTTTTGAGTTTGACGAAAGAAAATTCCACCTAGTATTTTAAAAACCCATGAAACCCTAAAATGTTGTAGAATTGTAAGTGCCAGTCTCCATTTTAATTCACAGTGGCTATAGAAGTTATTTAAAAGTACTTTGCTTTCCAAAGTATAGTGTTGTGGTTTTTTTTTTTTTCCCCCTGTATAAATCGAGATTTCTTATCAATTCCTCCCTTTTATTGCTCTGTCCAGGATCTGAGTCTTGCATGTGGGAGACTAAGCAGCATCTTTTTTGCAGTCTTCTTTGGGGTGGTGCCAGGGTCCCTCCCTTGGGTCTTCCCAGAATCAACCCAGAATTTCATTAAGGAAGACTGTTATAACAGAGGCTGCACTGTTTGAGGTCAAGCCTACCCAAGTCAGACTTCTGAAAATCATTACGCAGAGCCTTCTTTGAGGGAATGTCATGGGTAAAAATTTTAAATTCAAATAATACTTACAATAGTACTATTTTGAGTGAATTTTATTTGATTACCATGGTCGTAATGAACTTACTGATTTTTTTTTCTTAAGATCTGTTGGAATATTACAAAATGCTCCTTTTTTACTCTTTCTAGTTCACTTCTCTAGCATCCTTCCAGAAACTTTCAAGATCAATTAATCTGTCACTTTCAGTTTTATACAAAAGAGAATTAATCTGAAGCAGAATTAAGTACATAATGCTAACAGCTGGAGCCAGAGCCCTGGCCAGTTGAAACGCATTCTGTCCTTTCCACTTGAGCTTTTTCCTTCTTATTCCAAATCTTTATTGAACCGTGATGTTATCTATGTGTCTTAAAATAGGAAATTGAATTAAGTAAATCAGTTCACACTGATGGCATATGCTTTGGTTAATCACTCTCTGCTCAGCAAACAGATTTTGCCTTACTGCTTTGGGCTCTGATTAACGTTTTATTGTTTTTTTATCTTTGCACCTAAAAATTTTTTTAGTATGAAATTTGTTTTTAGCATTCTCTATTGTGGTTCCACTGCTAAAAGGAAGGACTGGAAGGGAATCAAAACCACCTGTGTTTAAATTCCAGTTCAAAAAGACCTGTCATTTCAATCCATTATCAAGCCAATTTTTTCCAATAGGTGCTTTCAACAGGCATACTAGGCACATTCTAGGCACATTCAAATAAGGCAAGCACTGGCCATACAACCCAGTTTCCTGAAACATCTGATTTTTTTCCAGCTTTATTTTCCTTTTTAAAATAAAAGGCAACTTCCATGCATTAGAAAAAAGAGACACTCTTCATTTATTTTAAAATCAACACTTTTAAGCAGAGGCTATTTCTGATTGGGTCAAAAACATTCTAAGACTTGGTGAATTTTATGTATAGAAAATGAATTCATGGAAATGCTGAGTTGGTGTAACTTAGAATGAC